>NC_060924.1:1253948-1599715 GCF_021234035.1 Daphnia pulicaria
AATTAACATATCATCTAACAAGAAATTTGTTTAAACTTGTAAAACAATTTATATCGTCATTTCAAATTCATTGAAGTTGTGTTTTCAGTTCCTGGAAGATTTTCTATCAACTCTTATTTCTATTTCTTTTCCATCATGGATGTCTTAAAAGATTCATTGATTTTAAAGACTTTAAAAAATTTATTGGACATCGATTCACATATCCTGTAACAGGGAAACCCTTGAAAATTGTAAAACAGTCAGAATCGTCATTTTAAATTCATTGAAGTTGTGTTTTCAGTTCCTGGAAGATTTTCTATCAACTCTTATTTCTATTTCTTTTCCAACATGGATGTCTTAATAGATTCATTGATTTTAAAGACTTTAAATAGTGTATTGGACATCGATTAACATATCCTGTAACAGGGAAACCCTTGAAATTTGTGAAACAATCAGAATCGTCATTTTAAATTCATTAAATTCATTCTTTTCCATCATGAATGTCTTAATAGATTCATTAATTTTAAAGACTTTAAATAGTGTATTGGACATCGAATTAACATGTCGTGTAACAAGAAATTTGTTTAAACTTGTAAAACAATTGATATCGTCATTTCAAATTCATTGAAGTTGTGTTTTCAGTTCCTGGAAGATTTTCTATCAACTCTTATTTCTATTTCTTTTCCAACATGGATGTCTTAATAGATTCATTGATTTTAAAGACTTTAAAAAGTGTATTGGACATCGATTCACATATCCTGTAACAGGGAAACCCTTGAAATTTGTAAAACAGTCAGAATCGTCATTTTAAATTCATTGAAGTTGTGTTTTTAGTTCCTGGAAGATTTTCTATCAACTCTTATTTCTATTTCTTTTCCAACATGGATGTCTTAATATATTCATGGATTTTAAAGACTTTAAATAGTGTATTGGACATCGATTAACATATCCTGTAACAGGGAAACCCTTGAAATTTGTAAAACAATCAGAATCGTCATTTTAAATTCATTAAATTCATTCTTTTCCATCATGAATGTCTTAATAGATTCATTAATTTTGAAGACTATAAATAGTGTATTGGACATCGAATTAACATATCATCTAACAAGAAATTTGTTTAAACTTGTAAAACAATTTATATCGTCATTTCAAATTCATTGAAGTTGTGTTTTCACTTCCTGGAAGATTTTCTATCAACTCTCATTTCTATTTCTTTTCCAACATGGATGTCTTAATAGATTCATTGATTATAATGACTTTAAATAGTGTATTGGACATCGAATTAACATATCGTGTAACAAGAAATTTGTTTAAACTTGTAAAACAATTGATATCGTCATTTCAAATTCATTGAAGTTGTGTTTTCAGTTCCTGGAAGATTTTCTATCAACTCTTATTTCTATTTCTTTTCCATCATGGATGTCTTAAAAGATTCATTGATTTTAAAGACTTTAAAAAATTTATTGGACATCGATTCACATATCCTGTAACAGGGAAACCCTTGAAATTTGTAAAACAGTCAGAATCGTCATTTTAAATTCATTGAAGTTGTGTTTTTAGTTCCTGGAAGATTTTCTATCAACTCTTATTTCTATTTCTTTTCCAACATGGATGTCTTAATATATTCATGGATTTTAAAGACTTTAAATAGTGTATTGGACATCGATTAACATATCCTGTAACAGGGAAACCCTTGAAATTTGTAAAACAATCAGAATCGTCATTTTAAATTCATTAAATTCATTCTTTTCCATCATGAATGTCTTAATAGATTCATTAATTTTGAAGACTATAAATAGTGTATTGGACATCGAATTAACATATCATCTAACAAGAAATTTGTTTAAACTTGTAAAACAATTTATATCGTCATTTCAAATTCATTGAAGTTGTGTTTTCACTTCCTGGAAGATTTTCTATCAACTCTCATTTCTATTTCTTTTCCAACATGGATGTCTTAATAGATTCAATGATTATAATGACTTTAAATAGTGTATTGGACATCGAATTAACATATCGTGTAACAAGAAATTTGTTTAAACTTGTAAAACAATTGATATCGTCATTTCAAATTCATTGAAGTTGTGTTTTCACTTCCTGGAAGATTTTCTATCAACTCTTATTTCTATTTCTTTTCCAACATGGATGTCTTAATAGATTCATTAATTTTAAAGACTTTAAAAAGTGTATTGGACATCGATTCACATATCCTGTAACAGGGAAACTCTTGAAATTTGTAAAACAGTCAGAATCGTCATTTTAAATTCATTGAAGTTGTGTTTTTAGTTCCTGGAAGATTTTCTATCAACTCTTATTTCTATTTCTTTTCCAACATGGATGTCTTAATAGATTCATTGATTTTAAAGACTTTAAAAAGTGTATTGGACATCGATTCACATATCCTGTAACAGGGAAACCCTTGAAATTTGTAAAACAGTCAGAATCGTCATTTTAAATTCATTGAAGTTGTGTTTTTAGTTCCTGGAAGATTTTCTATCAACTCTTATTTCTATTTCTTTTCCAACATGGATGTCTTAATATATTCATTGATTTTAAAGACTTTAAATAGTGTATTGGACATCGATTAACATATCCTGTAACAGGGAAACCCTTGAAATTTGTAAAACAATCAGAATCGTCATTTTAAATTCATTAAATTCATTCTTTTCCATCATGAATGTCTTAATAGATTCATTAATTTTAAAGACTTTAAATAGTGTATTGGACATCGAATTAACATATCACCTAACAAGAAATTTGTTTAAACTTGTAAAACAATTTATATCGTCATTTCAAATTCATTGAAGTTGTGTTTTCACTTCCTGGAAGATTTTCTATCAACTCTTATTTCTATTTCTTTTCCAACATGGATGTCTTAATAGATTCATTAATTTTAAAGACTTTAAAAAGTGTATTGGACATCGATTCACATATCCTGTAACAGGGAAACTCTTGAAATTTGTAAAACAGTCAGAATCGTCATTTTAAATTCATTGAAGTTGTGTTTTTAGTTCCTGGAAGATTTTCTATCAACTCTTATTTCTATTTCTTTTCCAACATGGATGTCTTAATATATTCATTGATTTTAAAGACTTTAAATAGTGTATTGGACATCGATTAACATATCCTGTAACAGGGAAACCCTTGAAATTTGTAAAACAATCAGAATCGTCATTTTAAATTCATTAAATTCATTCTTTTCCATCATGAATGTCTTAATAGATTCATTAATTTTAAAGACTTTAAATAGTGTATTGGACATCGAATTAACATATCACCTAACAAGAAATTTGTTTAAACTTGTAAAACAATTTATATCGTCATTTCAAATTCATTGAAGTTGTGTTTTCACTTCCTGGAAGATTTTCTATCAACTCTTATTTCTATTTCTTTTCCAACATGGATGTCTTAATAGATTCATTAATTTTAAAGACTTTAAAAAGTGTATTGGACATCGATTCACATATCCTGTAACAGGGAAACTCTTGAAATTTGTAAAACAGTCAGAATCGTCATTTTAAATTCATTGAAGTTGTGTTTTTAGTTCCTGGAAGATTTTCTATCAACTCTTATTTCTATTTCTTTTCCAACATGGATGTCTTAATATATTCATTGATTTTAAAGACTTTAAATAGTGTATTGGACATCGATTAACATATCCTGTAACAGGGAAACCCTTGAAATTTGTAAAACAGTCAGAATCGTCATTTTAAATTCATTGAAGTTGTGTTTTTAGTTCCTGGAAGATTTTCTATCAACTCTTATTTCTATTTCTTTTCCAACATGGATGTCTTAATATATTCATTGATTTTAAAGACTTTAAATAGTGTATTGGACATCGATTAACATATCCTGTAACAGGGAAACCCTTGAAATTTCCCATCATGGATGTCTTAATAGATTCATTGATTTTAAAGACTTTAAATAGTGTATTGGACATCGATTAACATATCCTGTAACAGGGAAACCCTTGAAATTTGTAAAACAGTCAGAATCGTCATTTTAAATTCATTGAAGTTGTGTTTTTAGTTCCTGGAAGATTTTCTATCAACTCTTATTTCTATTTCTTTTCCAACATGGATGTCTTAATATATTCATGGATTTTAAAGACTTTAAATAGTGTATTGGACATCGATTAACATATCCTGTAACAGGGAAACCCTTGAAATTTGTAAAACAATCAGAATCGTCATTTTAAATTCATTAAATTCATTCTTTTCCATCATGAATGTCTTAATAGATTCATTAATTTTGAAGACTATAAATAGTGTATTGGACATCGAATTAACATATCATCTAACAAGAAATTTGTTTAAACTTGTAAAACAATTTATATCGTCATTTCAAATTCATTGAAGTTGTGTTTTCACTTCCTGGAAGATTTTCTATCAACTCTCATTTCTATTTCTTTTCCAACATGGATGTCTTAATAGATTCAATGATTATAATGACTTTAAATAGTGTATTGGACATCGAATTAACATATCGTGTAACAAGAAATTTGTTTAAACTTGTAAAACAATTGATATCGTCATTTCAAATTCATTGAAGTTGTGTTTTCAGTTCCTGGAAGATTTTCTATCACTTCTTATTTCTATTTCTTTTCCAACATGGATGTCTTAATAGATTCATTGATTTTAAAGACTTTAAAAAGTGTATTGGACATCGATTCACATATCCTGTAACAGGGAAACCCTTGAAATTTGTAAAACAGTCAGAATCGTCATTTTAAATTAATTGAAGTTGTGTTTTTAGTTCCTGGAAGATTTTCTATCAACTCTTATTTCTATTTCTTTTCCAACATGGATGTCTTAATATATTCATGGATTTTAAAGACTTTAAATAGTGTATTGGACATCGATTAACATATCCTGTAACAGGGAAACCCTTGAAATTTGTAAAACAATCAGAATCGTCATTTTAAATTCATTAAATTCATTCTTTTCCATCATGAATGTCTTAATAGATTCATTAATTTTAAAGACTTTAAATAGTGTATTGGACATCGAATTAACATATCACCTAACAAGAAATTTGTTTAAACTTGTAAAACAATTTATATCGTCATTTCAAATTCATTGAAGTTGTGTTTTCACTTCCTGGAAGATTTTCTATCAACTCTTATTTCTATTTCTTTTCCAACATGGATGTCTTAATAGATTCATTAATTTTAAAGACTTTAAAAAGTGTATTGGACATCGATTCACATATCCTGTAACAGGGAAACTCTTGAAATTTGTAAAACAGTCAGAATCGTCATTTTAAATTCATTGAAGTTGTGTTTTTAGTTCCTGGAAGATTTTCTATCAACTCTTATTTCTATTTCTTTTCCAACATGGATGTCTTAATATATTCATTGATTTTAAAGACTTTAAATAGTGTATTGGACATCGATTAACATATCCTGTAACAGGGAAACCCTTGAAATTTGTAAAACAGTCAGAATCGTCATTTTAAATTCATTGAAGTTGTGTTTTTAGTTCCTGGAAGATTTTCTATCAACTCTTATTTCTATTTCTTTTCCAACATGGATGTCTTAATATATTCATTGATTTTAAAGACTTTAAATAGTGTATTGGACATCGATTAACATATCCTGTAACAGGGAAACCCTTGAAATTTCCCATCATGGATGTCTTAATAGATTCATTGATTTTAAAGACTTTAAATAGTGTATTGGACATCGATTAACATATCCTGTAACAGGGAAACCCTTGAAATTTGTAAAACAGTCAGAATCGTCATTTTAAATTCATTGAAGTTGTGTTTTTAGTTCCTGGAAGATTTTCTATCAACTCTTATTTCTATTTCTTTTCCAACATGGATGTCTTAATATATTCATGGATTTTAAAGACTTTAAATAGTGTATTGGACATCGATTAACATATCCTGTAACAGGGAAACCCTTGAAATTTGTAAAACAATCAGAATCGTCATTTTAAATTCATTAAATTCATTCTTTTCCATCATGAATGTCTTAATAGATTCATTAATTTTGAAGACTATAAATAGTGTATTGGACATCGAATTAACATATCATCTAACAAGAAATTTGTTTAAACTTGTAAAACAATTTATATCGTCATTTCAAATTCATTGAAGTTGTGTTTTCACTTCCTGGAAGATTTTCTATCAACTCTCATTTCTATTTCTTTTCCAACATGGATGTCTTAATAGATTCAATGATTATAATGACTTTAAATAGTGTATTGGACATCGAATTAACATATCGTGTAACAAGAAATTTGTTTAAACTTGTAAAACAATTGATATCGTCATTTCAAATTCATTGAAGTTGTGTTTTCAGTTCCTGGAAGATTTTCTATCACTTCTTATTTCTATTTCTTTTCCAACATGGATGTCTTAATAGATTCATTGATTTTAAAGACTTTAAAAAGTGTATTGGACATCGATTCACATATCCTGTAACAGGGAAACCCTTGAAATTTGTAAAACAGTCAGAATCGTCATTTTAAATTAATTGAAGTTGTGTTTTTAGTTCCTGGAAGATTTTCTATCAACTCTTATTTCTATTTCTTTTCCAACATGGATGTCTTAATATATTCATGGATTTTAAAGACTTTAAATAGTGTATTGGACATCGATTAACATATCCTGTAACAGGGAAACCCTTGAAATTTGTAAAACAATCAGAATCGTCATTTTAAATTCATTAAATTCATTCTTTTCCATCATGAATGTCTTAATAGATTCATTAATTTTAAAGACTTTAAATAGTGTATTGGACATCGAATTAACATATCATCTAACAAGAAATTTGTTTAAACTTGTAAAACAATTTATATCGTCATTTCAAATTCATTGAAGTTGTGTTTTCAGTTCCTGGAAGAATTTCTATCAACTCTTTTTTCTATTTCTTTTCCATCATGGATGTCTTAATAGATTCATTGATTTTAAAGACTTTAAATAGTGTATTGGACATCGATTAACATATCCTGTAACAGGGAAACCCTTGAAATTTGTAAAACAGTCAGAATCGTCATTTTAAATTCATTGAAGTTGTGTTTTTAGTTCCTGGAAGATTTTCTATCAACTCTTATTTCTATTTCTTTTCCAACATGGATGTCTTAATATATTCATTGATTTTAAAGACTTTAAATAGTGTATTGGACATCGATTAACATATCCTGTAACAGGGAAACCCTTGAAATTTGTAAAACAATCAGAATCGTCATTTTAAATTCATTAAATTCATTCTTTTCCATCATGAATGTCTTAATAGATTCATTAATTTTAAAGACTTTAAATAGTGTATTGGACATCGAATTAACATATCATCTAACAAGAAATTTGTTTAAACTTGTAAAACAATTTATATCGTCATTTCAAATTCATTGAAGTTGTGTTTTCAGTTCCTGGAAGAATTTCTATCAACTCTTTTTTCTATTTCTTTTCCATCATGGATGTCTTAATAGATTCATTGATTTTAAAGACTTTAAATAGTGTATTGGACATCGATTAACATATCCTGTAACAGGGAAACCCTTGAAATTTGTAAAACAGTCAGAATCGTCATTTTAAATTCATTGAAGTTGTGTTTTTAGTTCCTGGAAGATTTTCTATCAACTCTTATTTCTATTTCTTTTCCAACATGGATGTCTTAATATATTCATTGATTTTAAAGACTTTAAATAGTGTATTGGACATCGATTAACATATCCTGTAACAGGGAAACCCTTGAAATTTGTAAAACAATCAGAATCGTCATTTTAAATTCATTAAATTCATTCTTTTCCATCATGAATGTCTTAATAGATTCATTAATTTTAAAGACTTTAAATAGTGTATTGGACATCGAATTAACATATCATCTAACAAGAAATTTGTTTAAACTTGTAAAACAATTTATATCGTCATTTCAAATTCATTGAAGTTGTGTTTTCACTTCCTGGAAGATTTTCTATCAACTCTTATTTCTATTTCTTTTCCAACATGGATGTCTTAATAGATTCATTAATTTTAAAGACTTTAAAAAGTGTATTGGACATCGATTCACATATCCTGTAACAGGGAAACCCTTGAAATTTCCCATCATGGATGTCTTAATAGATTCATTGATTTTAAAGACTTTAAATAGTGTATTGGACATCGATTAACATATCCTGTAACAGGGAAACCCTTGAAATTTGTAAAACAGTCAGAATCGTCATTTTAAATTCATTGAAGTTGTGTTTTTAGTTCCTGGAAGATTTTCTATCAACTCTTATTTCTATTTCTTTTCCAACATGGATGTCTTAATATATTCATGGATTTTAAAGACTTTAAATAGTGTATTGGACATCGATTAACATATCCTGTAACAGGGAAACCCTTGAAATTTGTAAAACAATCAGAATCGTCATTTTAAATTCATTAAATTCATTCTTTTCCATCATGAATGTCTTAATAGATTCATTAATTTTGAAGACTATAAATAGTGTATTGGACATCGAATTAACATATCATCTAACAAGAAATTTGTTTAAACTTGTAAAACAATTTATATCGTCATTTCAAATTCATTGAAGTTGTGTTTTCACTTCCTGGAAGATTTTCTATCAACTCTCATTTCTATTTCTTTTCCAACATGGATGTCTTAATAGATTCAATGATTATAATGACTTTAAATAGTGTATTGGACATCGAATTAACATATCGTGTAACAAGAAATTTGTTTAAACTTGTAAAACAATTGATATCGTCATTTCAAATTCATTGAAGTTGTGTTTTCAGTTCCTGGAAGATTTTCTATCACTTCTTATTTCTATTTCTTTTCCAACATGGATGTCTTAATAGATTCATTGATTTTAAAGACTTTAAAAAGTGTATTGGACATCGATTCACATATCCTGTAACAGGGAAACCCTTGAAATTTGTAAAACAGTCAGAATCGTCATTTTAAATTAATTGAAGTTGTGTTTTTAGTTCCTGGAAGATTTTCTATCAACTCTTATTTCTATTTCTTTTCCAACATGGATGTCTTAATATATTCATGGATTTTAAAGACTTTAAATAGTGTATTGGACATCGATTAACATATCCTGTAACAGGGAAACCCTTGAAATTTGTAAAACAATCAGAATCGTCATTTTAAATTCATTAAATTCATTCTTTTCCATCATGAATGTCTTAATAGATTCATTAATTTTAAAGACTTTAAATAGTGTATTGGACATCGAATTAACATATCATCTAACAAGAAATTTGTTTAAACTTGTAAAACAATTTATATCGTCATTTCAAATTCATTGAAGTTGTGTTTTCAGTTCCTGGAAGAATTTCTATCAACTCTTTTTTCTATTTCTTTTCCATCATGGATGTCTTAATAGATTCATTGATTTTAAAGACTTTAAATAGTGTATTGGACATCGATTAACATATCCTGTAACAGGGAAACCCTTGAAATTTGTAAAACAGTCAGAATCGTCATTTTAAATTCATTGAAGTTGTGTTTTTAGTTCCTGGAAGATTTTCTATCAACTCTTATTTCTATTTCTTTTCCAACATGGATGTCTTAATATATTCATTGATTTTAAAGACTTTAAATAGTGTATTGGACATCGATTAACATATCCTGTAACAGGGAAACCCTTGAAATTTGTAAAACAATCAGAATCGTCATTTTAAATTCATTAAATTCATTCTTTTCCATCATGAATGTCTTAATAGATTCATTAATTTTAAAGACTTTAAATAGTGTATTGGACATCGAATTAACATATCATCTAACAAGAAATTTGTTTAAACTTGTAAAACAATTTATATCGTCATTTCAAATTCATTGAAGTTGTGTTTTCAGTTCCTGGAAGAATTTCTATCAACTCTTTTTTCTATTTCTTTTCCATCATGGATGTCTTAATAGATTCATTGATTTTAAAGACTTTAAATAGTGTATTGGACATCGATTAACATATCCTGTAACAGGGAAACCCTTGAAATTTGTAAAACAGTCAGAATCGTCATTTTAAATTCATTGAAGTTGTGTTTTTAGTTCCTGGAAGATTTTCTATCAACTCTTATTTCTATTTCTTTTCCAACATGGATGTCTTAATATATTCATTGATTTTAAAGACTTTAAATAGTGTATTGGACATCGATTAACATATCCTGTAACAGGGAAACCCTTGAAATTTGTAAAACAATCAGAATCGTCATTTTAAATTCATTAAATTCATTCTTTTCCATCATGAATGTCTTAATAGATTCATTAATTTTAAAGACTTTAAATAGTGTATTGGACATCGAATTAACATATCATCTAACAAGAAATTTGTTTAAACTTGTAAAACAATTTATATCGTCATTTCAAATTCATTGAAGTTGTGTTTTCACTTCCTGGAAGATTTTCTATCAACTCTTATTTCTATTTCTTTTCCAACATGGATGTCTTAATAGATTCATTAATTTTAAAGACTTTAAAAAGTGTATTGGACATCGATTCACATATCCTGTAACAGGGAAACTCTTGAAATTTGTAAAACAGTCAGAATCGTCATTTTAAATTCATTGAAGTTGTGTTTTTAGTTCCTGGAAGATTTTCTATCAACTCTTATTTCTATTTCTTTTCCAACATGGATGTCTTAATATATTCATTGATTTTAAAGACTTTAAATAGTGTATTGGACATCGATTAACATATCCTGTAACAGGGAAACCCTTGAAATTTGTAAAACAGTCAGAATCGTCATTTTAAATTCATTGAAGTTGTGTTTTTAGTTCCTGGAAGATTTTCTATCAACTCTTATTTCTATTTCTTTTCCAACATGGATGTCTTAATATATTCATTGATTTTAAAGACTTTAAATAGTGTATTGGACATCGATTAACATATCCTGTAACAGGGAAACCCTTGAAATTTCCCATCATGGATGTCTTAATAGATTCATTGATTTTAAAGACTTTAAATAGTGTATTGGACATCGATTAACATATCCTGTAACAGGGAAACCCTTGAAATTTGTAAAACAGTCAGAATCGTCATTTTAAATTCATTGAAGTTGTGTTTTTAGTTCCTGGAAGATTTTCTATCAACTCTTATTTCTATTTCTTTTCCAACATGGATGTCTTAATATATTCATTGATTTTAAAGACTTTAAATAGTGTATTGGACATCGATTAACATATCCTGTAACAGGGAAACCCTTGAAATTTGTAAAACAATCAGAATCGTCATTTTAAATTCATTAAATTCATTCTTTTCCATCATGAATGTCTTAATAGATTCATTAATTTTAAAGACTTTAAATAGTGTATTGGACATCGAATTAACATATCATCTAACAAGAAATTTGTTTAAACTTGTAAAACAATTTATATCGTCATTTCAAATTCATTGAAGTTGTGTTTTCACTTCCTGGAAGATTTTCTATCAACTCTTATTTCTATTTCTTTTCCAACATGGATGTCTTAATAGATTCATTAATTTTAAAGACTTTAAAAAGTGTATTGGACATCGATTCACATATCCTGTAACAGGGAAACTCTTGAAATTTGTAAAACAGTCAGAATCGTCATTTTAAATTCATTGAAGTTGTGTTTTTAGTTCCTGGAAGATTTTCTATCAACTCTTATTTCTATTTCTTTTCCAACATGGATGTCTTAATATATTCATTGATTTTAAAGACTTTAAATAGTGTATTGGACATCGATTAACATATCCTGTAACAGGGAAACCCTTGAAATTTGTAAAACAGTCAGAATCGTCATTTTAAATTCATTGAAGTTGTGTTTTTAGTTCCTGGAAGATTTTCTATCAACTCTTATTTCTATTTCTTTTCCAACATGGATGTCTTAATATATTCATTGATTTTAAAGACTTTAAATAGTGTATTGGACATCGATTAACATATCCTGTAACAGGGAAACCCTTGAAATTTCCCATCATGGATGTCTTAATAGATTCATTGATTTTAAAGACTTTAAATAGTGTATTGGACATCGATTAACATATCCTGTAACAGGGAAACCCTTGAAATTTGTAAAACAGTCAGAATCGTCATTTTAAATTCATTGAAGTTGTGTTTTTAGTTCCTGGAAGATTTTCTATCAACTCTTATTTCTATTTCTTTTCCAACATGGATGTCTTAATATATTCATTGATTTTAAAGACTTTAAATAGTGTATTGGACATCGATTAACATATCCTGTAACAGGGAAACCCTTGAAATTTGTAAAACAATCAGAATCGTCATTTTAAATTCATTAAATTCATTCTTTTCCATCATGAATGTCTTAATAGATTCATTAATTTTAAAGACTTTAAATAGTGTATTGGACATCGAATTAACATATCATCTAACAAGAAATTTGTTTAAACTTGTAAAACAATTTATATCGTCATTTCAAATTCATTGAAGTTGTGTTTTCACTTCCTGGAAGATTTTCTATCAACTCTTATTTCTATTTCTTTTCCAACATGGATGTCTTAATAGATTCATTAATTTTAAAGACTTTAAAAAGTGTATTGGACATCGATTCACATATCCTGTAACAGGGAAACTCTTGAAATTTGTAAAACAGTCAGAATCGTCATTTTAAATTCATTGAAGTTGTGTTTTTAGTTCCTGGAAGATTTTCTATCAACTCTTATTTCTATTTCTTTTCCAACATGGATGTCTTAATAGATTCATTGATTTTAAAGACTTTAAAAAGTGTATTGGACATCGATTCACATATCCTGTAACAGGGAAACCCTTGAAATTTGTAAAACAGTCAGAATCGTCATTTTAAATTCATTGAAGTTGTGTTTTTAGTTCCTGGAAGATTTTCTATCAACTCTTATTTCTATTTCTTTTCCAACATGGATGTCTTAATATATTCATTGATTTTAAAGACTTTAAATAGTGTATTGGACATCGATTAACATATCCTGTAACAGGGAAACCCTTGAAATTTGTAAAACAATCAGAATCGTCATTTTAAATTCATTAAATTCATTCTTTTCCATCATGAATGTCTTAATAGATTCATTAATTTTAAAGACTTTAAATAGTGTATTGGACATCGAATTAACATATCACCTAACAAGAAATTTGTTTAAACTTGTAAAACAATTTATATCGTCATTTCAAATTCATTGAAGTTGTGTTTTCACTTCCTGGAAGATTTTCTATCAACTCTTATTTCTATTTCTTTTCCAACATGGATGTCTTAATAGATTCATTAATTTTAAAGACTTTAAAAAGTGTATTGGACATCGATTCACATATCCTGTAACAGGGAAACTCTTGAAATTTGTAAAACAGTCAGAATCGTCATTTTAAATTCATTGAAGTTGTGTTTTTAGTTCCTGGAAGATTTTCTATCAACTCTTATTTCTATTTCTTTTCCAACATGGATGTCTTAATATATTCATTGATTTTAAAGACTTTAAATAGTGTATTGGACATCGATTAACATATCCTGTAACAGGGAAACCCTTGAAATTTGTAAAACAATCAGAATCGTCATTTTAAATTCATTAAATTCATTCTTTTCCATCATGAATGTCTTAATAGATTCATTAATTTTAAAGACTTTAAATAGTGTATTGGACATCGAATTAACATATCACCTAACAAGAAATTTGTTTAAACTTGTAAAACAATTTATATCGTCATTTCAAATTCATTGAAGTTGTGTTTTCACTTCCTGGAAGATTTTCTATCAACTCTTATTTCTATTTCTTTTCCAACATGGATGTCTTAATAGATTCATTAATTTTAAAGACTTTAAAAAGTGTATTGGACATCGATTCACATATCCTGTAACAGGGAAACTCTTGAAATTTGTAAAACAGTCAGAATCGTCATTTTAAATTCATTGAAGTTGTGTTTTTAGTTCCTGGAAGATTTTCTATCAACTCTTATTTCTATTTCTTTTCCAACATGGATGTCTTAATATATTCATTGATTTTAAAGACTTTAAATAGTGTATTGGACATCGATTAACATATCCTGTAACAGGGAAACCCTTGAAATTTGTAAAACAATCAGAATCGTCATTTTAAATTCATTAAATTCATTCTTTTCCATCATGAATGTCTTAATAGATTCATTAATTTTAAAGACTTTAAATAGTGTATTGGACATCGAATTAACATACCATCTAACAAGAAATTTGTTTAAACTTGTAAAACAATTTATATCGTCATTTCAAATTCATTGAAGTTGTGTTTTCAGTTCCTGGAAGAATTTCTATCAACTCTTTTTTCTATTTCTTTTCCATCATGGATGTCTTAATAGATTCATTGATTTTAAAGACTTTAAATAGTGTATTGGACATCGATTAACATATCCTGTAACAGGGAAACCCTTGAAATTTGTAAAACAGTCAGAATCGTCATTTTAAATTCATTGAAGTTGTGTTTTCAGTTCCTGGAAGATTTTCTATCAACTCTTATTTCTATTTCTTTTCCAACATGGATGTCTTAATATATTCATTGATTTTAAAGACTTTAAATAGTGTATTGGACATCGATTAACATATCCTGTAACAGGGAAACCCTAGAAATTTGTAAAACAATCAGAATCGTCATTTTAAATTCATTAAATTCATTCTTTTCCATCATGAATGTCTTAATAGATTCATTAATTTTAAAGACTTTAAATAGTGTATTGGACATCGAATTAACATATCATCTAACAAGAAATTTGTTTAAACTTGTAAAACAATTTATATCGTCATTTCAAATTCATTGAAGTTGTGTTTTCAGTTCCTGGAAGAATTTCTATCAACTCTTTTTTCTATTTCTTTTCCATCATGGATGTCTTAATAGATTCATTGATTTTAAAGACTTTAAATAGTGTATTGGACATCGATTAACATATCCTGTAACAGGGAAACCCTTGAAATTTGTAAAACAGTCAGAATCGTCATTTTAAATTCATTGAAGTTGTGTTTTCAGTTCCTGGAAGATTTTCTATCAACTCTTATTTCTATTTCTTTTCCAACATGGATGTCTTAATAGATTCATTGATTTTAAAGACTTTAAAAAGTGTATTGGACATCGATTCACATATCCTGTAACAGGGAAACCCTTGAAATTTGTAAAACAGTCAGAATCGTCATTTTAAATTCATTGAAGTTGTGTTTTTAGTTCCTGGAAGATTTTCTATCAACTCTTATTTCTATTTCTTTTCCAACATGGATGTCTTAATATATTCATTGATTTTAAAGACTTTAAATAGTGTATTGGACATCGATTAACATATCCTGTAACAGGGAAACCCTTGAAATTTGTAAAACAATCAGAATCGTCATTTTAAATTCATTAAATTCATTCTTTTCCATCATGAATGTCTTAATAGATTCATTAATTTTAAAGACTTTAAATAGTGTATTGGACATCGAATTAACATATCACCTAACAAGAAATTTGTTTAAACTTGTAAAACAATTTATATCGTCATTTCAAATTCATTGAAGTTGTGTTTTCACTTCCTGGAAGATTTTCTATCAACTCTTATTTCTATTTCTTTTCCAACATGGATGTCTTAATAGATTCATTAATTTTAAAGACTTTAAAAAGTGTATTGGACATCGATTCACATATCCTGTAACAGGGAAACCCTTGAAATTTGTAAAACTGTCAGAATCGTCATTTTAAGTTCATTGAAGTTGTGTTTTCAGTTCCTGGAAGATTTTCTATCAACTCTTATTTCTATTTCTTTTCCAACATGGATGTCTTAATATATTCATTGATTTTAAAGACTTTAAATAGTGTATTGGACATCGATTAACATATCCTGTAACAGGGAAACCCTTGAAATTTGTAAAACAATCAGAATCGTCATTTTAAATTCATTAAATTCATTCTTTTCCATCATGAATGTCTTAATAGATTCATTAATTTTAAAGACTTTAAATAGTGTATTGGACATCGAATTAACATATCATCTAACAAGAAATTTGTTTAAACTTGTAAAACAATTTATATCGTCATTTCAAATTCATTGAAGTTGTGTTTTCAGTTCCTGGAAGAATTTCTATCAACTCTTTTTTCTATTTCTTTTCCATCATGGATGTCTTAATAGATTCATTGATTTTAAAGACTTTAAATAGTGTATTGGACATCGATTAACATATCCTGTAACAGGGAAACCCTTGAAATTTGTAAAACAGTCAGAATCGTCATTTTAAATTCATTGAAGTTGTGTTTTCAGTTCCTGGAAGATTTTCTATCAACTCTTATTTCTATTTCTTTTCCAACATGGATGTCTTAATATATTCATTGATTTTAAAGACTTTAAATAGTGTATTGGACATCGATTAACATATCCTGTAACAGGGAAACCCTTGAAATTTGTGAAACAATCAGAATCGTCATTTTAAATTCATTAAATTCATTCTTTTCCATCATGAATGTCTTAATAGATTCATTAATTTTAAAGACTTTAAATAGTGTATTGGACATCGAATTAACATATCATCTAACAAGATATTTGTTTAAACTTGTAAAACAATTTATATCGTCATTTCAAATTCATTGAAGTTGTGTTTTCACTTCCTGGAAGATTTTCTATCAACTCTTATTTCTATTTCTTTTCCATCATGGATGTCTTAATAGATTCATTGATTTTAAAGACTTTAAATAGTGTATTGGACATCGATTAACATATCCTGTAACAGGGAAACCCTTGAAATTTGTAAAACAGTCAGAATCGTCATTTTAAGTTCATTAAATTCATTCTTTTCCATCATTAATGTCTTAATAGATTCATTAATTTTGAAGACTTTAAATAGTGTATTGGACATCGAATTAACATATCATCTCAAAAGAAATTTGTTTAAACTTGTATAACAATTTATATCGTCATTTCAAATTCATTTAAGTTGTGTTTTCACTTCCTGGAAGATTTTCTATCAACTCTTATTTCTATTTCTTTTCCATCATGGATGTCTTAATAGATTCATTGATTTTAAAGACTTTAAATAGTGTATTGGACATCGATTAACATATTCTGTAACAGGGAATTCCTTGAAATTTGTGAAACAATCAGAATCGTCATTTTAAATTCATTAAATTCATTCTTTTCCATCATGAATGTCTTAATAGATTCATTAATTTTGAAGACTATAAATAGTGTATTGGACATCGAATTAACCTATCATCTAACAAGAAATTTGTTAAAACTTGTAAAACAATTTATATCGTCATTTCAAATTCATTGAAGTTGTGTTTTCACTTCCTGGAAGATTTTCTATCAACTCTTATTTCTATTTCTTTTCCAACATGGATGTCTTAATAGATTCATTGATTATAATGACTTTAAATAGTGTATTGGACATCGAATTAACATATCGTGTAACAAGAAATTTGTTTAAACTTGTAAAACAATTGATATCGTCATTTCAAATTCATTGAAGTTGTGTTTTCAGTTCCTGGAAGATTTTCTATCAACTCTTATTTCTATTTCTTTTCCAACATGGATATCTTAATATATTCATTGATTTTAAAGACTTTAAAAAATTTATTGGACATCGATTCACATATCCTGTAACAGGGAAACCCTTGAAATTTGTAAAACTGTCAGAATCGTCATTTTAAGTTCATTGAAGTTGTGTTTTCAGTTCCTGGAAGATTTTCTATCAACTCTTATTTCTATTTCTTTTCCAACATGGATGTCTTAATATATTCATTGATTTTAAAGACTTTAAATAGTGTATTGGACATCGATTAACATATCCTGTAACAAGATATTTGTTTAAACTTGTAAAACAATCAGAATCGTCATTTTAAATTCATTAAATTCATTCTTTTCCATCATGAATGTCTTAATAGATTCATTAATTTTAAAGACTTTAAATAGTGTATTGGACATCGAATTAACATATCATCTAACAAGATATTTGTTTAAACTTGTAAAACAATTTATATCGTCATTTCAAATTCATTGAAGTTGTGTTTTCACTTCCTGGAAGATTTTCTATCAACTCTTATTTCTATTTCTTTTCCATCATGGATGTCTTAATAGATTCATTGATTTTAAAGACTTTAAATAGTGTATTGGACATCGATTCACATATCCTGTAACAGGGAAACTCTTGAAATTTGTAAAACAGTCAGAATCGTCATTTTAAATTCATTGAAGTTGTGTTTTTAGTTCCTGGAAGATTTTCTATCAACTCTTATTTCTATTTCTTTTCCAACATGGATGTCTTAATAGATTCATTAATTTTAAAGACTTTAAATAGTGTATTGGACATCGAATTAACATATCATCTAACAAGAAATTTGTTTAAACTTGTAAAACAATTTATATCGTCATTTCAAATTCATTGAAGTTGTGTTTTCACTTCCTGGAAGATTTTCTATCAACTCTTATTTCTATTTCTTTTCCAACATGGATGTCTTAATAGATTCATTAATTTTGAAGACTATAAATAGTGTATTGGACATCGAATTAACCTATCATCTAACAAGAAATTTGTTAAAACTTGTAAAACAATTTATATCGTCATTTCAAATTCATTGAAGTTGTGTTTTCACTTCCTGGAAGATTTTCTATCAACTCTTATTTCTATTTCTTTTCCATCATGGATGTCTTAATAGATTCATTGATTTTAAAGACTTTAAATAGTGTATTGGACATCGATTCACATATCCTGTAACAGGGAAACTCTTGAAATTTGTAAAACAGTCAGAATCGTCATTTTAAATTCATTGAAGTTGTGTTTTTAGTTCCTGGAAGATTTTCTATCAACTCTTATTTCTATTTCTTTTCCAACATGGATGTCTTAATAGATTCATTAATTTTAAAGACTTTAAATAGTGTATTGGACATCGAATTAACATATCATCTAACAAGAAATTTGTTTAAACTTGTAAAACAATTTATATCGTCATTTCAAATTCATTGAAGTTGTGTTTTCACTTCCTGGAAGATTTTCTATCAACTCTTATTTCTATTTCTTTTCCAACATGGATGTCTTAATAGATTCATTAATTTTGAAGACTATAAATAGTGTATTGGACATCGAATTAACCTATCATCTAACAAGAAATTTGTTAAAACTTGTAAAACAATTTATATCGTCATTTCAAATTCATTGAAGTTGTGTTTTCACTTCCTGGAAGATTTTCTATCAACTCTTATTTCTATTTCTTTTCCAACATGGATGTCTTAATATATTCATTGATTTTAAAGACTTTAAATAGTGTATTGGACATCGATTAATATATCCTGTAACAGGGAAACCCTTGAAATTTGTGAAACAATCAGAATCGTCATTTTAAATTCATTAAATTCATTCTTTTCCATCATGAATGTCTTAATAGATTCATTAATTTTAAAGACTTTAAATAGTGTATTGGACATCGAATTAACATATCACCTAACAAGAAATTTGTTTAAACTTGTAAAACAATTTATATCGTCATTTCAAATTCATTGAAGTTGTGTTTTCACTTCCTGGAAGATTTTCTATCAACTCTTATTTCTATTTCTTTTCCAACATGGATGTCTTAATAGATTCATTAATTTTAAAGACTTTAAAAAGTGTATTGGACATCGATTCACATATCCTGTAACAGGGAAACTCTTGAAATTTGTAAAACAGTCAGAATCGTCATTTTAAATTCATTGAAGTTGTGTTTTTAGTTCCTGGAAGATTTTCTATCAACTCTTATTTCTATTTCTTTTCCAACATGGATGTCTTAATATATTCATTGATTTTAAAGACTTTAAATAGTGTATTGGACATCGATTAACATATCCTGTAACAGGGAAACCCTTGAAATTTGTAAAACAATCAGAATCGTCATTTTAAATTCATTAAATTCATTCTTTTCCATCATGAATGTCTTAATAGATTCATTAATTTTAAAGACTTTAAATAGTGTATTGGACATCGAATTAACATATCATCTAACAAGAAATTTGTTTAAACTTGTAAAACAATTTATATCGTCATTTCAAATTCATTGAAGTTGTGTTTTCAGTTCCTGGAAGAATTTCTATCAACTCTTTTTTCTATTTCTTTTCCATCATGGATGTCTTAATAGATTCATTGATTTTAAAGACTTTAAATAGTGTATTGGACATCGATTAACATATCCTGTAACAGGGAAACCCTTGAAATTTGTAAAACAGTCAGAATCGTCATTTTAAATTCATTGAAGTTGTGTTTTCAGTTCCTGGAAGATTTTCTATCAACTCTTATTTCTATTTCTTTTCCAACATGGATGTCTTAATAGATTCATTGATTTTAAAGACTTTAAAAAGTGTATTGGACATCGATTCACATATCCTGTAACAGGGAAACCCTTGAAATTTGTAAAACAGTCAGAATCGTCATTTTAAATTCATTGAAGTTGTGTTTTTAGTTCCTGGAAGATTTTCTATCAACTCTTATTTCTATTTCTTTTCCAACATGGATGTCTTAATATATTCATTGATTTTAAAGACTTTAAATAGTGTATTGGACATCGATTAACATATCCTGTAACAGGGAAACCCTTGAAATTTGTAAAACAATCAGAATCGTCATTTTAAATTCATTAAATTCATTCTTTTCCATCATGAATGTCTTAATAGATTCATTAATTTTAAAGACTTTAAATAGTGTATTGGACATCGAATTAACATATCACCTAACAAGAAATTTGTTTAAACTTGTAAAACAATTTATATCGTCATTTCAAATTCATTGAAGTTGTGTTTTCACTTCCTGGAAGATTTTCTATCAACTCTTATTTCTATTTCTTTTCCAACATGGATGTCTTAATAGATTCATTAATTTTAAAGACTTTAAAAAGTGTATTGGACATCGATTCACATATCCTGTAACAGGGAAACTCTTGAAATTTGTAAAACAGTCAGAATCGTCATTTTAAATTCATTGAAGTTGTGTTTTTAGTTCCTGGAAGATTTTCTATCAACTCTTATTTCTATTTCTTTTCCAACATGGATGTCTTAATATATTCATTGATTTTAAAGACTTTAAATAGTGTATTGGACATCGATTAACATATCCTGTAACAGGGAAACCCTTGAAATTTGTAAAACAATCAGAATCGTCATTTTAAATTCATTAAATTCATTCTTTTCCATCATGAATGTCTTAATAGATTCATTAATTTTAAAGACTTTAAATAGTGTATTGGACATCGAATTAACATATCATCTAACAAGAAATTTGTTTAAACTTGTAAAACAATTTATATCGTCATTTCAAATTCATTGAAGTTGTGTTTTCAGTTCCTGGAAGAATTTCTATCAACTCTTTTTTCTATTTCTTTTCCATCATGGATGTCTTAATAGATTCATTGATTTTAAAGACTTTAAATAGTGTATTGGACATCGATTAACATATCCTGTAACAGGGAAACCCTTGAAATTTGTAAAACAGTCAGAATCGTCATTTTAAATTCATTGAAGTTGTGTTTTCACTTCCTGGAAGATTTTCTATCAACTCTTATTTCTATTTCTTTTCCATCATGGATGTCTTAATAGATTCATTGATTTTAAAGACTTTAAATAGTGTATTGGACATCGATTAACATATCCTGTAACAGGGAAACCCTTGAAATTTGTAAAACAGTCAGAATCGTCATTTTAAGTTCATTAAATTCATTCTTTTCCATCATTAATGTCTTAATAGATTCATTAATTTTGAAGACTTTAAATAGTGTATTGGACATCGAATTAACATATCATCTCAAAAGAAATTTGTTTAAACTTGTATAACAATTTATATCGTCATTTCAAATTCATTTAAGTTGTGTTTTCACTTCCTGGAAGATTTTCTATCAACTCTTATTTCTATTTCTTTTCCATCATGGATGTCTTAATAGATTCATTGATTTTAAAGACTTTAAATAGTGTATTGGACATCGATTAACATATTCTGTAACAGGGAATTCCTTGAAATTTGTGAAACAATCAGAATCGTCATTTTAAATTCATTAAATTCATTCTTTTCCATCATGAATGTCTTAATAGATTCATTAATTTTGAAGACTATAAATAGTGTATTGGACATCGAATTAACCTATCATCTAACAAGAAATTTGTTAAAACTTGTAAAACAATTTATATCGTCATTTCAAATTCATTGAAGTTGTGTTTTCACTTCCTGGAAGATTTTCTATCAACTCTTATTTCTATTTCTTTTCCAACATGGATGTCTTAATAGATTCATTGATTATAATGACTTTAAATAGTGTATTGGACATCGAATTAACATATCGTGTAACAAGAAATTTGTTTAAACTTGTAAAACAATTGATATCGTCATTTCAAATTCATTGAAGTTGTGTTTTCAGTTCCTGGAAGATTTTCTATCAACTCTTATTTCTATTTCTTTTCCAACATGGATATCTTAATATATTCATTGATTTTAAAGACTTTAAAAAATTTATTGGACATCGATTCACATATCCTGTAACAGGGAAACCCTTGAAATTTGTAAAACTGTCAGAATCGTCATTTTAAGTTCATTGAAGTTGTGTTTTCAGTTCCTGGAAGATTTTCTATCAACTCTTATTTCTATTTCTTTTCCAACATGGATGTCTTAATATATTCATTGATTTTAAAGACTTTAAATAGTGTATTGGACATCGATTAACATATCCTGTAACAGGGAAACCCTTGAAATTTGTAAAACAATCAGAATCGTCATTTTAAATTCATTAAATTCATTCTTTTCCATCATGAATGTCTTAATAGATTCATTAATTTTAAAGACTTTAAATAGTGTATTGGACATCGAATTAACATATCATCTAACAAGAAATTTGTTTAAACTTGTAAAACAATTTATATCGTCATTTCAAATTCATTGAAGTTGTGTTTTCAGTTCCTGGAAGAATTTCTATCAACTCTTTTTTCTATTTCTTTTCCATCATGGATGTCTTAATAGATTCATTGATTTTAAAGACTTTAAATAGTGTATTGGACATCGATTAACATATCCTGTAACAGGGAAACCCTTGAAATTTGTAAAACAGTCAGAATCGTCATTTTAAATTCATTGAAGTTGTGTTTTCAGTTCCTGGAAGATTTTCTATCAACTCTTATTTCTATTTCTTTTCCAACATGGATGTCTTAATATATTCATTGATTTTAAAGACTTTAAATAGTGTATTGGACATCGATTAACATATCCTGTAACAGGGAAACCCTTGAAATTTGTGAAACAATCAGAATCGTCATTTTAAATTCATTAAATTCATTCTTTTCCATCATGAATGTCTTAATAGATTCATTAATTTTAAAGACTTTAAATAGTGTATTGGACATCGAATTAACATATCATCTAACAAGATATTTGTTTAAACTTGTAAAACAATTTATATCGTCATTTCAAATTCATTGAAGTTGTGTTTTCACTTCCTGGAAGATTTTCTATCAACTCTTATTTCTATTTCTTTTCCATCATGGATGTCTTAATAGATTCATTGATTTTAAAGACTTTAAATAGTGTATTGGACATCGATTAACATATCCTGTAACAGGGAAACCCTTGAAATTTGTAAAACAGTCAGAATCGTCATTTTAAGTTCATTAAATTCATTCTTTTCCATCATTAATGTCTTAATAGATTCATTAATTTTGAAGACTTTAAATAGTGTATTGGACATCGAATTAACATATCATCTCAAAAGAAATTTGTTTAAACTTGTATAACAATTTATATCGTCATTTCAAATTCATTTAAGTTGTGTTTTCACTTCCTGGAAGATTTTCTATCAACTCTTATTTCTATTTCTTTTCCATCATGGATGTCTTAATAGATTCATTGATTTTAAAGACTTTAAATAGTGTATTGGACATCGATTAACATATTCTGTAACAGGGAATTCCTTGAAATTTGTGAAACAATCAGAATCGTCATTTTAAATTCATTAAATTCATTCTTTTCCATCATGAATGTCTTAATAGATTCATTAATTTTGAAGACTATAAATAGTGTATTGGACATCGAATTAACCTATCATCTAACAAGAAATTTGTTAAAACTTGTAAAACAATTTATATCGTCATTTCAAATTCATTGAAGTTGTGTTTTCACTTCCTGGAAGATTTTCTATCAACTCTTATTTCTATTTCTTTTCCAACATGGATGTCTTAATAGATTCATTGATTATAATGACTTTAAATAGTGTATTGGACATCGAATTAACATATCGTGTAACAAGAAATTTGTTTAAACTTGTAAAACAATTGATATCGTCATTTCAAATTCATTGAAGTTGTGTTTTCAGTTCCTGGAAGATTTTCTATCAACTCTTATTTCTATTTCTTTTCCAACATGGATATCTTAATATATTCATTGATTTTAAAGACTTTAAAAAATTTATTGGACATCGATTCACATATCCTGTAACAGGGAAACCCTTGAAATTTGTAAAACTGTCAGAATCGTCATTTTAAGTTCATTGAAGTTGTGTTTTCAGTTCCTGGAAGATTTTCTATCAACTCTTATTTCTATTTCTTTTCCAACATGGATGTCTTAATATATTCATTGATTTTAAAGACTTTAAATAGTGTATTGGACATCGATTAACATATCCTGTAACAGGGAAACCCTTGAAATTTGTAAAACAATCAGAATCGTCATTTTAAATTCATTAAATTCATTCTTTTCCATCATGAATGTCTTAATAGATTCATTAATTTTAAAGACTTTAAATAGTGTATTGGACATCGAATTAACATATCATCTAACAAGAAATTTGTTTAAACTTGTAAAACAATTTATATCGTCATTTCAAATTCATTGAAGTTGTGTTTTCAGTTCCTGGAAGAATTTCTATCAACTCTTTTTTCTATTTCTTTTCCATCATGGATGTCTTAATAGATTCATTGATTTTAAAGACTTTAAATAGTGTATTGGACATCGATTAACATATCCTGTAACAGGGAAACCCTTGAAATTTGTAAAACAGTCAGAATCGTCATTTTAAATTCATTGAAGTTGTGTTTTCAGTTCCTGGAAGATTTTCTATCAACTCTTATTTCTATTTCTTTTCCAACATGGATGTCTTAATATATTCATTGATTTTAAAGACTTTAAATAGTGTATTGGACATCGATTAACATATCCTGTAACAGGGAAACCCTTGAAATTTGTGAAACAATCAGAATCGTCATTTTAAATTCATTAAATTCATTCTTTTCCATCATGAATGTCTTAATAGATTCATTAATTTTAAAGACTTTAAATAGTGTATTGGACATCGAATTAACATATCATCTAACAAGATATTTGTTTAAACTTGTAAAACAATTTATATCGTCATTTCAAATTCATTGAAGTTGTGTTTTCACTTCCTGGAAGATTTTCTATCAACTCTTATTTCTATTTCTTTTCCATCATGGATGTCTTAATAGATTCATTGATTTTAAAGACTTTAAATAGTGTATTGGACATCGATTAACATATCCTGTAACAGGGAAACCCTTGAAATTTGTAAAACAGTCAGAATCGTCATTTTAAGTTCATTAAATTCATTCTTTTCCATCATTAATGTCTTAATAGATTCATTAATTTTGAAGACTTTAAATAGTGTATTGGACATCGAATTAACATATCATCTCAAAAGAAATTTGTTTAAACTTGTATAACAATTTATATCGTCATTTCAAATTCATTTAAGTTGTGTTTTCACTTCCTGGAAGATTTTCTATCAACTCTTATTTCTATTTCTTTTCCATCATGGATGTCTTAATAGATTCATTGATTTTAAAGACTTTAAATAGTGTATTGGACATCGATTAACATATTCTGTAACAGGGAATTCCTTGAAATTTGTGAAACAATCAGAATCGTCATTTTAAATTCATTAAATTCATTCTTTTCCATCATGAATGTCTTAATAGATTCATTAATTTTGAAGACTATAAATAGTGTATTGGACATCGAATTAACCTATCATCTAACAAGAAATTTGTTAAAACTTGTAAAACAATTTATATCGTCATTTCAAATTCATTGAAGTTGTGTTTTCACTTCCTGGAAGATTTTCTATCAACTCTTATTTCTATTTCTTTTCCAACATGGATGTCTTAATAGATTCATTGATTATAATGACTTTAAATAGTGTATTGGACATCGAATTAACATATCGTGTAACAAGAAATTTGTTTAAACTTGTAAAACAATTGATATCGTCATTTCAAATTCATTGAAGTTGTGTTTTCAGTTCCTGGAAGATTTTCTATCAACTCTTATTTCTATTTCTTTTCCAACATGGATATCTTAATATATTCATTGATTTTAAAGACTTTAAAAAATTTATTGGACATCGATTCACATATCCTGTAACAGGGAAACCCTTGAAATTTGTAAAACTGTCAGAATCGTCATTTTAAGTTCATTGAAGTTGTGTTTTCAGTTCCTGGAAGATTTTCTATCAACTCTTATTTCTATTTCTTTTCCAACATGGATGTCTTAATATATTCATTGATTTTAAAGACTTTAAATAGTGTATTGGACATCGATTAACATATCCTGTAACAAGATATTTGTTTAAACTTGTAAAACAATCAGAATCGTCATTTTAAATTCATTAAATTCATTCTTTTCCATCATGAATGTCTTAATAGATTCATTAATTTTAAAGACTTTAAATAGTGTATTGGACATCGAATTAACATATCATCTAACAAGATATTTGTTTAAACTTGTAAAACAATTTATATCGTCATTTCAAATTCATTGAAGTTGTGTTTTCACTTCCTGGAAGATTTTCTATCAACTCTTATTTCTATTTCTTTTCCATCATGGATGTCTTAATAGATTCATTGATTTTAAAGACTTTAAATAGTGTATTGGACATCGATTCACATATCCTGTAACAGGGAAACTCTTGAAATTTGTAAAACAGTCAGAATCGTCATTTTAAATTCATTGAAGTTGTGTTTTTAGTTCCTGGAAGATTTTCTATCAACTCTTATTTCTATTTCTTTTCCAACATGGATGTCTTAATAGATTCATTAATTTTGAAGACTATAAATAGTGTATTGGACATCGAATTAACCTATCATCTAACAAGAAATTTGTTAAAACTTGTAAAACAATTTATATCGTCATTTCAAATTCATTGAAGTTGTGTTTTCACTTCCTGGAAGATTTTCTATCAACTCTTATTTCTATTTCTTTTCCAACATGGATGTCTTAATAGATTCATTAATTTTGAAGACTATAAATAGTGTATTGGACATCGAATTAACCTATCATCTAACAAGAAATTTGTTAAAACTTGTAAAACAATTTATATCGTCATTTCAAATTCATTGAAGTTGTGTTTTCACTTCCTGGAAGATTTTCTATCAACTCTTATTTCTATTTCTTTTCCAACATGGATGTCTTAATATATTCATTGATTTTAAAGACTTTAAATAGTGTATTGGACATCGATTAATATATCCTGTAACAGGGAAACCCTTGAAATTTGTGAAACAATCAGAATCGTCATTTTAAATTCATTAAATTCATTCTTTTCCATCATGAATGTCTTAATAGATTCATTAATTTTAAAGACTTTAAATAGTGTATTGGACATCGAATTAACATATCATCTAACAAGATATTTGTTTAAACTTGTAAAACAATTTATATCGTCATTTCAAATTCATTGAAGTTGTGTTTTCACTTCCTGGAAGATTTTCTATCAACTCTTATTTCTATTTCTTTTCCATCATGGATGTCTTAATAGATTCATTGATTTTAAAGACTTTAAATAGTGTATTGGACATCGATTAACATATCCTGTAACAGGGAAACCCTTGAAATTTGTAAAACAATCAGAATCGTCATTTTAAATTCATTAAATTCATTCTTTTCCATCATGAATGTCTTAATAGATTCATTAATTTTAAAGACTTTAAATAGTGTATTGGACATCGAATTAACATATCATCTAACAAGAAATTTGTTTAAACTTGTAAAACAATTTATATCGTCATTTCAAATTCATTGAAGTTGTGTTTTCACTTCCTGGAAGATTTTCTATCAACTCTTATTTCTATTTCTTTTCCAACATGGATGTCTTAATAGATTCATTAATTTTAAAGACTTTAAAAAGTGTATTGGACATCGATTCACATATCCTGTAACAGGGAAACTCTTGAAATTTGTAAAACAGTCAGAATCGTCATTTTAAATTCATTGAAGTTGTGTTTTTAGTTCCTGGAAGATTTTCTATCAACTCTTATTTCTATTTCTTTTCCAACATGGATGTCTTAATAGATTCATTAATTTTGAAGACTATAAATAGTGTATTGGACATCGAATTAACATATCATCTAACAAGAAATTTGTTTAAACTTGTAAAACAATTTATATCGTCATTTCAAATTCATTGAAGTTGTGTTTTCACTTCCTGGAAGATTTTCTATCAACTCTTATTTCTATTTCTTTTCCAACATGGATGTCTTAATAGATTCATTAATTTTAAAGACTTTAAAAAGTGTATTGGACATCGATTCACATATCCTGTAACAGGGAAACTCTTGAAATTTGTAAAACAGTCAGAATCGTCATTTTAAATTCATTGAAGTTGTGTTTTTAGTTCCTGGAAGATTTTCTATCAACTCTTATTTCTATTTCTTTTCCAACATGGATGTCTTAATATATTCATTGATTTTAAAGACTTTAAATAGTGTATTGGACATCGATTAACATATCCTGTAACAGGGAAACCCTTGAAATTTGTAAAACAATCAGAATCGTCATTTTAAATTCATTAAATTCATTCTTTTCCATCATGAATGTCTTAATAGATTCATTAATTTTAAAGACTATAAATAGTGTATTGGACATCGAATTAACATATCATCTAAACAAGAAATTTGTTTAAACTTGTAAAACAATTTATATCGTCATTTCAAATTCATTGAAGTTGTGTTTTCACTTCCTGGAAGATTTTCTATCAACTCTCATTTCTATTTCTTTTCCAACGTGGATGTCTTAATAGATTCATTGATTATAATGACTTTAAATAGTGTATTGGACATCGAATTAACATATCGTGTAACAAGAAATTTGTTTAAACTTGTAAAACAATTGATATCGTCATTTCAAATTCATTGAAGTTGTGTTTTCAGTTCCTGGAAGATTTTCTATCAACTCTTATTTCTATTTCTTTTCCAACATGGATGTCTTAATATATTCATTGATTTTAAAGACTTTAAATAGTGTATTGGACATCGATTAACATATCCTGTAACAGGGAAACCCTTGAAATTTGTAAAACAATCAGAATCGTCATTTTAAATTCATTAAATTCATTCTTTTCCATCATGAATGTCTTAATAGATTCATTAATTTTAAAGACTTTAAATAGTGTATTGGACATCGAATTAACATATCATCTAACAAGAAATTTGTTAAAACTTGTAAAACAATTTATATCGTCATTTCAAATTCATTGAAGTTGTGTTTTCACTTCCTGGAAGATTTTCTATCAACTCTTATTTCTATTTCTTTTCCAACATGGATGTCTTAATATATTCATTGATTTTAAAGACTTTAAATAGTGTATTGGACATCGATTAATATATCCTGTAACAGGGAAACCCTTGAAATTTGTGAAACAATCAGAATCGTCATTTTAAATTCATTAAATTCATTCTTTTCCATCATGAATGTCTTAATAGATTCATTAATTTTAAAGACTTTAAATAGTGTATTGGACATCGAATTAACATATCATCTAACAAGATATTTGTTTAAACTTGTAAAACAATTTATATCGTCATTTCAAATTCATTGAAGTTGTGTTTTCACTTCCTGGAAGATTTTCTATCAACTCTTATTTCTATTTCTTTTCCATCATGGATGTCTTAATAGATTCATTGATTTTAAAGACTTTAAATAGTGTATTGGACATCGATTAACATATCCTGTAACAGGGAAACCCTTGAAATTTGTAAAACAATCAGAATCGTCATTTTAAATTCATTAAATTCATTCTTTTCCATCATGAATGTCTTAATAGATTCATTAATTTTAAAGACTTTAAATAGTGTATTGGACATCGAATTAACATATCATCTAACAAGAAATTTGTTTAAACTTGTAAAACAATTTATATCGTCATTTCAAATTCATTGAAGTTGTGTTTTCACTTCCTGGAAGATTTTCTATCAACTCTTATTTCTATTTCTTTTCCAACATGGATGTCTTAATAGATTCATTAATTTTAAAGACTTTAAAAAGTGTATTGGACATCGATTCACATATCCTGTAACAGGGAAACTCTTGAAATTTGTAAAACAGTCAGAATCGTCATTTTAAATTCATTGAAGTTGTGTTTTTAGTTCCTGGAAGATTTTCTATCAACTCTTATTTCTATTTCTTTTCCAACATGGATGTCTTAATAGATTCATTAATTTTGAAGACTATAAATAGTGTATTGGACATCGAATTAACATATCATCTAACAAGAAATTTGTTTAAACTTGTAAAACAATTTATATCGTCATTTCAAATTCATTGAAGTTGTGTTTTCACTTCCTGGAAGATTTTCTATCAACTCTTATTTCTATTTCTTTTCCAACATGGATGTCTTAATAGATTCATTAATTTTAAAGACTTTAAAAAGTGTATTGGACATCGATTCACATATCCTGTAACAGGGAAACTCTTGAAATTTGTAAAACAGTCAGAATCGTCATTTTAAATTCATTGAAGTTGTGTTTTTAGTTCCTGGAAGATTTTCTATCAACTCTTATTTCTATTTCTTTTCCAACATGGATGTCTTAATATATTCATTGATTTTAAAGACTTTAAATAGTGTATTGGACATCGATTAACATATCCTGTAACAGGGAAACCCTTGAAATTTGTAAAACAATCAGAATCGTCATTTTAAATTCATTAAATTCATTCTTTTCCATCATGAATGTCTTAATAGATTCATTAATTTTAAAGACTATAAATAGTGTATTGGACATCGAATTAACATATCATCTAAACAAGAAATTTGTTTAAACTTGTAAAACAATTTATATCGTCATTTCAAATTCATTGAAGTTGTGTTTTCACTTCCTGGAAGATTTTCTATCAACTCTCATTTCTATTTCTTTTCCAACGTGGATGTCTTAATAGATTCATTGATTATAATGACTTTAAATAGTGTATTGGACATCGAATTAACATATCGTGTAACAAGAAATTTGTTTAAACTTGTAAAACAATTGATATCGTCATTTCAAATTCATTGAAGTTGTGTTTTCAGTTCCTGGAAGATTTTCTATCAACTCTTATTTCTATTTCTTTTCCAACATGGATGTCTTAATATATTCATTGATTTTAAAGACTTTAAATAGTGTATTGGACATCGATTAACATATCCTGTAACAGGGAAACCCTTGAAATTTGTAAAACAATCAGAATCGTCATTTTAAATTCATTAAATTCATTCTTTTCCATCATGAATGTCTTAATAGATTCATTAATTTTAAAGACTTTAAATAGTGTATTGGACATCGAATTAACATATCATCTAACAAGAAATTTGTTAAAACTTGTAAAACAATTTATATCGTCATTTCAAATTCATTGAAGTTGTGTTTTCACTTCCTGGAAGATTTTCTATCAACTCTTATTTCTATTTCTTTTCCAACATGGATGTCTTAATATATTCATTGATTTTAAAGACTTTAAATAGTGTATTGGACATCGATTAATATATCCTGTAACAGGGAAACCCTTGAAATTTGTGAAACAATCAGAATCGTCATTTTAAATTCATTAAATTCATTCTTTTCCATCATGAATGTCTTAATAGATTCATTAATTTTAAAGACTTTAAATAGTGTATTGGACATCGAATTAACATATCATCTAACAAGATATTTGTTTAAACTTGTAAAACAATTTATATCGTCATTTCAAATTCATTGAAGTTGTGTTTTCACTTCCTGGAAGATTTTCTATCAACTCTTATTTCTATTTCTTTTCCATCATGGATGTCTTAATAGATTCATTGATTTTAAAGACTTTAAATAGTGTATTGGACATCGATTAACATATCCTGTAACAGGGAAACCCTTGAAATTTGTAAAACAATCAGAATCGTCATTTTAAATTCATTAAATTCATTCTTTTCCATCATGAATGTCTTAATAGATTCATTAATTTTAAAGACTTTAAATAGTGTATTGGACATCGAATTAACATATCATCTAACAAGAAATTTGTTTAAACTTGTAAAACAATTTATATCGTCATTTCAAATTCATTGAAGTTGTGTTTTCACTTCCTGGAAGATTTTCTATCAACTCTTATTTCTATTTCTTTTCCAACATGGATGTCTTAATAGATTCATTAATTTTAAAGACTTTAAAAAGTGTATTGGACATCGATTCACATATCCTGTAACAGGGAAACTCTTGAAATTTGTAAAACAGTCAGAATCGTCATTTTAAATTCATTGAAGTTGTGTTTTTAGTTCCTGGAAGATTTTCTATCAACTCTTATTTCTATTTCTTTTCCAACATGGATGTCTTAATAGATTCATTAATTTTGAAGACTATAAATAGTGTATTGGACATCGAATTAACATATCATCTAACAAGAAATTTGTTTAAACTTGTAAAACAATTTATATCGTCATTTCAAATTCATTGAAGTTGTGTTTTCACTTCCTGGAAGATTTTCTATCAACTCTTATTTCTATTTCTTTTCCAACATGGATGTCTTAATAGATTCATTAATTTTAAAGACTTTAAAAAGTGTATTGGACATCGATTCACATATCCTGTAACAGGGAAACTCTTGAAATTTGTAAAACAGTCAGAATCGTCATTTTAAATTCATTGAAGTTGTGTTTTTAGTTCCTGGAAGATTTTCTATCAACTCTTATTTCTATTTCTTTTCCAACATGGATGTCTTAATATATTCATTGATTTTAAAGACTTTAAATAGTGTATTGGACATCGATTAACATATCCTGTAACAGGGAAACCCTTGAAATTTGTAAAACAATCAGAATCGTCATTTTAAATTCATTAAATTCATTCTTTTCCATCATGAATGTCTTAATAGATTCATTAATTTTAAAGACTATAAATAGTGTATTGGACATCGAATTAACATATCATCTAAACAAGAAATTTGTTTAAACTTGTAAAACAATTTATATCGTCATTTCAAATTCATTGAAGTTGTGTTTTCACTTCCTGGAAGATTTTCTATCAACTCTCATTTCTATTTCTTTTCCAACGTGGATGTCTTAATAGATTCATTGATTATAATGACTTTAAATAGTGTATTGGACATCGAATTAACATATCGTGTAACAAGAAATTTGTTTAAACTTGTAAAACAATTGATATCGTCATTTCAAATTCATTGAAGTTGTGTTTTCAGTTCCTGGAAGATTTTCTATCAACTCTTATTTCTATTTCTTTTCCAACATGGATGTCTTAATATATTCATTGATTTTAAAGACTTTAAATAGTGTATTGGACATCGATTAACATATCCTGTAACAGGGAAACCCTTGAAATTTGTAAAACAATCAGAATCGTCATTTTAAATTCATTAAATTCATTCTTTTCCATCATGAATGTCTTAATAGATTCATTAATTTTAAAGACTTTAAATAGTGTATTGGACATCGAATTAACATATCATCTAACAAGAAATTTGTTTAAACTTGTAAAACAATTTATATCGTCATTTCAAATTCATTGAAGTTGTGTTTTCACTTCCTGGAAGATTTTCTATCAACTCTTATTTCTATTTCTTTTCCAACATGGATGTCTTAATATATTCATTGATTTTAAAGACTTTAAATAGTGTATTGGACATCGATTAACATATCCTGTAACAGGGAAACCCTTGAAATTTGTAAAACAATCAGAATCGTCATTTTAAATTCATTAAATTCATTCTTTTCCATCATGAATGTCTTAATAGATTCATTAATTTTAAAGACTTTAAATAGTGTATTGGACATCGAATTAACATATCATCTAACAAGAAATTTGTTTAAACTTGTAAAACAATTTATATCGTCATTTCAAATTCATTGAAGTTGTGTTTTCAGTTCCTGGAAGAATTTCTATCAACTCTTTTTTCTATTTCTTTTCCATCATGGATGTCTTAATAGATTCATTGATTTTAAAGACTTTAAATAGTGTATTGGACATCGATTAACATATCCTGTAACAGGGAAACCCTTGAAATTTGTAAAACAGTCAGAATCGTCATTTTAAATTCATTGAAGTTGTGTTTTCAGTTCCTGGAAGATTTTCTATCAACTCTTATTTCTATTTCTTTTCCAACATGGATGTCTTAATAGATTCATTGATTTTAAAGACTTTAAAAAGTGTATTGGACATCGATTCACATATCCTGTAACAGGGAAACCCTTGAAATTTGTAAAACAGTCAGAATCGTCATTTTAAATTCATTGAAGTTGTGTTTTTAGTTCCTGGAAGATTTTCTATCAACTCTTATTTCTATTTCTTTTCCAACATGGATGTCTTAATATATTCATTGATTTTAAAGACTTTAAATAGTGTATTGGACATCGATTAACATATCCTGTAACAGGGAAACCCTTGAAATTTGTAAAACAATCAGAATCGTCATTTTAAATTCATTAAATTCATTCTTTTCCATCATGAATGTCTTAATAGATTCATTAATTTTAAAGACTTTAAATAGTGTATTGGACATCGAATTAACATATCATCTAACAAGAAATTTGTTTAAACTTGTAAAACAATTGATATCGTCATTTCAAATTCATTGAAGCTGTGTTTTCAGTTCCTGGAAGATTTTCTATCAACTCTTATTTCTATTTCTTTTCCAACATGGATATCTTAATATATTCATTGATTTTAAAGACTTTAAATAGTGTATTGGACATCGATGAACATATCCTGTAACAGGGAATTCCTTGAAATTTGTAAAACAATCAGAATCGTCATTTTAAATTCATTAAATTCATTCTTTTCCATCATGAATGTCTTAATAGATTCATTAATTTTAAAGACTATAAATAGTGTATTGGACATCGAATTAACATATCATCTAAACAAGAAATTTGTTTAAACTTGTAAAACAATTTATATCGTCATTTCAAATTCATTGAAGTTGTGTTTTCACTTCCTGGAAGATTTTCTATCAACTCTCATTTCTATTTCTTTTCCAACGTGGATGTCTTAATAGATTCATTGATTATAATGACTTTAAATAGTGTATTGGACATCGAATTAACATATCGTGTAACAAGAAATTTGTTTAAACTTGTAAAACAATTGATATCGTCATTTCAAATTCATTGAAGTTGTGTTTTCAGTTCCTGGAAGATTTTCTATCAACTCTTATTTCTATTTCTTTTCCAACATGGATGTCTTAATATATTCATTGATTTTAAAGACTTTAAATAGTGTATTGGACATCGATTAACATATCCTGTAACAGGGAAACCCTTGAAATTTGTAAAACAATCAGAATCGTCATTTTAAATTCATTAAATTCATTCTTTTCCATCATGAATGTCTTAATAGATTCATTAATTTTAAAGACTTTAAATAGTGTATTGGACATCGAATTAACATATCATCTAACAAGAAATTTGTTTAAACTTGTAAAACAATTTATATCGTCATTTCAAATTCATTGAAGTTGTGTTTTCACTTCCTGGAAGATTTTCTATCAACTCTTATTTCTATTTCTTTTCCAACATGGATGTCTTAATAGATTCATTAATTTTAAAGACTTTAAATAGTGTATTGGACATCGAATTAACATATCATCTAACAAGAAATTTGTTTAAACTTGTAAAACAATTGATATCGTCATTTCAAATTCATTGAAGCTGTGTTTTCAGTTCCTGGAAGATTTTCTATCAACTCTTATTTCTATTTCTTTTCCAACATGGATATCTTAATATATTCATTGATTTTAAAGACTTTAAATAGTGTATTGGACATCGATGAACATATCCTGTAACAGGGAATTCCTTGAAATTTGTAAAACAATCAGAATCGTCATTTTAAATTCATTAAATTCATTCTTTTCCATCATGAATGTCTTAATAGATTCATTAATTTTAAAGACTATAAATAGTGTATTGGACATCGAATTAACATATCATCTAAACAAGAAATTTGTTTAAACTTGTAAAACAATTTATATCGTCATTTCAAATTCATTGAAGTTGTGTTTTCACTTCCTGGAAGATTTTCTATCAACTCTCATTTCTATTTCTTTTCCAACGTGGATGTCTTAATAGATTCATTGATTATAATGACTTTAAATAGTGTATTGGACATCGAATTAACATATCGTGTAACAAGAAATTTGTTTAAACTTGTAAAACAATTGATATCGTCATTTCAAATTCATTGAAGTTGTGTTTTCAGTTCCTGGAAGATTTTCTATCAACTCTTATTTCTATTTCTTTTCCAACATGGATGTCTTAATATATTCATTGATTTTAAAGACTTTAAATAGTGTATTGGACATCGATTAACATATCCTGTAACAGGGAAACCCTTGAAATTTGTAAAACAATCAGAATCGTCATTTTAAATTCATTAAATTCATTCTTTTCCATCATGAATGTCTTAATAGATTCATTAATTTTAAAGACTTTAAATAGTGTATTGGACATCGAATTAACATATCATCTAACAAGAAATTTGTTTAAACTTGTAAAACAATTTATATCGTCATTTCAAATTCATTGAAGTTGTGTTTTCACTTCCTGGAAGATTTTCTATCAACTCTTATTTCTATTTCTTTTCCAACATGGATGTCTTAATAGATTCATTAATTTTAAAGACTTTAAAAAGTGTATTGGACATCGATTCACATATCCTGTAACAGGGAAACTCTTGAAATTTGTAAAACAGTCAGAATCGTCATTTTAAATTCATTGAAGTTGTGTTTTTAGTTCCTGGAAGATTTTCTATCAACTCTTATTTCTATTTCTTTTCCAACATGGATGTCTTAATATATTCATTGATTTTAAAGACTTTAAATAGTGTATTGGACATCGATTAACATATCCTGTAACAGGGAAACCCTTGAAATTTGTAAAACAATCAGAATCGTCATTTTAAATTCATTAAATTCATTCTTTTCCATCATGAATGTCTTAATAGATTCATTAATTTTAAAGACTTTAAATAGTGTATTGGACATCGAATTAACATATCATCTAACAAGAAATTTGTTTAAACTTGTAAAACAATTTATATCGTCATTTCAAATTCATTGAAGTTGTGTTTTCACTTCCTGGAAGATTTTCTATCAACTCTTATTTCTATTTCTTTTCCAACATGGATGTCTTAATAGATTCATTAATTTTAAAGACTTTAAAAAGTGTATTGGACATCGATTCACATATCCTGTAACAGGGAAACTCTTGAAATTTGTAAAACAGTCAGAATCGTCATTTTAAATTCATTGAAGTTGTGTTTTTAGTTCCTGGAAGATTTTCTATCAACTCTTATTTCTATTTCTTTTCCAACATGGATGTCTTAATATATTCATTGATTTTAAAGACTTTAAATAGTGTATTGGACATCGATTAACATATCCTGTAACAGGGAAACCCTTGAAATTTGTAAAACAATCAGAATCGTCATTTTAAATTCATTAAATTCATTCTTTTCCATCATGAATGTCTTAATAGATTCATTAATTTTAAAGACTTTAAATAGTGTATTGGACATCGAATTAACATATCATCTAACAAGAAATTTGTTTAAACTTGTAAAACAATTTATATCGTCATTTCAAATTCATTGAAGTTGTGTTTTCAGTTCCTGGAAGAATTTCTATCAACTCTTTTTTCTATTTCTTTTCCATCATGGATGTCTTAATAGATTCATTGATTTTAAAGACTTTAAATAGTGTATTGGACATCGATTAACATATCCTGTAACAGGGAAACCCTTGAAATTTGTAAAACAGTCAGAATCGTCATTTTAAATTCATTGAAGTTGTGTTTTCAGTTCCTGGAAGATTTTCTATCAACTCTTATTTCTATTTCTTTTCCAACATGGATGTCTTAATATATTCATTGATTTTAAAGACTTTAAATAGTGTATTGGACATCGATTAACATATCCTGTAACAGGGAAACCCTTGAAATTTGTGAAACAATCAGAATCGTCATTTTAAATTCATTAAATTCATTCTTTTCCATCATGAATGTCTTAATAGATTCATTAATTTTAAAGACTTTAAATAGTGTATTGGACATCGAATTAACATATCATCTAACAAGATATTTGTTTAAACTTGTAAAACAATTTATATCGTCATTTCAAATTCATTGAAGTTGTGTTTTCACTTCCTGGAAGATTTTCTATCAACTCTTATTTCTATTTCTTTTCCATCATGGATGTCTTAATAGATTCATTGATTTTAAAGACTTTAAATAGTGTATTGGACATCGATTAACATATCCTGTAACAGGGAAACCCTTGAAATTTGTAAAACAGTCAGAATCGTCATTTTAAGTTCATTAAATTCATTCTTTTCCATCATTAATGTCTTAATAGATTCATTAATTTTGAAGACTTTAAATAGTGTATTGGACATCGAATTAACATATCATCTCAAAAGAAATTTGTTTAAACTTGTATAACAATTTATATCGTCATTTCAAATTCATTTAAGTTGTGTTTTCACTTCCTGGAAGATTTTCTATCAACTCTTATTTCTATTTCTTTTCCATCATGGATGTCTTAATAGATTCATTGATTTTAAAGACTTTAAATAGTGTATTGGACATCGATTAACATATTCTGTAACAGGGAATTCCTTGAAATTTGTGAAACAATCAGAATCGTCATTTTAAATTCATTAAATTCATTCTTTTCCATCATGAATGTCTTAATAGATTCATTAATTTTGAAGACTATAAATAGTGTATTGGACATCGAATTAACCTATCATCTAACAAGAAATTTGTTAAAACTTGTAAAACAATTTATATCGTCATTTCAAATTCATTGAAGTTGTGTTTTCACTTCCTGGAAGATTTTCTATCAACTCTTATTTCTATTTCTTTTCCAACATGGATGTCTTAATAGATTCATTGATTATAATGACTTTAAATAGTGTATTGGACATCGAATTAACATATCGTGTAACAAGAAATTTGTTTAAACTTGTAAAACAATTGATATCGTCATTTCAAATTCATTGAAGTTGTGTTTTCAGTTCCTGGAAGATTTTCTATCAACTCTTATTTCTATTTCTTTTCCAACATGGATATCTTAATATATTCATTGATTTTAAAGACTTTAAAAAATTTATTGGACATCGATTCACATATCCTGTAACAGGGAAACCCTTGAAATTTGTAAAACTGTCAGAATCGTCATTTTAAGTTCATTGAAGTTGTGTTTTCAGTTCCTGGAAGATTTTCTATCAACTCTTATTTCTATTTCTTTTCCAACATGGATGTCTTAATATATTCATTGATTTTAAAGACTTTAAATAGTGTTTTGGACATCGATTAACATATCCTGTAACAAGATATTTGTTTAAACTTGTAAAACAATCAGAATCGTCATTTTAAATTCATTAAATTCATTCTTTTCCATCATGAATGTCTTAATAGATTCATTAATTTTAAAGACTTTAAATAGTGTATTGGACATCGAATTAACATATCATCTAACAAGATATTTGTTTAAACTTGTAAAACAATTTATATCGTCATTTCAAATTCATTGAAGTTGTGTTTTCACTTCCTGGAAGATTTTCTATCAACTCTTATTTCTATTTCTTTTCCATCATGGATGTCTTAATAGATTCATTGATTTTAAAGACTTTAAATAGTGTATTGGACATCGATTAACATATCCTGTAACAGGGAAACCCTTGAAATTTGTAAAACAATCAGAATCGTCATTTTAAATTCATTAAATTCATTCTTTTCCATCATGAATGTCTTAATAGATTCATTAATTTTAAAGACTTTAAATAGTGTATTGGACATCGAATTAACATATCATCTAACAAGAAATTTGTTTAAACTTGTAAAACAATTTATATCGTCATTTCAAATTCATTGAAGTTGTGTTTTCACTTCCTGGAAGATTTTCTATCAACTCTTATTTCTATTTCTTTTCCAACATGGATGTCTTAATAGATTCATTAATTTTAAAGACTTTAAAAAGTGTATTGGACATCGATTCACATATCCTGTAACAGGGAAACTCTTGAAATTTGTAAAACAGTCAGAATCGTCATTTTAAATTCATTGAAGTTGTGTTTTTAGTTCCTGGAAGATTTTCTATCAACTCTTATTTCTATTTCTTTTCCAACATGGATGTCTTAATATATTCATTGATTTTAAAGACTTTAAATAGTGTATTGGACATCGATTAACATATCCTGTAACAGGGAAACCCTTGAAATTTGTAAAACAATCAGAATCGTCATTTTAAATTCATTAAATTCATTCTTTTCCATCATGAATGTCTTAATAGATTCATTAATTTTAAAGACTTTAAATAGTGTATTGGACATCGAATTAACATATCATCTAACAAGAAATTTGTTTAAACTTGTAAAACAATTTATATCGTCATTTCAAATTCATTGAAGTTGTGTTTTCAGTTCCTGGAAGAATTTCTATCAACTCTTTTTTCTATTTCTTTTCCATCATGGATGTCTTAATAGATTCATTGATTTTAAAGACTTTAAATAGTGTATTGGACATCGATTAACATATCCTGTAACAGGGAAACCCTTGAAATTTGTAAAACAGTCAGAATCGTCATTTTAAATTCATTGAAGTTGTGTTTTCAGTTCCTGGAAGATTTTCTATCAACTCTTATTTCTATTTCTTTTCCAACATGGATGTCTTAATATATTCATTGATTTTAAAGACTTTAAATAGTGTATTGGACATCGATTAACATATCCTGTAACAGGGAAACCCTTGAAATTTGTGAAACAATCAGAATCGTCATTTTAAATTCATTAAATTCATTCTTTTCCATCATGAATGTCTTAATAGATTCATTAATTTTAAAGACTTTAAATAGTGTATTGGACATCGAATTAACATATCATCTAACAAGATATTTGTTTAAACTTGTAAAACAATTTATATCGTCATTTCAAATTCATTGAAGTTGTGTTTTCACTTCCTGGAAGATTTTCTATCAACTCTTATTTCTATTTCTTTTCCATCATGGATGTCTTAATAGATTCATTGATTTTAAAGACTTTAAATAGTGTATTGGACATCGATTAACATATCCTGTAACAGGGAAACCCTTGAAATTTGTAAAACAATCAGAATCGTCATTTTAAATTCATTAAATTCATTCTTTTCCATCATGAATGTCTTAATAGATTCATTAATTTTAAAGACTTTAAATAGTGTATTGGACATCGAATTAACATATCATCTAACAAGAAATTTGTTTAAACTTGTAAAACAATTTATATCGTCATTTCAAATTCATTGAAGTTGTGTTTTCACTTCCTGGAAGATTTTCTATCAACTCTTATTTCTATTTCTTTTCCAACATGGATGTCTTAATAGATTCATTAATTTTAAAGACTTTAAAAAGTGTATTGGACATCGATTCACATATCCTGTAACAGGGAAACTCTTGAAATTTGTAAAACAGTCAGAATCGTCATTTTAAATTCATTGAAGTTGTGTTTTTAGTTCCTGGAAGATTTTCTATCAACTCTTATTTCTATTTCTTTTCCAACATGGATGTCTTAATATATTCATTGATTTTAAAGACTTTAAATAGTGTATTGGACATCGATTAACATATCCTGTAACAGGGAAACCCTTGAAATTTGTAAAACAATCAGAATCGTCATTTTAAATTCATTAAATTCATTCTTTTCCATCATGAATGTCTTAATAGATTCATTAATTTTAAAGACTTTAAATAGTGTATTGGACATCGAATTAACATATCATCTAACAAGAAATTTGTTTAAACTTGTAAAACAATTTATATCGTCATTTCAAATTCATTGAAGTTGTGTTTTCAGTTCCTGGAAGAATTTCTATCAACTCTTTTTTCTATTTCTTTTCCATCATGGATGTCTTAATAGATTCATTGATTTTAAAGACTTTAAATAGTGTATTGGACATCGATTAACATATCCTGTAACAGGGAAACCCTTGAAATTTGTAAAACAGTCAGAATCGTCATTTTAAATTCATTGAAGTTGTGTTTTCAGTTCCTGGAAGATTTTCTATCAACTCTTATTTCTATTTCTTTTCCAACATGGATGTCTTAATATATTCATTGATTTTAAAGACTTTAAATAGTGTATTGGACATCGATTAACATATCCTGTAACAGGGAAACCCTTGAAATTTGTGAAACAATCAGAATCGTCATTTTAAATTCATTAAATTCATTCTTTTCCATCATGAATGTCTTAATAGATTCATTAATTTTAAAGACTTTAAATAGTGTATTGGACATCGAATTAACATATCATCTAACAAGATATTTGTTTAAACTTGTAAAACAATTTATATCGTCATTTCAAATTCATTGAAGTTGTGTTTTCACTTCCTGGAAGATTTTCTATCAACTCTTATTTCTATTTCTTTTCCATCATGGATGTCTTAATAGATTCATTGATTTTAAAGACTTTAAATAGTGTATTGGACATCGATTAACATATCCTGTAACAGGGAAACCCTTGAAATTTGTAAAACAGTCAGAATCGTCATTTTAAGTTCATTAAATTCATTCTTTTCCATCATTAATGTCTTAATAGATTCATTAATTTTGAAGACTTTAAATAGTGTATTGGACATCGAATTAACATATCATCTCAAAAGAAATTTGTTTAAACTTGTATAACAATTTATATCGTCATTTCAAATTCATTTAAGTTGTGTTTTCACTTCCTGGAAGATTTTCTATCAACTCTTATTTCTATTTCTTTTCCATCATGGATGTCTTAATAGATTCATTGATTTTAAAGACTTTAAATAGTGTATTGGACATCGATTAACATATTCTGTAACAGGGAATTCCTTGAAATTTGTGAAACAATCAGAATCGTCATTTTAAATTCATTAAATTCATTCTTTTCCATCATGAATGTCTTAATAGATTCATTAATTTTGAAGACTATAAATAGTGTATTGGACATCGAATTAACATATCATCTAACAAGAAATTTGTTAAAACTTGTAAAACAATTTATATCGTCATTTCAAATTCATTGAAGTTGTGTTTTCAATTCCTGGAAGATTTTCTATCAACTCTTATTTCTATTTCTTTTCCAACATGGATGTCTTAATAGATTCATTGATTATAATGACTTTAAATAGTGTATTGGACATCGAATTAACATATCGTGTAACAAGAAATTTGTTTAAACTTGTAAAACAATTGATATCGTCATTTCAAATTCATTGAAGTTGTGTTTTCAGTTCCTGGAAGATTTTCTATCAACTCTTATTTCTATTTCTTTTCCAACATGGATATCTTAATATATTCATTGATTTTAAAGACTTTAAAAAATTTATTGGACATCGATTCACATATCCTGTAACAGGGAAACCCTTGAAATTTGTAAAACTGTCAGAATCGTCATTTTAAGTTCATTGAAGTTGTGTTTTCAGTTCCTGGAAGATTTTCTATCAACTCTTATTTCTATTTCTTTTCCAACATGGATGTCTTAATATATTCATTGATTTTAAAGACTTTAAATAGTGTATTGGACATCGATTAACATATCCTGTAACAAGATATTTGTTTAAACTTGTAAAACAATCAGAATCGTCATTTTAAATTCATTAAATTCATTCTTTTCCATCATGAATGTCTTAATAGATTCATTAATTTTAAAGACTTTAAATAGTGTATTGGACATCGAATTAACATATCATCTAACAAGATATTTGTTTAAACTTGTAAAACAATTTATATCGTCATTTCAAATTCATTGAAGTTGTGTTTTCACTTCCTGGAAGATTTTCTATCAACTCTTATTTCTATTTCTTTTCCATCATGGATGTCTTAATAGATTCATTGATTTTAAAGACTTTAAATAGTGTATTGGACATCGATTAACATATCCTGTAACAGGGAAACCCTTGAAATTTGTAAAACAATCAGAATCGTCATTTTAAATTCATTAAATTCATTCTTTTCCATCATGAATGTCTTAATAGATTCATTAATTTTAAAGACTTTAAATAGTGTATTGGACATCGAATTAACATATCATCTAACAAGAAATTTGTTTAAACTTGTAAAACAATTTATATCGTCATTTCAAATTCATTGAAGTTGTGTTTTCACTTCCTGGAAGATTTTCTATCAACTCTTATTTCTATTTCTTTTCCAACATGGATGTCTTAATAGATTCATTAATTTTAAAGACTTTAAAAAGTGTATTGGACATCGATTCACATATCCTGTAACAGGGAAACTCTTGAAATTTGTAAAACAGTCAGAATCGTCATTTTAAATTCATTGAAGTTGTGTTTTTAGTTCCTGGAAGATTTTCTATCAACTCTTATTTCTATTTCTTTTCCAACATGGATGTCTTAATATATTCATTGATTTTAAAGACTTTAAATAGTGTATTGGACATCGATTAACATATCCTGTAACAGGGAAACCCTTGAAATTTGTGAAACAATCAGAATCGTCATTTTAAATTCATTAAATTCATTCTTTTCCATCATGAATGTCTTAATAGATTCATTAATTTTAAAGACTTTAAATAGTGTATTGGACATCGAATTAACATATCATCTAACAAGAAATTTGTTTAAACTTGTAAAACAATTGATATCGTCATTTCAAATTCATTGAAGTTGTCTTTTTAGTTCCTGGAAGATTTTCTATCAACTCTTATTTCTATTTCTTTTCCAACATGGATGTCTTAATATATTCATGGATTTTAAAGACTTTAAATAGTGTATTGGACATCGATTAACATATCCTGTAACAGGGAAACCCTTGAAATTTGTAAAACAATCAGAATCGTCATTTTAAATTCATTAAATTCATTCTTTTCCATCATGAATGTCTTAATAGATTCATTAATTTTAAAGACTTTAAATAGTGTATTGGACATCGAATTAACATATCATCTAACAAGAAATTTGTTTAAACTTGTAAAACAATTTATATCGTCATTTCAAATTCATTGAAGTTGTGTTTTCACTTCCTGGAAGATTTTCTATCAACTCTTATTTCTATTTCTTTTCCAACATGGATGTCTTAATAGATTCATTAATTTTAAAGACTTTAAAAAGTGTATTGGACATCGATTCACATATCCTGTAACAGGGAAACTCTTGAAATTTGTAAAACAGTCAGAATCGTCATTTTAAATTCATTGAAGTTGTGTTTTTAGTTCCTGGAAGATTTTCTATCAACTCTTATTTCTATTTCTTTTCCAACATGGATGTCTTAATATATTCATTGATTTTAAAGACTTTAAATAGTGTATTGGACATCGATTAACATATCCTGTAACAGGGAAACCCTTGAAATTTGTAAAACAATCAGAATCGTCATTTTAAATTCATTAAATTCATTCTTTTCCATCATGAATGTCTTAATAGATTCATTAATTTTAAAGACTTTAAATAGTGTATTGGACATCGAATTAACATATCATCTAACAAGAAATTTGTTTAAACTTGTAAAACAATTTATATCGTCATTTCAAATTCATTGAAGTTGTGTTTTCAGTTCCTGGAAGAATTTCTATCAACTCTTTTTTCTATTTCTTTTCCATCATGGATGTCTTAATAGATTCATTGATTTTAAAGACTTTAAATAGTGTATTGGACATCGATTAACATATCCTGTAACAGGGAAACCCTTGAAATTTGTAAAACAGTCAGAATCGTCATTTTAAATTCATTGAAGTTGTGTTTTCAGTTCCTGGAAGATTTTCTATCAACTCTTATTTCTATTTCTTTTCCAACATGGATGTCTTAATATATTCATTGATTTTAAAGACTTTAAATAGTGTATTGGACATCGATTAACATATCCTGTAACAGGGAAACCCTTGAAATTTGTGAAACAATCAGAATCGTCATTTTAAATTCATTAAATTCATTCTTTTCCATCATGAATGTCTTAATAGATTCATTAATTTTAAAGACTTTAAATAGTGTATTGGACATCGAATTAACATATCATCTAACAAGATATTTGTTTAAACTTGTAAAACAATTTATATCGTCATTTCAAATTCATTGAAGTTGTGTTTTCACTTCCTGGAAGATTTTCTATCAACTCTTATTTCTATTTCTTTTCCATCATGGATGTCTTAATAGATTCATTGATTTTAAAGACTTTAAATAGTGTATTGGACATCGATTAACATATCCTGTAACAGGGAAACCCTTGAAATTTGTAAAACAGTCAGAATCGTCATTTTAAGTTCATTAAATTCATTCTTTTCCATCATTAATGTCTTAATAGATTCATTAATTTTGAAGACTTTAAATAGTGTATTGGACATCGAATTAACATATCATCTCAAAAGAAATTTGTTTAAACTTGTATAACAATTTATATCGTCATTTCAAATTCATTTAAGTTGTGTTTTCACTTCCTGGAAGATTTTCTATCAACTCTTATTTCTATTTCTTTTCCATCATGGATGTCTTAATAGATTCATTGATTTTAAAGACTTTAAATAGTGTATTGGACATCGATTAACATATTCTGTAACAGGGAATTCCTTGAAATTTGTGAAACAATCAGAATCGTCATTTTAAATTCATTAAATTCATTCTTTTCCATCATGAATGTCTTAATAGATTCATTAATTTTGAAGACTATAAATAGTGTATTGGACATCGAATTAACATATCATCTAACAAGAAATTTGTTAAAACTTGTAAAACAATTTATATCGTCATTTCAAATTCATTGAAGTTGTGTTTTCAATTCCTGGAAGATTTTCTATCAACTCTTATTTCTATTTCTTTTCCAACATGGATGTCTTAATAGATTCATTGATTATAATGACTTTAAATAGTGTATTGGACATCGAATTAACATATCGTGTAACAAGAAATTTGTTTAAACTTGTAAAACAATTGATATCGTCATTTCAAATTCATTGAAGTTGTGTTTTCAGTTCCTGGAAGATTTTCTATCAACTCTTATTTCTATTTCTTTTCCAACATGGATATCTTAATATATTCATTGATTTTAAAGACTTTAAAAAATTTATTGGACATCGATTCACATATCCTGTAACAGGGAAACCCTTGAAATTTGTAAAACTGTCAGAATCGTCATTTTAAGTTCATTGAAGTTGTGTTTTCAGTTCCTGGAAGATTTTCTATCAACTCTTATTTCTATTTCTTTTCCAACATGGATGTCTTAATATATTCATTGATTTTAAAGACTTTAAATAGTGTATTGGACATCGATTAACATATCCTGTAACAAGATATTTGTTTAAACTTGTAAAACAATCAGAATCGTCATTTTAAATTCATTAAATTCATTCTTTTCCATCATGAATGTCTTAATAGATTCATTAATTTTAAAGACTTTAAATAGTGTATTGGACATCGAATTAACATATCATCTAACAAGATATTTGTTTAAACTTGTAAAACAATTTATATCGTCATTTCAAATTCATTGAAGTTGTGTTTTCACTTCCTGGAAGATTTTCTATCAACTCTTATTTCTATTTCTTTTCCATCATGGATGTCTTAATAGATTCATTGATTTTAAAGACTTTAAATAGTGTATTGGACATCGATTAACATATCCTGTAACAGGGAAACCCTTGAAATTTGTAAAACAGTCAGAATCGTCATTTTAAATTCATTGAAGTTGTGTTTTCAGTTCCTGGAAGATTTTCTATCAACTCTTATTTCTATTTCTTTTCCAACATGGATGTCTTAATATATTCATTGATTTTAAAGACTTTAAATAGTGTATTGGACATCGATTAACATATCCTGTAACAGGGAAACCCTTGAAATTTGTGAAACAATCAGAATCGTCATTTTAAATTCATTAAATTCATTCTTTTCCATCATGAATGTCTTAATAGATTCATTAATTTTAAAGACTTTAAATAGTGTATTGGACATCGAATTAACATATCATCTAACAAGATATTTGTTTAAACTTGTAAAACAATTTATATCGTCATTTCAAATTCATTGAAGTTGTGTTTTCACTTCCTGGAAGATTTTCTATCAACTCTTATTTCTATTTCTTTTCCATCATGGATGTCTTAATAGATTCATTGATTTTAAAGACTTTAAATAGTGTATTGGACATCGATTAACATATCCTGTAACAGGGAAACCCTTGAAATTTGTAAAACAGTCAGAATCGTCATTTTAAGTTCATTAAATTCATTCTTTTCCATCATTAATGTCTTAATAGATTCATTAATTTTGAAGACTTTAAATAGTGTATTGGACATCGAATTAACATATCATCTCAAAAGAAATTTGTTTAAACTTGTATAACAATTTATATCGTCATTTCAAATTCATTTAAGTTGTGTTTTCACTTCCTGGAAGATTTTCTATCAACTCTTATTTCTATTTCTTTTCCATCATGGATGTCTTAATAGATTCATTGATTTTAAAGACTTTAAATAGTGTATTGGACATCGATTAACATATTCTGTAACAGGGAATTCCTTGAAATTTGTGAAACAATCAGAATCGTCATTTTAAATTCATTAAATTCATTCTTTTCCATCATGAATGTCTTAATAGATTCATTAATTTTGAAGACTATAAATAGTGTATTGGACATCGAATTAACATATCATCTAACAAGAAATTTGTTAAAACTTGTAAAACAATTTATATCGTCATTTCAAATTCATTGAAGTTGTGTTTTCAATTCCTGGAAGATTTTCTATCAACTCTTATTTCTATTTCTTTTCCAACATGGATGTCTTAATAGATTCATTGATTATAATGACTTTAAATAGTGTATTGGACATCGAATTAACATATCGTGTAACAAGAAATTTGTTTAAACTTGTAAAACAATTGATATCGTCATTTCAAATTCATTGAAGTTGTGTTTTCAGTTCCTGGAAGATTTTCTATCAACTCTTATTTCTATTTCTTTTCCAACATGGATATCTTAATATATTCATTGATTTTAAAGACTTTAAAAAATTTATTGGACATCGATTCACATATCCTGTAACAGGGAAACCCTTGAAATTTGTAAAACTGTCAGAATCGTCATTTTAAGTTCATTGAAGTTGTGTTTTCAGTTCCTGGAAGATTTTCTATCAACTCTTATTTCTATTTCTTTTCCAACATGGATGTCTTAATATATTCATTGATTTTAAAGACTTTAAATAGTGTATTGGACATCGATTAACATATCCTGTAACAAGATATTTGTTTAAACTTGTAAAACAATCAGAATCGTCATTTTAAATTCATTAAATTCATTCTTTTCCATCATGAATGTCTTAATAGATTCATTAATTTTAAAGACTTTAAATAGTGTATTGGACATCGAATTAACATATCATCTAACAAGATATTTGTTTAAACTTGTAAAACAATTTATATCGTCATTTCAAATTCATTGAAGTTGTGTTTTCACTTCCTGGAAGATTTTCTATCAACTCTTATTTCTATTTCTTTTCCATCATGGATGTCTTAATAGATTCATTGATTTTAAAGACTTTAAATAGTGTATTGGACATCGATTAACATATCCTGTAACAGGGAAACCCTTGAAATTTGTAAAACAATCAGAATCGTCATTTTAAATTCATTAAATTCATTCTTTTCCATCATGAATGTCTTAATAGATTCATTAATTTTAAAGACTTTAAATAGTGTATTGGACATCGAATTAACATATCATCTAACAAGAAATTTGTTTAAACTTGTAAAACAATTTATATCGTCATTTCAAATTCATTGAAGTTGTGTTTTCACTTCCTGGAAGATTTTCTATCAACTCTTATTTCTATTTCTTTTCCAACATGGATGTCTTAATAGATTCATTAATTTTAAAGACTTTAAAAAGTGTATTGGACATCGATTCACATATCCTGTAACAGGGAAACTCTTGAAATTTGTAAAACAGTCAGAATCGTCATTTTAAATTCATTGAAGTTGTGTTTTTAGTTCCTGGAAGATTTTCTATCAACTCTTATTTCTATTTCTTTTCCAACATGGATGTCTTAATATATTCATTGATTTTAAAGACTTTAAATAGTGTATTGGACATCGATTAACATATCCTGTAACAGGGAAACCCTTGAAATTTGTGAAACAATCAGAATCGTCATTTTAAATTCATTAAATTCATTCTTTTCCATCATGAATGTCTTAATAGATTCATTAATTTTAAAGACTTTAAATAGTGTATTGGACATCGAATTAACATATCATCTAACAAGAAATTTGTTTAAACTTGTAAAACAATTGATATCGTCATTTCAAATTCATTGAAGTTGTCTTTTTAGTTCCTGGAAGATTTTCTATCAACTCTTATTTCTATTTCTTTTCCAACATGGATGTCTTAATATATTCATGGATTTTAAAGACTTTAAATAGTGTATTGGACATCGATTAACATATCCTGTAACAGGGAAACCCTTGAAATTTGTAAAACAATCAGAATCGTCATTTTAAATTCATTAAATTCATTCTTTTCCATCATGAATGTCTTAATAGATTCATTAATTTTAAAGACTTTAAATAGTGTATTGGACATCGAATTAACATATCATCTAACAAGAAATTTGTTTAAACTTGTAAAACAATTTATATCGTCATTTCAAATTCATTGAAGTTGTGTTTTCAGTTCCTGGAAGAATTTCTATCAACTATTTTTTCTATTTCTTTTCCATCATGGATGTCTTAATAGATTCATTGATTTTAAAGACTTTAAATAGTGTATTGGACATCGATTAACATATCCTGTAACAGGGAAACCCTTGAAATTTGTGAAACAATCAGAATCGTCATTTTAAATTCATTAAATTCATTCTTTTCCATCATGAATGTCTTAATAGATTCATTAATTTTTAAGACTTTAAATAGTGTATTGGACATCGAATTAACATATCATCTAACAAGAAATTTGTTTAAACTTGTAAAACAATTTATATCGTCATTTCAAATTCATTGAAGTTGTGTTTTCAGTTCCTGGAAGAATTTCTATCAACTCTTTTTTCTATTTCTTTTCCAACATGGATGTCTTAATATATTCATTGATTTTAAAGACGTTAAATAGTGTATTGGACATCGATTAACATATCCTGTAACAGGGAAACCCTTGAAATTTGTGAAACAATCAGAATCGTCATTTTAAATTCATTAAATTCATTCTTTTCCATCATGAATGTCTTAATAGATTCATTAATTTTAAAGACTTTAAATAGTGTATTGGACATCGAATTAACATATCATCTAACAAGAAATTTGTTTAAACTTGTAAAACAATTTATATCGTCATTTCAAATTCATTGAAGTTGTGTTTTCAGTTCCTGGAAGAATTTCTATCAACTCTTTTTTCTATTTCTTTTCCATCATGGATGTCTTAATAGATTCATTGATTTTAAAGACTTTAAATAGTGTATTGGACATCGATTAACATATCCTGTAACAGGGAAACCCTTGAAATTTGTAAAACAGTCAGAATCGTCATTTTAAATTCATTGAAGTTGTGTTTTCAGTTCCTGGAAGATTTTCTATCAACTCTTATTTCTATTTCTTTTCCAACATGGATGTCTTAATATATTCATTGATTTTAAAGACTTTAAATAGTGTATTGGACATCGATTAACATATCCTGTAACAGGGAAACCCTTGAAATTTGTGAAACAATCAGAATCGTCATTTTAAATTCATTAAATTCATTCTTTTCCATCATGAATGTCTTAATAGATTCATTAATTTTAAAGACTTTAAATAGTGTATTGGACATCGAATTAACATATCATCTAACAAGATATTTGTTTAAACTTGTAAAACAATTTATATCGTCATTTCAAATTCATTGAAGTTGTGTTTTCACTTCCTGGAAGATTTTCTATCAACTCTTATTTCTATTTCTTTTCCATCATGGATGTCTTAATAGATTCATTGATTTTAAAGACTTTAAATAGTGTATTGGACATCGATTAACATATCCTGTAACAGGGAAACCCTTGAAATTTGTAAAACAGTCAGAATCGTCATTTTAAGTTCATTAAATTCATTCTTTTCCATCATTAATGTCTTAATAGATTCATTAATTTTGAAGACTTTAAATAGTGTATTGGACATCGAATTAACATATCATCTCAAAAGAAATTTGTTTAAACTTGTATAACAATTTATATCGTCATTTCAAATTCATTTAAGTTGTGTTTTCACTTCCTGGAAGATTTTCTATCAACTCTTATTTCTATTTCTTTTCCATCATGGATGTCTTAATAGATTCATTGATTTTAAAGACTTTAAATAGTGTATTGGACATCGATTAACATATTCTGTAACAGGGAATTCCTTGAAATTTGTGAAACAATCAGAATCGTCATTTTAAATTCATTAAATTCATTCTTTTCCATCATGAATGTCTTAATAGATTCATTAATTTTGAAGACTATAAATAGTGTATTGGACATCGAATTAACATATCATCTAACAAGAAATTTGTTAAAACTTGTAAAACAATTTATATCGTCATTTCAAATTCATTGAAGTTGTGTTTTCAATTCCTGGAAGATTTTCTATCAACTCTTATTTCTATTTCTTTTCCAACATGGATGTCTTAATAGATTCATTGATTATAATGACTTTAAATAGTGTATTGGACATCGAATTAACATATCGTGTAACAAGAAATTTGTTTAAACTTGTAAAACAATTGATATCGTCATTTCAAATTCATTGAAGCTGTGTTTTCAGTTCCTGGAAGATTTTCTATCAACTCTTATTTCTATTTCTTTTCCAACATGGATATCTTAATATATTCATTGATTTTAAAGACTTTAAAAAGTGTATTGGACATCGATTCACATATCCTGTAACAGGGAAACCCTTGAAATTTGTAAAACAGTCAGAATCGTCATTTTAAATTCATTGAAGTTGTGTTTTTAGTTCCTGGAAGATTTTCTATCAACTCTTATTTCTATTTCTTTTCCAACATGGATGTCTTAATATATTCATGGATTTTAAAGACTTTAAATAGTGTATTGGACATCGATTAACATATCCTGTAACAGGGAAACCCTTGAAATTTGTAAAACAATCAGAATCGTCATTTTAAATTCATTAAATTCATTCTTTTCCATCATGAATGTCTTAATAGATTCATTAATTTTAAAGACTTTAAATAGTGTATTGGACATCGAATTAACATATCATCTAACAAGAAATTTGTTTAAACTTGTAAAACAATTTATATCGTCATTTCAAATTCATTGAAGTTGTGTTTTCACTTCCTGGAAGATTTTCTATCAACTCTTATTTCTATTTCTTTTCCAACATGGATGTCTTAATAGATTCATTAATTTTAAAGACTTTAAAAAGTGTATTGGACATCGATTAACATATTCTGTAACAGGGAATTCCTTGAAATTTGTGAAACAATCAGAATCGCCATTTTAAATTCATTAAATTCATTCTTTTCCATCATGAATGTCTTAATAGATTCATTAATTTTGAAGACTATAAATAGTGTATTGGACATCGAATTAACATATCATCTAACAAGAAATTTGTTTAAACTCGTAAAACAATTTATATCGTCATTTCAAATTCATTGAAGTAGTGTTTTCACTTCCTGGAAGATTTTCTATCAACTCTTATTTCTATTTCTTTTCCAACATGGATGTCTTAATAGATTCATTAATTTTAAAGACTTTAAAAAGTGTATTGGACATCGATTAACATATTCTGTAACAGGGAATTCCTTGAAATTTGTGAAACAATCAGAATCGCCATTTTAAATTCATTAAATTCATTCTTTTCCATCATGAATGTCTTAATAGATTCATTAATTTTGAAGACTATAAATAGTGTATTGGACATCGAATTAACATATCATCTAACAAGAAATTTGTTTAAACTTGTAAAACAATTTATATCGTCATTTCAAATTCATTGAAGTTGTGTTTTCAGTTCCTGGAAGATTTTCTATCAACTCTTATTTCTATTTCTTTTCCAACATGGATGTCTTAATAGATTCATTAATTTTAAAGACTTTAAAAAGTGTATTGGACATCGATTCACATATCCTGTAACAGGGAAACCCTTGAAATTTGTAAAACAGTCAGAATCGTCATTTTAAATTCATTGAAGTTGTGTTTTTAGTTCCTGGAAGATTTTCTATCAACTCTTATTTCTATTTCTTTTCCATCATGGATGTCTTAATAGATTCATTGATTATAATGACTTTAAATAGTGTATTGGACATCGATGAACATATCCTGTAACAGGGAATTCCTTGAAATTTGTAAAACAATCAGAATCTTCATTTTAAATTCATTAAATTCATTCTTTTCCATCATGAATGTCTTAATAGATTCATTAATTTTGAAGACTATAAATAGTGTATTGGACATCGAATTAACATATCATCTAACAAGAAATTTGTTTAAACTCGTAAAACAATTTATATCGTCATTTCAAATTCATTGAAGTAGTGTTTTCACTTCCTGGAAGATTTTCTATCAACTCTTATTTCTATTTCTTTTCCAACATGGATGTCTTAATAGATTCATTAATTTTAAAGACTTTAAAAAGTGTATTGGACATCGATTAACATATTCTGTAACAGGGAATTCCTTGAAATTTGTGAAACAATCAGAATCGCCATTTTAAATTCATTAAATTCATTCTTTTCCATCATGAATGTCTTAATAGATTCATTAATTTTGAAGACTATAAATAGTGTATTGGACATCGAATTAACATATCATCTAACAAGAAATTTGTTTAAACTTGTAAAACAATTTATATCGTCATTTCAAATTCATTGAAGTTGTGTTTTCAGTTCCTGGAAGATTTTCTATCAACTCTTATTTCTATTTCTTTTCCAACATGGATGTCTTAATAGATTCATTAATTTTAAAGACTTTAAAAAGTGTATTGGACATCGATTCACATATCCTGTAACAGGGAAACCCTTGAAATTTGTAAAACAGTCAGAATCGTCATTTTAAATTCATTGAAGTTGTGTTTTTAGTTCCTGGAAGATTTTCTATCAACTCTTATTTCTATTTCTTTTCCATCATGGATGTCTTAATAGATTCATTGATTATAATGACTTTAAATAGTGTATTGGACATCGATGAACATATCCTGTAACAGGGAATTCCTTGAAATTTGTAAAACAATCAGAATCTTCATTTTAAATTCATTAAATTCATTCTTTTCCATCATGAATGTCTTAATAGATTCATTAATTTTGAAGACTATAAATAGTGTATTGGACATCGAATTAACATATCATCTAACAAGAAATTTGTTTAAACTCGTAAAACAATTTATATCGTCATTTCAAATTCATTGAAGTAGTGTTTTCACTTCCTGGAAGATTTTCTATCAACTCTTATTTCTATTTCTTTTCCAACATGGATGTCTTAATAGATTCATTAATTTTAAAGACTTTAAAAAGTGTATTGGACATCGATTAACATATTCTGTAACAGGGAATTCCTTGAAATTTGTGAAACAATCAGAATCGCCATTTTAAATTCATTAAATTCATTCTTTTCCATCATGAATGTCTTAATAGATTCATTAATTTTGAAGACTATAAATAGTGTATTGGACATCGAATTAACATATCATCTAACAAGAAATTTGTTTAAACTCGTAAAACAATTTATATCGTCATTTCAAATTCATTGAAGTAGTGTTTTCACTTCCTGGAAGATTTTCTATCAACTCTTATTTCTATTTCTTTTCCAACATGGATGTCTTAATAGATTCATTAATTTTAAAGACTTTAAAAAGTGTATTGGACATCGATTAACATATTCTGTAACAGGGAATTCCTTGAAATTTGTGAAACAATCAGAATCGCCATTTTAAATTCATTAAATTCATTCTTTTCCATCATGAATGTCTTAATAGATTCATTAATTTTGAAGACTATAAATAGTGTATTGGACATCGAATTAACATATCATCTAACAAGAAATTTGTTTAAACTTGTAAAACAATTGATATCGTCATTTCAAATTCATTGAAGTTGTGTTTTTACTTCCTGGAAGATTTTCTATCAACTCTTATTTCTATTTCTTTTCCATCATGGATGTCTTAATAGATTCATTGATTATAATGACTTTAAATAGTGTATTGGACATCGATGAACATATCCTGTAACAGGGAATTCCTTGAAATTTGTAAAACAATCAGAATCTTCATTTTAAATTCATTAAATTCATTCTTTTCCATCATGAATGTCTTAATAGATTCATTAATTTTGAAGACTATAAATAGTGTATTGGACATCGAATTAACATATCATCTAACAAGAAATTTGTTTAAACTCGTAAAACAATTTATATCGTCATTTCAAATTCATTGAAGTAGTGTTTTCACTTCCTGGAAGATTTTCTATCAACTCTTATTTCTATTTCTTTTCCAACATGGATGTCTTAATAGATTCATTAATTTTAAAGACTTTAAAAAGTGTATTGGACATCGATTAACATATTCTGTAACAGGGAATTCCTTGAAATTTGTGAAACAATCAGAATCGCCATTTTAAATTCATTAAATTCATTCTTTTCCATCATGAATGTCTTAATAGATTCATTAATTTTGAAGACTATAAATAGTGTATTGGACATCGAATTAACATATCATCTAACAAGAAATTTGTTTAAACTTGTAAAACAATTTATATCGTCATTTCAAATTCATTGAAGTTGTGTTTTCAGTTCCTGGAAGATTTTCTATCAACTCTTATTTCTATTTCTTTTCCAACATGGATGTCTTAATAGATTCATTAATTTTAAAGACTTTAAAAAGTGTATTGGACATCGATTCACATATCCTGTAACAGGGAAACCCTTGAAATTTGTAAAACAGTCAGAATCGTCATTTTAAATTCATTGAAGTTGTGTTTTTAGTTCCTGGAAGATTTTCTATCAACTCTTATTTCTATTTCTTTTCCATCATGGATGTCTTAATAGATTCATTGATTATAATGACTTTAAATAGTGTATTGGACATCGATGAACATATCCTGTAACAGGGAATTCCTTGAAATTTGTAAAACAATCAGAATCTTCATTTTAAATTCATTAAATTCATTCTTTTCCATCATGAATGTCTTAATAGATTCATTAATTTTGAAGACTATAAATAGTGTATTGGACATCGAATTAACATATCATCTAACAAGAAATTTGTTTAAACTCGTAAAACAATTTATATCGTCATTTCAAATTCATTGAAGTAGTGTTTTCACTTCCTGGAAGATTTTCTATCAACTCTTATTTCTATTTCTTTTCCAACATGGATGTCTTAATAGATTCATTAATTTTAAAGACTTTAAAAAGTGTATTGGACATCGATTAACATATTCTGTAACAGGGAATTCCTTGAAATTTGTGAAACAATCAGAATCGCCATTTTAAATTCATTAAATTCATTCTTTTCCATCATGAATGTCTTAATAGATTCATTAATTTTGAAGACTATAAATAGTGTATTGGACATCGAATTAACATATCATCTAACAAGAAATTTGTTTAAACTCGTAAAACAATTTATATCGTCATTTCAAATTCATTGAAGTAGTGTTTTCACTTCCTGGAAGATTTTCTATCAACTCTTATTTCTATTTCTTTTCCAACATGGATGTCTTAATAGATTCATTAATTTTAAAGACTTTAAAAAGTGTATTGGACATCGATTAACATATTCTGTAACAGGGAATTCCTTGAAATTTGTGAAACAATCAGAATCGCCATTTTAAATTCATTAAATTCATTCTTTTCCATCATGAATGTCTTAATAGATTCATTAATTTTGAAGACTATAAATAGTGTATTGGACATCGAATTAACATATCATCTAACAAGAAATTTGTTTAAACTTGTAAAACAATTGATATCGTCATTTCAAATTCATTGAAGTTGTGTTTTTACTTCCTGGAAGATTTTCTATCAACTCTTATTTCTATTTCTTTTCCAACATGGATGTCTTAATATATTCATTGATTTTAAAGACTTTAAATAGTGTATTGGACATCGATTAACATATCCTGTAACAGGGAAACCCTTGAAATTTGTAAAACAATCAGAATCGTCATTTTAAATTCATTAAATTCATTCTTTTCCATCATGAATGTCTTAATAGATTCATTAATTTTAAAGACTATAAATAGTGTATTGGACATCGAATTAACATATCATCTAACAAGAAATTTGTTTAAACTTGTAAAACAATTGATATCGTCATTTCAAATTCATTGAAGTTGTGTTTTCAGTTCCTGGAAGATTTTCTATCAACTCTTATTTCTATTTCTTTTCCAACATGGATGTCTTAATAGATTCATTAATTTTAAAGACTTTAAAAAGTGTATTGGACATCGATTCACATATCCTGTAACAGGGAAACCCTTGAAATTTGTAAAACAGTCAGAATCGTCATTTTAAATTCATTTGAAGTTGTGTTTTTAGTTCCTGGAAGATTTTCTATCAACTCTTATTTCTATTTCTTTTCCATCATGGATGTCTTAATAGATTCATTGATTTTTAAGACTTTAAATAGTTTATTGGACATCGATTAACATATCCTGTAACAGGGAAACCCTTGAAATTTGTAAAACAGTCAGAATCGTCATTTTAAATTCATTAAATTCATTCTTTTCCATCATTAATGTCTTAATAGATTCATTAATTTTGAAGACTTTAAATAGTGTATTGGACATCGAATTAACATATCATCTAAAAAGAAATTTGTTTAAACTTGTAAAACAATTTATATCGTCATTTCAAATTCATTTAAGTTGTGTTTTCACTTCCTGGAAGATTTTCTATCAACTCTTATTTCTATTTCTTTTCCATCATGGATGTCTTAATATATTCATTGATTTTAAAGACTTTAAATAGTGTATTGGACATCGATTAACATATCCTGTAACAGGGAAACCCTTGAAATTTGTAAAACAATCAGAATCGTCATTTTAAATTCATTAAATTCATTCTTTTCCATCATGAATGTCTTAATAGATTCATTAATTTTAAAGACTTAAAATAGTGTATTGGACATCGAATTAACATATCATCTAACAAGAAATTTGTTTAAACTTGTAAAACAATTTATATCGTCATTTCAAATTCATTGAAGTTGTGTTTTCAGTTCCTGGAAGATTTTCTATCAACTCTTATTTCTATTTCTTTTCCATCATGGATGTCTTAATAGATTCATTGATTTTTAAGACTTTAAATAGTTTATTGGACATCGATTAACATATCCTGTAACAGGGAAACCCTTGAAATTTGTAAAACAGTCAGAATCGTCATTTTAAATTCATTAAATTCATTCTTTTCCATCATTAATGTCTTAATAGATTCATTAATTTTGAAGACTTTAAATAGTGTATTGGACATCGAATTAACATATCATCTAAAAAGAAATTTGTTTAAACTTGTAAAACAATTTATATCGTCATTTCAAATTCATTTAAGTTGTGTTTTCACTTCCTGGAAGATTTTCTATCAACTCTTATTTCTATTTCTTTTCCATCATGGATGTCTTAATATATTCGTTGATTTTAAAGACTTTAAATAGTGTATTGGACATCGATTAACATATCCTGTAACAGGGAAACCCTTGAAATTTGTAAAACAATCAGAATCGTCATTTTAAATTCATTAAATTCATTCTTTTCCATCATGAATGTCTTAATAGATTCATTAATTTTAAAGACTTAAAATAGTGTATTGGACATCGAATTAACATATCATCTAACAAGAAATTTGTTTAAACTTGTAAAACAATTTATATCGTCATTTCAAATTCATTGAAGTTGTGTTTTCAGTTCCTGGAAGATTTTCTATCAACTCTTATTTCTATTTCTTTTCCAACATGGATGTCTTAATAGATTCATTAATTTTAAAGACTTTAAAAAGTGTATTGGACATCGATTCACATATCCTGTAACAGGGAAACCCTTGAAATTTGTAAAACAGTCAGAATCGTCATTTTAAATTCATTGAAGTTGTGTTTTTAGTTCCTGGAAGATTTTCTATCAACTCTTATTTCTATTTCTTTTCCATCATGGATGTCTTAATAGATTCATTGATTATAATGACTTTAAATAGTGTATTGGACATCGATGAACATATCCTGTAACAGGGAATTCCTTGAAATTTGTAAAACAATCAGAATCTTCATTTTAAATTCATTAAATTCATTCTTTTCCATCATGAATGTCTTAATAGATTCATTAATTTTGAAGACTATAAATAGTGTATTGGACATCGAATTAACATATCATCTAACAAGAAATTTGTTTAAACTCGTAAAACAATTTATATCGTCATTTCAAATTCATTGAAGTAGTGTTTTCACTTCCTGGAAGATTTTCTATCAACTCTTATTTCTATTTCTTTTCCAACATGGATGTCTTAATAGATTCATTAATTTTAAAGACTTTAAAAAGTGTATTGGACATCGATTAACATATTCTGTAACAGGGAATTCCTTGAAATTTGTGAAACAATCAGAATCGCCATTTTAAATTCATTAAATTCATTCTTTTCCATCATGAATGTCTTAATAGATTCATTAATTTTGAAGACTATAAATAGTGTATTGGACATCGAATTAACATATCATCTAACAAGAAATTTGTTTAAACTCGTAAAACAATTTATATCGTCATTTCAAATTCATTGAAGTAGTGTTTTCACTTCCTGGAAGATTTTCTATCAACTCTTATTTCTATTTCTTTTCCAACATGGATGTCTTAATAGATTCATTAATTTTAAAGACTTTAAAAAGTGTATTGGACATCGATTAACATATTCTGTAACAGGGAATTCCTTGAAATTTGTGAAACAATCAGAATCGCCATTTTAAATTCATTAAATTCATTCTTTTCCATCATGAATGTCTTAATAGATTCATTAATTTTGAAGACTATAAATAGTGTATTGGACATCGAATTAACATATCATCTAACAAGAAATTTGTTTAAACTTGTAAAACAATTGATATCGTCATTTCAAATTCATTGAAGTTGTGTTTTTACTTCCTGGAAGATTTTCTATCAACTCTTATTTCTATTTCTTTTCCAACATGGATGTCTTAATATATTCATTGATTTTAAAGACTTTAAATAGTGTATTGGACATCGATTAACATATCCTGTAACAGGGAAACCCTTGAAATTTGTAAAACAATCAGAATCGTCATTTTAAATTCATTAAATTCATTCTTTTCCATCATGAATGTCTTAATAGATTCATTAATTTTAAAGACTTAAAATAGTGTATTGGACATCGAATTAACATATCATCTAACAAGAAATTTGTTTAAACTTGTAAAACAATTTATATCGTCATTTCAAATTCATTGAAGTTGTGTTTTCAGTTCCTGGAAGATTTTCTATCAACTCTTATTTCTATTTCTTTTCCAACATGGATGTCTTAATAGATTCATTAATTTTAAAGACTTTAAAAAGTGTATTGGACATCGATTCACATATCCTGTAACAGGGAAACCCTTGAAATTTGTAAAACAGTCAGAATCGTCATTTTAAATTCATTGAAGTTGTGTTTTTAGTTCCTGGAAGATTTTCTATCAACTCTTATTTCTATTTCTTTTCCATCATGGATGTCTTAATAGATTCATTGATTATAATGACTTTAAATAGTGTATTGGACATCGATGAACATATCCTGTAACAGGGAATTCCTTGAAATTTGTAAAACAATCAGAATCTTCATTTTAAATTCATTAAATTCATTCTTTTCCATCATGAATGTCTTAATAGATTCATTAATTTTGAAGACTATAAATAGTGTATTGGACATCGAATTAACATATCATCTAACAAGAAATTTGTTTAAACTCGTAAAACAATTTATATCGTCATTTCAAATTCATTGAAGTAGTGTTTTCACTTCCTGGAAGATTTTCTATCAACTCTTATTTCTATTTCTTTTCCAACATGGATGTCTTAATAGATTCATTAATTTTAAAGACTTTAAAAAGTGTATTGGACATCGATTAACATATTCTGTAACAGGGAATTCCTTGAAATTTGTGAAACAATCAGAATCGCCATTTTAAATTCATTAAATTCATTCTTTTCCATCATGAATGTCTTAATAGATTCATTAATTTTGAAGACTATAAATAGTGTATTGGACATCGAATTAACATATCATCTAACAAGAAATTTGTTTAAACTCGTAAAACAATTTATATCGTCATTTCAAATTCATTGAAGTAGTGTTTTCACTTCCTGGAAGATTTTCTATCAACTCTTATTTCTATTTCTTTTCCAACATGGATGTCTTAATAGATTCATTAATTTTAAAGACTTTAAAAAGTGTATTGGACATCGATTAACATATTCTGTAACAGGGAATTCCTTGAAATTTGTGAAACAATCAGAATCGCCATTTTAAATTCATTAAATTCATTCTTTTCCATCATGAATGTCTTAATAGATTCATTAATTTTGAAGACTATAAATAGTGTATTGGACATCGAATTAACATATCATCTAACAAGAAATTTGTTTAAACTTGTAAAACAATTGATATCGTCATTTCAAATTCATTGAAGTTGTGTTTTTACTTCCTGGAAGATTTTCTATCAACTCTTATTTCTATTTCTTTTCCAACATGGATGTCTTAATATATTCATTGATTTTAAAGACTTTAAATAGTGTATTGGACATCGATTAACATATCCTGTAACAGGGAAACCCTTGAAATTTGTAAAACAATCAGAATCGTCATTTTAAATTCATTAAATTCATTCTTTTCCATCATGAATGTCTTAATAGATTCATTAATTTTAAAGACTATAAATAGTGTATTGGACATCGAATTAACATATCATCTAACAAGAAATTTGTTTAAACTTGTAAAACAATTGATATCGTCATTTCAAATTCATTGAAGTTGTGTTTTCAGTTCCTGGAAGATTTTCTATCAACTCTTATTTCTATTTCTTTTCCATCATGGATGTCTTAATAGATTCATTGATTTTTAAGACTTTAAATAGTTTATTGGACATCGATTAACATATCCTGTAACAGGGAAACCCTTGAAATTTGTAAAACAGTCAGAATCGTCATTTTAAATTCATTAAATTCATTCTTTTCCATCATTAATGTCTTAATAGATTCATTAATTTTGAAGACTTTAAATAGTGTATTGGACATCGAATTAACATATCATCTAAAAAGAAATTTGTTTAAACTTGTAAAACAATTTATATCGTCATTTCAAATTCATTTAAGTTGTGTTTTCACTTCCTGGAAGATTTTCTATCAACTCTTATTTCTATTTCTTTTCCATCATGGATGTCTTAATATATTCATTGATTTTAAAGACTTTAAATAGTGTATTGGACATCGATTAACATATCCTGTAACAGGGAAACCCTTGAAATTTGTAAAACAATCAGAATCGTCATTTTAAATTCATTAAATTCATTCTTTTCCATCATGAATGTCTTAATAGATTCATTAATTTTAAAGACTTAAAATAGTGTATTGGACATCGAATTAACATATCATCTAACAAGAAATTTGTTTAAACTTGTAAAACAATTTATATCGTCATTTCAAATTCATTGAAGTTGTGTTTTCAGTTCCTGGAAGATTTTCTATCAACTCTTATTTCTATTTCTTTTCCAACATGGATGTCTTAATAGATTCATTAATTTTAAAGACTTTAAAAAGTGTATTGGACATCGATTCACATATCCTGTAACAGGGAAACCCTTGAAATTTGTAAAACAGTCAGAATCGTCATTTTAAATTCATTGAAGTTGTGTTTTTAGTTCCTGGAAGATTTTCTATCAACTCTTATTTCTATTTCTTTTCCATCATGGATGTCTTAATAGATTCATTGATTATAATGACTTTAAATAGTGTATTGGACATCGATGAACATATCCTGTAACAGGGAATTCCTTGAAATTTGTAAAACAATCAGAATCTTCATTTTAAATTCATTAAATTCATTCTTTTCCATCATGAATGTCTTAATAGATTCATTAATTTTAAAGACTTTAAAAAGTGTATTGGACATCGATTAACATATTCTGTAACAGGGAATTCCTTGAAATTTGTGAAACAATCAGAATCGCCATTTTAAATTCATTAAATTCATTCTTTTCCATCATGAATGTCTTAATAGATTCATTAATTTTGAAGACTATAAATAGTGTATTGGACATCGAATTAACATATCATCTAACAAGAAATTTGTTTAAACTTGTAAAACAATTGATATCGTCATTTCAAATTCATTGAAGTTGTGTTTTTACTTCCTGGAAGATTTTCTATCAACTCTTATTTCTATTTCTTTTCCAACATGGATGTCTTAATATATTCATTGATTTTAAAGACTTTAAATAGTGTATTGGACATCGATTAACATATCCTGTAACAGGGAAACCCTTGAAATTTGTAAAACAATCAGAATCGTCATTTTAAATTCATTAAATTCATTCTTTTCCATCATGAATGTCTTAATAGATTCATTAATTTTAAAGACTATAAATAGTGTATTGGACATCGAATTAACATATCATCTAACAAGAAATTTGTTTAAACTTGTAAAACAATTGATATCGTCATTTCAAATTCATTGAAGTTGTGTTTTCAGTTCCTGGAAGATTTTCTATCAACTCTTATTTCTATTTCTTTTCCAACATGGATGTCTTAATAGATTCATTAATTTTAAAGACTTTAAAAAGTGTATTGGACATCGATTCACATATCCTGTAACAGGGAAACCCTTGAAATTTGTAAAACAGTCAGAATCGTCATTTTAAATTCATTTGTAAAACAGTCAGAATCGTCATTTTAAATTCATTAAATTCATTCTTTTCCATCATTAATGTCTTAATAGATTCATTAATTTTGAAGACTTTAAATAGTGTATTGGACATCGAATTAACATATCATCTAAAAAGAAATTTGTTTAAACTTGTAAAACAATTTATATCGTCATTTCAAATTCATTGAAGTTGTGTTTTTACTTCCTGGAAGATTTTCTATCAACTCTTATTTCTATTTCTTTTCCAACATGGATGTCTTAATATATTCATTGATTTTAAAGACTTTAAATAGTGTATTGGACATCGATTAACATATCCTGTAACAGGGAAACCCTTGAAATTTGTAAAACAATCAGAATCGTCATTTTAAATTCATTAAATTCATTCTTTTCCATCATGAATGTCTTAATAGATTCATTAATTTTAAAGACTTAAAATAGTGTATTGGACATCGAATTAACATATCATCTAACAAGAAATTTGTTTAAACTTGTAAAACAATTTATATCGTCATTTCAAATTCATTGAAGTTGTGTTTTCAGTTCCTGGAAGATTTTCTATCAACTCTTATTTCTATTTCTTTTCCAACATGGATGTCTTAATAGATTCATTAATTTTAAAGACTTTAAAAAGTGTATTGGACATCGATTCACATATCCTGTAACAGGGAAACCCTTGAAATTTGTAAAACAGTCAGAATCGTCATTTTAAATTCATTTGTAAAACAGTCAGAATCGTCATTTTAAATTCATTAAATTCATTCTTTTCCATCATTAATGTCTTAATAGATTCATTAATTTTGAAGACTTTAAATAGTGTATTGGACATCGAATTAACATATCATCTAAAAAGAAATTTGTTTAAACTTGTAAAACAATTTATATCGTCATTTCAAATTCATTGAAGTTGTGTTTTTACTTCCTGGAAGATTTTCTATCAACTCTTATTTCTATTTCTTTTCCAACATGGATGTCTTAATATATTCATTGATTTTAAAGACTTTAAATAGTGTATTGGACATCGATTAACATATCCTGTAACAGGGAAACCCTTGAAATTTGTAAAACAATCAGAATCGTCATTTTAAATTCATTAAATTCATTCTTTTCCATCATGAATGTCTTAATAGATTCATTAATTTTAAAGACTTAAAATAGTGTATTGGACATCGAATTAACATATCATCTAACAAGAAATTTGTTTAAACTTGTAAAACAATTTATATCGTCATTTCAAATTCATTGAAGTTGTGTTTTCAGTTCCTGGAAGATTTTCTATCAACTCTTATTTCTATTTCTTTTCCAACATGGATGTCTTAATAGATTCATTAATTTTAAAGACTTTAAAAAGTGTATTGGACATCGATTCACATATCCTGTAACAGGGAAACCCTTGAAATTTGTAAAACAGTCAGAATCGTCATTTTAAATTCATTGAAGTTGTGTTTTTAGTTCCTGGAAGATTTTCTATCAACTCTTATTTCTATTTCTTTTCCATCATGGATGTCTTAATAGATTCATTGATTATAATGACTTTAAATAGTGTATTGGACATCGATGAACATATCCTGTAACAGGGAATTCCTTGAAATTTGTAAAACAATCAGAATCTTCATTTTAAATTCATTAAATTCATTCTTTTCCATCATGAATGTCTTAATAGATTCATTAATTTTGAAGACTATAAATAGTGTATTGGACATCGAATTAACATATCATCTAACAAGAAATTTGTTTAAACTCGTAAAACAATTTATATCGTCATTTCAAATTCATTGAAGTAGTGTTTTCACTTCCTGGAAGATTTTCTATCAACTCTTATTTCTATTTCTTTTCCAACATGGATGTCTTAATAGATTCATTAATTTTAAAGACTTTAAAAAGTGTATTGGACATCGATTAACATATTCTGTAACAGGGAATTCCTTGAAATTTGTGAAACAATCAGAATCGCCATTTTAAATTCATTAAATTCATTCTTTTCCATCATGAATGTCTTAATAGATTCATTAATTTTGAAGACTATAAATAGTGTATTGGACATCGAATTAACATATCATCTAACAAGAAATTTGTTTAAACTCGTAAAACAATTTATATCGTCATTTCAAATTCATTGAAGTAGTGTTTTCACTTCCTGGAAGATTTTCTATCAACTCTTATTTCTATTTCTTTTCCAACATGGATGTCTTAATAGATTCATTAATTTTAAAGACTTTAAAAAGTGTATTGGACATCGATTAACATATTCTGTAACAGGGAATTCCTTGAAATTTGTGAAACAATCAGAATCGCCATTTTAAATTCATTAAATTCATTCTTTTCCATCATGAATGTCTTAATAGATTCATTAATTTTGAAGACTATAAATAGTGTATTGGACATCGAATTAACATATCATCTAACAAGAAATTTGTTTAAACTTGTAAAACAATTGATATCGTCATTTCAAATTCATTGAAGTTGTGTTTTTACTTCCTGGAAGATTTTCTATCAACTCTTATTTCTATTTCTTTTCCAACATGGATGTCTTAATATATTCATTGATTTTAAAGACTTTAAATAGTGTATTGGACATCGATTAACATATCCTGTAACAGGGAAACCCTTGAAATTTGTAAAACAATCAGAATCGTCATTTTAAATTCATTAAATTCATTCTTTTCCATCATGAATGTCTTAATAGATTCATTAATTTTAAAGACTTAAAATAGTGTATTGGACATCGAATTAACATATCATCTAACAAGAAATTTGTTTAAACTTGTAAAACAATTTATATCGTCATTTCAAATTCATTGAAGTTGTGTTTTCAGTTCCTGGAAGATTTTCTATCAACTCTTATTTCTATTTCTTTTCCATCATGGATGTCTTAATAGATTCATTGATTTTAAAGACTTTAAATAGTGTATTGGACATCGATTAACATATTCTGTAACAGGGAATTCCTTGAAATTTGTGAAACAATCAGAATCGTCATTTTAAATTCATTAAATTCATTCTTTTCCATCATGAATGTCTTAATAGATTCATTAATTTTGAAGACTATAAATAGTGTATTGGACATCGAATTAACATATCATCTAACAAGAAATTTGTTTAAACTTGTAAAACAATTGATATCGTCATTTCAAATTCATTGAAGTTGTGTTTTCAGTTCCTGGAAGATTTTCTATCAACTCTTATTTCTATTTCTTTTCCAACATGGATGTCTTAATAGATTCATTAATTTTAAAGACTTTAAAAAGTGTATTGGACATCGATTCACATATCCTGTAACAGGGAAACCCTTGAAATTTGTAAAACAGTCAGAATCGTCATTTTAAATTCATTTGAAGTTGTGTTTTTAGTTCCTGGAAGATTTTCTATCAACTCTTATTTCTATTTCTTTTCCATCATGGATGTCTTAATAGATTCATTGATTTTTAAGACTTTAAATAGTTTATTGGACATCGATTAACATATCCTGTAACAGGGAAACCCTTGAAATTTGTAAAACAGTCAGAATCGTCATTTTAAATTCATTAAATTCATTCTTTTCCATCATTAATGTCTTAATAGATTCATTAATTTTGAAGACTTTAAATAGTGTATTGGACATCGAATTAACATATCATCTAAAAAGAAATTTGTTTAAACTTGTAAAACAATTTATATCGTCATTTCAAATTCATTTAAGTTGTGTTTTCACTTCCTGGAAGATTTTCTATCAACTCTTATTTCTATTTCTTTTCCAACATGGATGTCTTAATATATTCATTGATTTTAAAGACTTTAAATAGTGTATTGGACATCGATTAACATATCCTGTAACAGGGAAACCCTTGAAATTTGTAAAACAATCAGAATCGTCATTTTAAATTCATTAAATTCATTCTTTTCCATCATGAATGTCTTAATAGATTCATTGATTTTAAAGACTTTAAATAGTGTATTGGACATCGAATTAACATATCATCTAACAAGAAATTTGTTTAAACTTGTAAAACAATTTATATCGTCATTTCAAATTCATTGAAGTTGTGTTTTCAGTTCCTGGAAGATTTTCTATCAACTCTTATTTCTATTTCTTTTCCATGTATTGACTTGACTGAGTGTGTGAAGCAGACGACGCTAGTAAGAGAGTAGGGTCAGTCTGGACTAGCTCGTCTCCGCCTAACGTTGTGCTCTCAACGTCTCTCGATTACATCTTCAGGTAATACACAGTTTCTCCCTACAATCGTTGGTCTAAACATGGCGCAGTTGGTTAACTCCTACACCTCAAGTTTCTGATTGTTTCACCAAGAAAATTATCTGTGTATCCAGCATTTCGGCATCGACATCCCACCAACGATCGCCAATCTCACGTGGCGCCGCACAAATTTGCCGCTAGGTGCGCAACACCAGAGTAGTTCGCAGTTACAATTGGTATTATTATTACCCTTCGACAAAACTGTGGTACCCAGAAACTCCCTTGATTAACGATTCTCTCTAAAATCAAATTTTCGGTGTGCCCAGTATTTCGGTATTCAAATCCACTCCAACGAACGTCGAGCTAGCGTGGTGCCGCACATTTTTGCCGCCAGGCGCTCAACACAAAAGTTTCGTCAATTCAATCGGTAATATATCACTACCTCTACTCAGTGGTTTATGTGTATTACTTCGACTTACGGCATTCTCACGAGCAACCTTTCTCATCAAGAGTTTCGGGAACCCAACTTTATTCATCACGATCCGTATCACACGGCCTGGAATCGCATATTCCGGGAACACGCCACCCCCAGCTTTAGTTACCCCACGCCTCCGATAGGAGCGCCCTATCAAAGTATACACTCCTGATCTTCGCATATTGATACCACGTCAATCTACGCAACTACACGCACGCAGCGCGTCCTCACCCTGTCGCAGTACAAGTGGGTCGACATCACACTCATTCTTTACATTCTCGCTGTAGAATACGCTCGCAACCACAATCATGGCCGCAGCCATCGCCGCCGCAGCAGCAGCCGCAGCCAATGCAGTTCCGCAACAACCAATAGTGAATCCACCCAGAGCATTTAAGCCTTATGGGTCACCACCACCCTTCGATCTGGAAGCTGAACGCGATTCATTCGGCGTATGGGAAGAAAGATGGAAGATATTTCTGGCTCTGTCAACCATCGACGAAGTACTCGACGCCGCCGCACGCCCCGCGTATAAGACGAACCAGCTTAAATCTTGCCTGTCAACCCCTACGTTGCAAGCTGTACTTTCTGCCGGACTCACGACTGTCCAACTGGGAGATCACGAGGAAATCATCAACCTACTCCGTACCCGCTGCAATGCGGGCCGGAACCGGCATGTCTGGCGTCATCAATTCGCATTATGTTTTCAGCTCCCAAACCAATCAGCAGACAACTGGCTATGCAGTCTCCGAGATATCAGCCGCAAGTGCGACTTCGGACAAGATTGTTGTGCCCGATGCGAACCGACGCGTATATTGGGCCAACTGATATCCGGCGTATCAGACAACGCCGTTCGCATAAAACTTCTAGAGCTCGGCGACGCACTCACCCTAGAGCAGGCACTAACAATCCTCCGATCGGCCGAAACATCCCAACTACAAGCTGCGTCTCTTCAACAAAACGATCATGCCATCAACGCTATCCGCCGCTCGGCCTACAAATCTAGCAAGTCACCTACGCGTGACAACAAACAGACACGTTTTGCCCCGGACACGAAATCTAACGACCGAACGTCAGCGCCATGCCGTTATTGGGGCGGGCCCCGACGACACAGCACAACTCAATGCCCGGCATTCGGGAAAAGCTGCGACAATTGCGGCAAAGACAATCACTTCGCGTCGGTGTGTGAGAGCGACACCGATCTTCAAGACTAACACGGCTACATTCCTCTCGGCGAGTCGGCGTTATCAACGCCAGAATGTCACTTTGCCTCTCTTGCCATCATTCATGTTTTCCCGTCCCAATTGATTACGGCCACAAGGAACGTTACGCGTCCGTATTTTGTTCCGTGTTGTCCCTCAAAACAGCCATGCCCCCCGTTTCCTTTTCATCTATTAATCAAGCCTACTTCGTCAACGCGTGGTGGCCATGCCAGGAACGGCCACACCAACTAACGTCCCAGCCGGGATCGTCTCAGCCGCGATCATCCCAGCCGCGATCGCCCCAGCCGCGTTCATCCCCCCCTCCAGCCCTGGAGCCAGACAGCGCGCCGCTTCGCTACCCGGCTTAGTGTGGATTCACGCGAGCCACACCGATCTTCAAGACTAACCCGGCCACGTTCCCCTCGGCGTTAACAAAGCCAGAATTTCATTTTTGCCCGCTCTTGTCATGATTCATGTTTTTCCCGTCCCAATTAAGTACGGCCACACAGAACGTCACGCATCCGTATTTTGTTTCGTATTGTTCCCCAAAACAGCCATGCCCCCCTTTTCCTTTTTCACGTATTAATCAAGCCCTACAAAGAAAGCAAACCCGGAAAGAAAGGGCATGTATTGACTTGACTGAGTGTGTGAAGCAGACGACGCTAGTAAGAGAGTAGGGTCAGTCTGGACTAGCTCGTCCCCGCCTAACGTTGTGCTCTCAACGTCTCTCGATTACATCTTCAGGTAATACACAGTTTCTCCCTACAATCGTTGGTCTAAACATTCCAACATGGATGTCTTAATAGATTCATTAATTTTAAAGACTTTAAAAAGTGTATTGGACATCGATTAAAATATCCTGTAACAGGGAAACCCTTGAAATTTGTAAAACAATCAGAATCGTCATTTTCAATTCATTAAATTCATTCTTTTCCATCATGAATGTCTTAATAGATTCATTAATTTTAAAGACTTTAAATAGTGTATTGGACATCGAATTAACATATCATCTAACAAGAAATTTGTTTAAACTTGTAAAACAATTTATATCGTCATTTCAAATTCATTGAAGTTGTGATTTCACTTCCTGGAAGATTTTCTATCAACTCTTATTTCTATTTCTTTTCCATCATTGATGTCTTAATAGATTCATTGATTTTAAAGACTTTAAAAAATTTATTGGACATCGATTCACATATCCTGTAACAGGGAAACCCTTGAAATTTGTAAAACAGTCAGCATCGTCATTTTAAATTCATTGAAGTTGTGTTTTCAGTTCCTGGAAGATTTTCTATCAACTCTTATTTCTATTTCTTTTCCAACATGGATGTCTTAATATATTCATTGATTTTAAAGACTTTAAATAGTGTATTGGACATCGATTCACATATCCTGTAACAGGGAAACCCTTGAAATTTGTAAAACAGTCAGAATCGTCATTTTAAATTCATTGAAGTTGTGTTTTTAGTTCCTGGAAGATTTTCTATCAACTCTTATTTCTATTTCTTTTCCATCATGGATGTCTTCATAGATTCATTGATTTTTAAGACTTTAAATAGTTTATTGGACATCGATTAACATATCCTGTAACAGGGAAACCCTTGAAATTTGTAAAACAGTCAGAATCGTCATTTTAAATTCATTAAATTCATTCTTTTCCATCATTAATGTCTTAATAGATTCATTAATTTTGAAGACTTTAAATAGTGTATTGGACATCGAATTAACATATCATCTAAAAAGAAATTTGTTTAAACTTGTAAAACAATTTATATCGTCATTTCAAATTCATTTAAGTTGTGTTTTCACTTCCTGGAAGATTTTCTATCAACTCTTATTTCTATTTCTTTTCCATCATGGATGTCTTAATAGATTCATTGATTTTAATGACTTTAAATAGTGGTATTGGACATCGATTAACATATTCTGTAACAGGGAATTCCTTGAAATTTGTAAAACAATCAGAATCGTCATTTTAAATTCATTGAAGTTGTGTTTTTAGTTCCTGGAAGATTTTCTATCAACTCTTATTTCTATTTCTTTTCCAACATGGATGTCTTAATATATTCATTGATTTTAAAGACTTTAAATAGTGTATTGGACATCGATTAACATATCCTGTAACAGGGAAACCCTTGAAATTTGTGAAACAATCAGAATCGTCATTTTAAATTCATTAAATTCATTCTTTTCCATCATGAATGTCTTAATAGATTCATTAATTTTGAAGACTATAAATAGTGTATTGGACATCGAATTAACATATCATCTAACAAGAAATTTGTTTAAACTTGTAAAACAATTTATATCGTCATTTCAAATTCATTGAAGTTGTGTTTTCACTTCCTGGAAGATTTTCTATCAACTCTTATTTCTATTTCTTTTCCAACATGGATGTCTTAATAGATTCATTGATTATAATTACTTTAAATAGTGTATTGGACATCGAATTAACATATCGTGTAACAAGAAATTTGTTTAAACTTGTAAAACAATTTATATCGTCATTTCAAATTCATTGAAGTTGTGTTTCACTTCCTGGAAGATTTTCTATCAACTCTTATTTCTATTTCTTTTCCATCATGGATGTCTTAATAGATTCATTGATTTTAAAGACTTTAAATAGTGTATTGGACATCGATTAACATATTCTGTAACAGGGAATTCCTTGAAATTTGTGAAACAATCAGAATCGTCATTTTAAATTCATTAAATTCATTCTTTTCCATCATGAATGTCTTAATAGATTCATTAATTTTGAAGACTTTAAATAGTGTATTGGACATCGAATTAACATATCATCTAAAAAGAAATTTGTTTAAACTTGTAAAACAATTTATATCGTCATTTCAAATTCATTTAAGTTGTGTTTTCACTTCCTGGAAGATTTTCTATCAACTCTTATTTCTATTTCTTTTCCAACATGGATGTCTTAATAGATTCATTGATTATAATTACTTTAAATAGTGTATTGGACATCGAATTAACATATCGTGTAACAAGAAATTTGTTTAAACTTGTAAAACAATTGATATCGTCATTTCAAATTCATTGAAGTTGTGTTTCACTTCCTGGAAGATTTTCTATCAACTCTTATTTCTATTTCATTTCCATCATGGATGTCTTCATAGATTCATTGATTTTTAAGACTTTAAATAGTTTATTGGACATCGATTAACATATCCTGTAACAGGGAAACCCTTGAAATTTGTAAAACAGTCAGAATCGTCATTTTAAATTCATTGAAGTTGTGTTTTTAGTTCCTGGAAGATTTTCTATCAACTCTTATTTCTATTTCTTTTCCAACATGGATGTCTTAATATATTCATGGATTTTAAAGACTTTAAAAAGTGTATTGGACATCGATTCACATATCCTGTAACAGGGAAACCCTTGAAATTTGTAAAACAATCAGAATCGTCATTTTAAATTCATTAAATTCATTCTTTTCCATCATGAATGTCTTAATAGATTCATTGATTTTAAAGACTTTAAATAGTGTATTGGACATCGAATTAACATATCATCTAACAAGAAATTTGTTTAAACTTGTAAAACAATTGATATCGTCATTTCAAATTCATTGAAGTTGTGTTTTCAGTTCCTGGAAGATTTTCTATCAACTCTTATTTCTATTTCTTTTCCATCATGGATGTCTTCATAGATTCATTGATTTTTAAGACTTTAAATAGTTTATTGGACATCGATTAACATATCCTGTAACAGGGAAACCCTTGAAATTTGTAAAACAGTCAGAATCGTCATTTTAAATTCATTGAAGTTGTGTTTTTAGTTCCTGGAAGATTTTCTATCAACTCTTATTTCTATTTCTTTTCCAACATGGATGTCTTAATATATTCATGGATTTTAAAGACTTTAAATAGTGTATTGGACATCGATTAACATATCCTGTAACAGGGAAACCCTTGAAATTTGTAAAACAATCAGAATCGTCATTTTAAATTCATTAAATTCATTCTTTTCCATCATGAATGTCTTAATAGATTCATTAATTTTAAAGACTTTAAATAGTGTATTGGACATCGAATTAACATGTCGTGTAACAAGAAATTTGTTTAAACTTGTAAAACAATTGATATCGTCATTTCAAATTCATTGAAGTTGTGTTTTCAGTTCCTGGAAGATTTTCTATCAACTCTTATTTCTATTTCTTTTCCAACATGGATGTCTTAATAGATTCATTGATTATAATTACTTTAAATAGTGTATTGGACATCGAATTAACATATCGTGTAACAAGAAATTTGTTTAAACTTGTAAAACAATTTATATCGTCATTTCAAATTCATTGAAGTTGTGTTTCACTTCCTGGAAGATTTTCTATCAACTCTTATTTCTATTTCTTTTCCATCATGGATGTCTTAATAGATTCATTGATTTTAAAGACTTTAAATAGTGTATTGGACATCGATTAACATATTCTGTAACAGGGAATTCCTTGAAATTTGTAAAACAATCAGAATCGTCATTTTAAATTCATTGAAGTTGTGTTTTTAGTTCCTGGAAGATTTTCTATCAACTCTTATTTCTATTTCTTTTCCAACATGGATGTCTTAATATATTCATTGATTTTAAAGACTTTAAATAGTGTATTGGACATCGATTAACATATCCTGTAACAGGGAAACCCTTGAAATTTGTGAAACAATCAGAATCGTCATTTTAAATTCATTAAATTCATTCTTTTCCATCATGAATGTCTTAATAGATTCATTAATTTTGAAGACTATAAATAGTGTATTGGACATCGAATTAACATATCATCTAACAAGAAATTTGTTTAAACTTGTAAAACAATTTATATCGTCATTTCAAATTCATTGAAGTTGTGTTTTCACTTCCTGGAAGATTTTCTATCAACTCTTATTTCTATTTCTTTTCCAACATGGATGTCTTAATAGATTCATTGATTATAATTACTTTAAATAGTGTATTGGACATCGAATTAACATATCGTGTAACAAGAAATTTGTTTAAACTTGTAAAACAATTTATATCGTCATTTCAAATTCATTGAAGTTGTGTTTCACTTCCTGGAAGATTTTCTATCAACTCTTATTTCTATTTCTTTTCCATCATGGATGTCTTAATAGATTCATTGATTTTAAAGACTTTAAATAGTGTATTGGACATCGATTAACATATTCTGTAACAGGGAATTCCTTGAAATTTGTGAAACAATCAGAATCGTCATTTTAAATTCATTAAATTCATTCTTTTCCATCATGAATGTCTTAATAGATTCATTAATTTTGAAGACTTTAAATAGTGTATTGGACATCGAATTAACATATCATCTAAAAAGAAATTTGTTTAAACTTGTAAAACAATTTATATCGTCATTTCAAATTCATTTAAGTTGTGTTTTCACTTCCTGGAAGATTTTCTATCAACTCTTATTTCTATTTCTTTTCCAACATGGATGTCTTAATAGATTCATTGATTATAATTACTTTAAATAGTGTATTGGACATCGAATTAACATATCGTGTAACAAGAAATTTGTTTAAACTTGTAAAACAATTGATATCGTCATTTCAAATTCATTGAAGTTGTGTTTCACTTCCTGGAAGATTTTCTATCAACTCTTATTTCTATTTCATTTCCATCATGGATGTCTTCATAGATTCATTGATTTTTAAGACTTTAAATAGTTTATTGGACATCGATTAACATATCCTGTAACAGGGAAACCCTTGAAATTTGTAAAACAGTCAGAATCGTCATTTTAAATTCATTGAAGTTGTGTTTTTAGTTCCTGGAAGATTTTCTATCAACTCTTATTTCTATTTCTTTTCCAACATGGATGTCTTAATATATTCATGGATTTTAAAGACTTTAAAAAGTGTATTGGACATCGATTCACATATCCTGTAACAGGGAAACCCTTGAAATTTGTAAAACAATCAGAATCGTCATTTTAAATTCATTAAATTCATTCTTTTCCATCATGAATGTCTTAATAGATTCATTGATTTTAAAGACTTTAAATAGTGTATTGGACATCGAATTAACATATCATCTAACAAGAAATTTGTTTAAACTTGTAAAACAATTGATATCGTCATTTCAAATTCATTGAAGTTGTGTTTTCAGTTCCTGGAAGATTTTCTATCAACTCTTATTTCTATTTCTTTTCCATCATGGATGTCTTCATAGATTCATTGATTTTTAAGACTTTAAATAGTTTATTGGACATCGATTAACATATCCTGTAACAGGGAAACCCTTGAAATTTGTAAAACAGTCAGAATCGTCATTTTAAATTCATTGAAGTTGTGTTTTTAGTTCCTGGAAGATTTTCTATCAACTCTTATTTCTATTTCTTTTCCAACATGGATGTCTTAATATATTCATGGATTTTAAAGACTTTAAATAGTGTATTGGACATCGATTAACATATCCTGTAACAGGGAAACCCTTGAAATTTGTAAAACAATCAGAATCGTCATTTTAAATTCATTAAATTCATTCTTTTCCATCATGAATGTCTTAATAGATTCATTAATTTTAAAGACTTTAAATAGTGTATTGGACATCGAATTAACATGTCGTGTAACAAGAAATTTGTTTAAACTTGTAAAACAATTGATATCGTCATTTCAAATTCATTGAAGTTGTGTTTTCAGTTCCTGGAAGATTTTCTATCAACTCTTATTTCTATTTCTTTTCCAACATGGATGTCTTAATAGATTCATTGATTTTAAAGACTTTAAAAAGTGTATTGGACATCGATTCACATATCCTGTAACAGGGAAACCCTTGAAATTTGTAAAACAGTCAGAATCGTCATTTTAAATTCATTGAAGTTGTGTTTTTAGTTCCTGGAAGATTTTCTATCAACTCTTATTTCTATTTCTTTTCCAACATGGATGTCTTAATATATTCATGGATTTTAAAGACTTTAAATAGTGTATTGGACATCGATTAACATATCCTGTAACAGGGAAACCCTTGAAATTTGTAAAACAATCAGAATCGTCATTTTAAATTCATTAAATTCATTCTATTCCATCATGAATGTCTTAATAGATTCATTAATTTTGAAGACTATAAATAGTGTATTGGACATCGAATTAACATATCATCTAACAAGAAATTTGTTTAAACTTGTAAAACAATTTATATCGTCATTTCAAATTCATTGAAGTTGTGTTTTCACTTCCTGGAAGATTTTCTATCAACTCTCATTTCTATTTCTTTTCCAACATGGATGTCTTAATAGATTCATTGATTATAATGACTTTAAATAGTGTATTGGACATCGAATTAACATATCGTGTAACAAGAAATTTGTTTAAACTTGTAAAACAATTGATATCGTCATTTCAAATTCATTGAAGTTGTGTTTTCAATTCCTGGAAAATTTTCTATCAACTCTTATTTCTATTTCTTTTCCAACATGGATGTCTTAATATATTCATTGATTTTAAAGACTTTAAAAAATTTATTGGACATCGATTCACATATCCTGTAACAGGGAAACCCTTGAAATTTGTAAAACAGTCAGAATCGTCATTTTAAATTCATTGAAGTTGTGTTTTCAGTTCCTGGAAGATTTTCTATCAACTCTTATTTCTATTTCTTTTCCAACATGGATGTCTTAATATATTCATTGATTTTAAAGACTTTAAATAGTGTATTGGACATCGATTAACATATCCTGTAACAGGGAAACCCTTGAAATTTGTGAAACAATCAGAATCGTCATTTTAAATTCATTAAATTCATTCTATTCCATCATGAATGTCTTAATAGATTCATTAATTTTGAAGACTATAAATAGTGTATTGGACATCGAATTAACATATCATCTAACAAGAAATTTGTTTAAACTTGTAAAACAATTTATATCGTCATTTTAAATTCATTGAAGTTGTGTTTTTAGTTCCTGGAAGATTTTCTATCAACTCTTATTTCTATTTCTTTTCCAACATGGATGTCTTAATATATTCATTGATTTTAAAGACTTTAAATAGTGTATTGGACATCGAATTAACATATCATCTAACAAGAAATTTGTTTAAACTTGTAAAACAATTTATATCGTCATTTCAAATTCATTGAAGTTGTGTTTTCAGTTCCTGGAAGATTTTCTATCAACTCTTATTTCTATTTCTTTTCCAACATGGATGTCTTAATAGATTCATTGATTATAATTACTTTAAATAGTGTATTGGACATCGAATTAACATATCCTGTAACAGGGAAACCCTTGAAATTTGTAAAACAATCAGAATCGTCATTTTAAATTCATTAAATTCATTCTTTTCCATCATGAATGTCTTAATAGATTCATTGATTTTAAAGACTTTAAATAGTGTATTGGACATCGAATTAACATATCATCTAACAAGAAATTTGTTTAAACTTGTAAAACAATTTATATCGTCATTTCAAATTCATTGAAGTTGTGTTTTCAGTTCCTGGAAGATTTTCTATCAACTCTTATTTCTATTTCTTTTCCAACATGGATGTCTTAATAGATTCATTGATTATAATTACTTTAAATAGTGTATTGGACATCGAATTAACATATCGTGTAACAAGAAATTTGTTTAAACTTGTAAAACAATTTATATCGTCATTTCAAATTCATTGAAGTTGTGTTTCACTTCCTGGAAGATTTTCTATCAACTCTTATTTCTATTTCTTTTCCATCATGGATGTCTTAATAGATTCATTGATTTTAAAGACTTTAAATAGTGTATTGGACATCGATTAACATATTCTGTAACAGGGAATTCCTTGAAATTTGTAAAACAATCAGAATCGTCATTTTAAATTCATTGAAGTTGTGTTTTTAGTTCCTGGAAGATTTTCTATCAACTCTTATTTCTATTTCTTTTCCAACATGGATGTCTTAATATATTCATTGATTTTAAAGACTTTAAATAGTGTATTGGACATCGATTAACATATACTGTAACAGGGAAACCCTTGAAATTTGTAAAACAATCAGAATCGTCATTTTAAATTCATTAAATTCATTCTTTTCCATCATGAATGTCTTAATAGATTCATTGATTTTAAAGACTTTAAATAGTGTATTGGACATCGAATTAACATATCATCTAACAAGAAATTTGTTTAAACTTGTAAAACAATTTATATCGTCATTTCAAATTCATTGAAGTTGTGTTTTCAGTTCCTGGAAGATTTTCTATCAACTCTTATTTCTATTTCTTTTCCAACATGGATGTCTTAATAGATTCATTGATTATAATTACTTTAAATAGTGTATTGGACATCGAATTAACATATCGTGTAACAAGAAATTTGTTTAAACTTGTAAAACAATTTATATCGTCATTTCAAATTCATTGAAGTTGTGTTTCACTTCCTGGAAGATTTTCTATCAACTCTTATTTCTATTTCTTTTCCATCATGGATGTCTTAATAGATTCATTGATTTTAAAGACTTTAAATAGTGTATTGGACATCGATTAACATATTCTGTAACAGGGAATTCCTTGAAATTTGTAAAACAATCAGAATCGTCATTTTAAATTCATTGAAGTTGTGTTTTTAGTTCCTGGAAGATTTTCTATCAACTCTTATTTCTATTTCTTTTCCAACATGGATGTCTTAATATATTCATTGATTTTAAAGACTTTAAATAGTGTATTGGACATCGATTAACATATCCTGTAACAGGGAAACCCTTGAAATTTGTGAAACAATCAGAATCGTCATTTTAAATTCATTAAATTCATTCTTTTCCATCATGAATGTCTTAATAGATTCATTAATTTTGAAGACTATAAATAGTGTATTGGACATCGAATTAACATATCATCTAACAAGAAATTTGTTTAAACTTGTAAAACAATTTATATCGTCATTTCAAATTCATTGAAGTTGTGTTTTCACTTCCTGGAAGATTTTCTATCAACTCTTATTTCTATTTCTTTTCCAACATGGATGTCTTAATAGATTCATTGATTATAATTACTTTAAATAGTGTATTGGACATCGAATTAACATATCGTGTAACAAGAAATTTGTTTAAACTTGTAAAACAATTTATATCGTCATTTCAAATTCATTGAAGTTGTGTTTCACTTCCTGGAAGATTTTCTATCAACTCTTATTTCTATTTCTTTTCCATCATGGATGTCTTAATAGATTCATTGATTTTAAAGACTTTAAATAGTGTATTGGACATCGATTAACATATTCTGTAACAGGGAATTCCTTGAAATTTGTGAAACAATCAGAATCGTCATTTTAAATTCATTAAATTCATTCTTTTCCATCATGAATGTCTTAATAGATTCATTAATTTTGAAGACTTTAAATAGTGTATTGGACATCGAATTAACATATCATCTAAAAAGAAATTTGTTTAAACTTGTAAAACAATTTATATCGTCATTTCAAATTCATTTAAGTTGTGTTTTCACTTCCTGGAAGATTTTCTATCAACTCTTATTTCTATTTCTTTTCCAACATGGATGTCTTAATAGATTCATTGATTATAATTACTTTAAATAGTGTATTGGACATCGAATTAACATATCGTGTAACAAGAAATTTGTTTAAACTTGTAAAACAATTGATATCGTCATTTCAAATTCATTGAAGTTGTGTTTCACTTCCTGGAAGATTTTCTATCAACTCTTATTTCTATTTCTTTTCCATCATGGATGTCTTCATAGATTCATTGATTTTTAAGACTTTAAATAGTTTATTGGACATCGATTAACATATCCTGTAACAGGGAAACCCTTGAAATTTGTAAAACAGTCAGAATCGTCATTTTAAATTCATTGAAGTTGTGTTTTTAGTTCCTGGAAGATTTTCTATCAACTCTTATTTCTATTTCTTTTCCAACATGGATGTCTTAATATATTCATGGATTTTAAAGACTTTAAAAAGTGTATTGGACATCGATTCACATATCCTGTAACAGGGAAACCCTTGAAATTTGTAAAACAATCAGAATCGTCATTTTAAATTCATTAAATTCATTCTTTTCCATCATGAATGTCTTAATAGATTCATTGATTTTAAAGACTTTAAATAGTGTATTGGACATCGAATTAACATATCATCTAACAAGAAATTTGTTTAAACTTGTAAAACAATTGATATCGTCATTTCAAATTCATTGAAGTTGTGTTTTCAGTTCCTGGAAGATTTTCTATCAACTCTTATTTCTATTTCTTTTCCATCATGGATGTCTTCATAGATTCATTGATTTTTAAGACTTTAAATAGTTTATTGGACATCGATTAACATATCCTGTAACAGGGAAACCCTTGAAATTTCGTAAAACAGTCAGAATCGTCATTTTAAATTCATTGAAGTTGTGTTTTTAGTTCCTGGAAGATTTTCTATCAACTCTTATTTCTATTTCTTTTCCAACATGGATGTCTTAATATATTCATGGATTTTAAAGACTTTAAATAGTGTATTGGACATCGATTAACATATCCTGTAACAGGGAAACCCTTGAAATTTGTAAAACAATCAGAATCGTCATTTTAAATTCATTAAATTCATTCTTTTCCATCATGAATGTCTTAATAGATTCATTAATTTTAAAGACTTTAAATAGTGTATTGGACATCGAATTAACATGTCGTGTAACAAGAAATTTGTTTAAACTTGTAAAACAATTGATATCGTCATTTCAAATTCATTGAAGTTGTGTTTTCAGTTCCTGGAAGATTTTCTATCAACTCTTATTTCTATTTCTTTTCCAACATGGATGTCTTAATAGATTCATTGATTTTAAAGACTTTAAAAAGTGTATTGGACATCGATTCACATATCCTGTAACAGGGAAACCCTTGAAATTTGTAAAACAGTCAGAATCGTCATTTTAAATTCATTGAAGTTGTGTTTTTAGTTCCTGGAAGATTTTCTATCAACTCTTATTTCTATTTCTTTTCCAACATGGATGTCTTAATATATTCATGGATTTTAAAGACTTTAAATAGTGTATTGGACATCGATTAACATATCCTGTAACAGGGAAACCCTTGAAATTTGTAAAACAATCAGAATCGTCATTTTAAATTCATTAAATTCATTCTATTCCATCATGAATGTCTTAATAGATTCATTAATTTTGAAGACTATAAATAGTGTATTGGACATCGAATTAACATATCATCTAACAAGAAATTTGTTTAAACTTGTAAAACAATTTATATCGTCATTTCAAATTCATTGAAGTTGTGTTTTCACTTCCTGGAAGATTTTCTATCAACTCTCATTTCTATTTCTTTTCCAACATGGATGTCTTAATAGATTCATTGATTATAATGACTTTAAATAGTGTATTGGACATCGAATTAACATATCGTGTAACAAGAAATTTGTTTAAACTTGTAAAACAATTGATATCGTCATTTCAAATTCATTGAAGTTGTGTTTTCAATTCCTGGAAAATTTTCTATCAACTCTTATTTCTATTTCTTTTCCAACATGGATGTCTTAATATATTCATTGATTTTAAAGACTTTAAAAAATTTATTGGACATCGATTCACATATCCTGTAACAGGGAAACCCTTGAAATTTGTAAAACAGTCAGAATCGTCATTTTAAATTCATTGAAGTTGTGTTTTCAGTTCCTGGAAGATTTTCTATCAACTCTTATTTCTATTTCTTTTCCAACATGGATGTCTTAATATATTCATTGATTTTAAAGACTTTAAATAGTGTATTGGACATCGATTAACATATCCTGTAACAGGGAAACCCTTGAAATTTGTGAAACAATCAGAATCGTCATTTTAAATTCATTAAATTCATTCTATTCCATCATGAATGTCTTAATAGATTCATTAATTTTGAAGACTATAAATAGTGTATTGGACATCGAATTAACATATCATCTAACAAGAAATTTGTTTAAACTTGTAAAACAATTTATATCGTCATTTCAAATTCATTGAAGTTGTGTTTTCACTTCCTGGAAGATTTTCTATCAACTCTCATTTCTATTTCTTTTCCAACATGGATGTCTTAATAGATTCATTGATTATAATGACTTTAAATAGTGTATTGGACATCGAATTAACATATCGTGTAACAAGAAATTTGTTTAAACTTGTAAAACAATTGATATCGTCATTTCAAATTCATTGAAGTTGTGTTTTCAATTCCTGGAAAATTTTCTATCAACTCTTATTTCTATTTCTTTTCCAACATGGATGTCTTAATATATTCATTGATTTTAAAGACTTTAAAAAATTTATTGGACATCGATTCACATATCCTGTAACAGGGAAACCCTTGAAATTTGTAAAACAGTCAGAATCGTCATTTTAAATTCATTGAAGTTGTGTTTTCAGTTCCTGGAAGATTTTCTATCAACTCTTATTTCTATTTCTTTTCCAACATGGATGTCTTAATATATTCATTGATTTTAAAGACTTTAAATAGTGTATTGGACATCGATTAACATATCCTGTAACAGGGAAACCCTTGAAATTTGTGAAACAATCAGAATCGTCATTTTAAATTCATTAAATTCATTCTTTTCCATCATGAATGTCTTAATAGATTCATTAATTTTAAAGACTTTAAATAGTGTATTGGAAATCGAATTAACATATCATCTAACAAGAAATTTGTTTAAACTTGTAAAACAATTTATATCGTCATTTCAAATTCATTTAAGTTGTGTTTTCACTTCCTGGAAGATTTTCTATCAACTCTTATTTCTATTTCTTTTCCAACATGGATGTCTTAATAGATTCATTGATTATAATTACTTTAAATAGTGTATTGGACATCGAATTAACATATCGTGTAACAAGAAATTTGTTTAAACTTGTAAAACAATTGATATCGTCATTTCAAATTCATTGAAGTTGTGTTTCACTTCCTGGAAGATTTTCTATCAACTCTTATTTCTATTTCTTTTCCATCATGGATGTCTTCATAGATTCATTGATTTTTAAGACTTTAAATAGTTTATTGGACATCGATTAACATATCCTGTAACAGGGAAACCCTTGAAATTTGTAAAACAGTCAGAATCGTCATTTTAAATTCATTGAAGTTGTGTTTTTAGTTCCTGGAAGATTTTCTATCAACTCTTATTTCTATTTCTTTTCCAACATGGATGTCTTAATATATTCATGGATTTTAAAGACTTTAAAAAGTGTATTGGACATCGATTCACATATCCTGTAACAGGGAAACCCTTGAAATTTGTAAAACAATCAGAATCGTCATTTTAAATTCATTAAATTCATTCTTTTCCATCATGAATGTCTTAATAGATTCATTGATTTTAAAGACTTTAAATAGTGTATTGGACATCGAATTAACATATCATCTAACAAGAAATTTGTTTAAACTTGTAAAACAATTGATATCGTCATTTCAAATTCATTGAAGTTGTGTTTTCAGTTCCTGGAAGATTTTCTATCAACTCTTATTTCTATTTCTTTTCCATCATGGATGTCTTCATAGATTCATTGATTTTTAAGACTTTAAATAGTTTATTGGACATCGATTAACATATCCTGTAACAGGGAAACCCTTGAAATTTGTAAAACAGTCAGAATCGTCATTTTAAATTCATTGAAGTTGTGTTTTTAGTTCCTGGAAGATTTTCTATCAACTCTTATTTCTATTTCTTTTCCAACATGGATGTCTTAATATATTCATGGATTTTAAAGACTTTAAATAGTGTATTGGACATCGATTAACATATCCTGTAACAGGGAAACCCTTGAAATTTGTAAAACAATCAGAATCGTCATTTTAAATTCATTAAATTCATTCTTTTCCATCATGAATGTCTTAATAGATTCATTAATTTTAAAGACTTTAAATAGTGTATTGGACATCGAATTAACATGTCGTGTAACAAGAAATTTGTTTAAACTTGTAAAACAATTGATATCGTCATTTCAAATTCATTGAAGTTGTGTTTTCAGTTCCTGGAAGATTTTCTATCAACTCTTATTTCTATTTCTTTTCCAACATGGATGTCTTAATAGATTCATTGATTTTAAAGACTTTAAAAAGTGTATTGGACATCGATTCACATATCCTGTAACAGGGAAACCCTTGAAATTTGTAAAACAGTCAGAATCGTCATTTTAAATTCATTGAAGTTGTGTTTTTAGTTCCTGGAAGATTTTCTATCAACTCTTATTTCTATTTCTTTTCCAACATGGATGTCTTAATATATTCATGGATTTTAAAGACTTTAAATAGTGTATTGGACATCGATTAACATATCCTGTAACAGGGAAACCCTTGAAATTTGTAAAACAATCAGAATCGTCATTTTAAATTCATTAAATTCATTCTATTCCATCATGAATGTCTTAATAGATTCATTAATTTTGAAGACTATAAATAGTGTATTGGACATCGAATTAACATATCATCTAACAAGAAATTTGTTTAAACTTGTAAAACAATTTATATCGTCATTTCAAATTCATTGAAGTTGTGTTTTCACTTCCTGGAAGATTTTCTATCAACTCTCATTTCTATTTCTTTTCCAACATGGATGTCTTAATAGATTCATTGATTATAATGACTTTAAATAGTGTATTGGACATCGAATTAACATATCGTGTAACAAGAAATTTGTTTAAACTTGTAAAACAATTGATATCGTCATTTCAAATTCATTGAAGTTGTGTTTTCAATTCCTGGAAAATTTTCTATCAACTCTTATTTCTATTTCTTTTCCAACATGGATGTCTTAATATATTCATTGATTTTAAAGACTTTAAAAAATTTATTGGACATCGATTCACATATCCTGTAACAGGGAAACCCTTGAAATTTGTAAAACAGTCAGAATCGTCATTTTAAATTCATTGAAGTTGTGTTTTCAGTTCCTGGAAGATTTTCTATCAACTCTTATTTCTATTTCTTTTCCAACATGGATGTCTTAATATATTCATTGATTTTAAAGACTTTAAATAGTGTATTGGACATCGATTAACATATCCTGTAACAGGGAAACCCTTGAAATTTGTGAAACAATCAGAATCGTCATTTTAAATTCATTAAATTCATTCTATTCCATCATGAATGTCTTAATAGATTCATTAATTTTGAAGACTATAAATAGTGTATTGGACATCGAATTAACATATCATCTAACAAGAAATTTGTTTAAACTTGTAAAACAATTTATATCGTCATTTCAAATTCATTGAAGTTGTGTTTTCACTTCCTGGAAGATTTTCTATCAACTCTCATTTCTATTTCTTTTCCAACATGGATGTCTTAATAGATTCATTGATTATAATGACTTTAAATAGTGTATTGGACATCGAATTAACATATCGTGTAACAAGAAATTTGTTTAAACTTGTAAAACAATTGATATCGTCATTTCAAATTCATTGAAGTTGTGTTTTCAGTTCCTGGAAGATTTTCTATCAACTCTTATTTCTATTTCTTTTCCATCATGGATGTCTTCATAGATTCATTGATTTTTAAGACTTTAAATAGTTTATTGGACATCGATTAACATATCCTGTAACAGGGAAACCCTTGAAATTTGTAAAACAGTCAGAATCGTCATTTTAAATTCATTGAAGTTGTGTTTTTAGTTCCTGGAAGATTTTCTATCAACTCTTATTTCTATTTCTTTTCCAACATGGATGTCTTAATATATTCATTGATTTTAAAGACTTTAAATAGTGTATTGGACATCGATTAACATATCCTGTAACAGGGAAACCCTTGAAATTTGTAAAACAATCAGAATCGTCATTTTAAATTCATTAAATTCATTCTATTCCATCATGAATGTCTTAATAGATTCATTAATTTTGAAGACTATAAATAGTGTATTGGACATCGAATTAACATATCATCTAACAAGAAATTTGTTTAAACTTGTAAAACAATTTATATCGTCATTTCAAATTCATTGAAGTTGTGTTTTCACTTCCTGGAAGATTTTCTATCAACTCTCATTTCTATTTCTTTTCCAACATGGATGTCTTAATAGATTCATTGATTATAATGACTTTAAATAGTGTATTGGACATCGAATTAACATATCGTGTAACGAGAAATTTGTTTAAACTTGTAAAACAATTGATATCGTCATTTCAAATTCATTGAAGTTGTGTTTTCAGTTCCTGGAAGATTTTCTACCAACTCTTATTTCTATTTCTTTTCCAACATGGATGTCTTAATAGATTCATTGATTTTAAAGACTTTAAAAAGTGTATTGGACATCGATTCACATATCCTGTAACAGGGAAACCCTTGAAATTTGTAAAACAGTCAGAATCGTCATTTTAAATTCATTGAAGTTGTGTTTTTAGTTCCTGGAAGATTTTCTATCAACTCTTATTTCTATTTCTTTTCCAACATGGATGTCTTAATATATTCATGGATTTTAAAGACTTTAAATAGTGTATTGGACATCGATTAACATATCCTGTAACAGGGAAACCCTTGAAATTTGTAAAACAATCAGAATCGTCATTTTAAATTCATTAAATTCATTCTTTTCCATCATGAATGTCTTAATAGATTCATTAATTTTGAAGACTATAAATAGTGTATTGGACATCGAATTAACATATCATCTAACAAGAAATTTGTTTAAACTTGTAAAACAATTTATATCGTCATTTCAAATTCATTGAAGTTGTGTTTTCACTTCCTGGAAGATTTTCTATCAACTCTCATTTCTATTTCTTTTCCAACATGGATGTCTTAATAGATTCATTGATTATAATGACTTTAAATAGTGTATTGGACATCGAATTAACATATCGTGTAACAAGAAATTTGTTTAAACTTGTAAAACAATCAGAATCGTCATTTTAAATTCATTGAAGTTGTGTTTTTAGTTCCTGGAAGATTTTCTATCAACTCTTATTTCTATTTCTTTTCCAACATGGATGTCTTAATATATTCATTGATTTTAAAGACTTTAAAAAGTGTATTGGACATCGATTCACATATCCTGTAACAGGGAAACCCTTGAAATTTGTAAAACAATCAGAATCGTCATTTTAAATTCATTAAATTCATTCTTTTCCATCATGAATGTCTTAATAGATTCATTGATTTTAAAGACTTTAAATAGTGTATTGGACATCGAATTAACATATCATCTAACAAGAAATTTGTTTAAACTTGTAAAACAATTGATATCGTCATTTCAAATTCATTGAAGTTGTGTTTTCAGTTCCTGGAAGATTTTCTATCAACTCTTATTTCTATTTCTTTTCCATCATGGATGTCTTCATAGATTCATTGATTTTTAAGACTTTAAATAGTTTATTGGACATCGATTAACATATCCTGTAACAGGGAAACCCTTGAAATTTGTAAAACAGTCAGAATCGTCATTTTAAATTCATTGAAGTTGTGTTTTTAGTTCCTGGAAGATTTTCTATCAACTCTTATTTCTATTTCTTTTCCAACATGGATGTCTTAATATATTCATGGATTTTAAAGACTTTAAATAGTGTATTGGACATCGATTAACATATCCTGTAACAGGGAAACCCTTGAAATTTGTAAAACAATCAGAATCGTCATTTTAAATTCATTAAATTCATTCTATTCCATCATGAATGTCTTAATAGATTCATTAATTTTGAAGACTATAAATAGTGTATTGGACATCGAATTAACATATCATCTAACAAGAAATTTGTTTAAACTTGTAAAACAATTTATATCGTCATTTCAAATTCATTGAAGTTGTGTTTTCACTTACTGGAAGATTTTCTATCAACTCTCATTTCTATTTCTTTTCCAACATGGATGTCTTAATAGATTCATTGATTATAATGACTTTAAATAGTGTATTGGACATCGAATTAACATATCGTGTAACGAGAAATTTGTTTAAACTTGTAAAACAATTGATATCGTCATTTCAAATTCATTGAAGTTGTGTTTTCAGTTCCTGGAAGATTTTCTACCAACTCTTATTTCTATTTCTTTTCCAACATGGATGTCTTAATAGATTCATTGATTTTAAAGACTTTAAAAAGTGTATTGGACATCGATTCACATATCCTGTAACAGGGAAACCCTTGAAATTTGTAAAACAGTCAGAATCGTCATTTTAAATTCATTGAAGTTGTGTTTTTAGTTCCTGGAAGATTTTCTATCAACTCTTATTTCTATTTCTTTTCCAACATGGATGTCTTAATATATTCATGGATTTTAAAGACTTTAAATAGTGTATTGGACATCGATTAACATATCCTGTAACAGGGAAACCCTTGAAATTTGTAAAACAATCAGAATCGTCATTTTAAATTCATTAAATTCATTCTTTTCCATCATGAATGTCTTAATAGATTCATTAATTTTGAAGACTATAAATAGTGTATTGGACATCGAATTAACATATCATCTAACAAGAAATTTGTTAAAACTTGTAAAAAAATTTATATCGTCATTTCAAATTCATTGAAGTTGTGTTTTCACTTCCTGGAAGATTTTCTATCAACTCTTATTTCTATTTCTTTTCCAACATGGATGTCTTAATAGATTCATTGATTATAATGACTTTAAATAGTGTATTGGACATCGAATTAACATATCGTGTAACAAGAAATTTGTTTAAACTTGTAAAACAATTGATATCGTCATTTCAAATTCATTGAAGTTGTGTTTTCAGTTCCTGGAAGATTTTCTATCAACTCTTATTTCTATTTCTTTTCCAACATGGATGTCTTAATAGATTCATTGATTTTAAAGACTTTAAAAAATTTATTGGACATCGATTCACATATCCTGTAACAGGGAAACCCTTGAAATTTGTAAAACAGTCAGAATCGTCAATCTTATTTCTATTTCTTTTCCAACATGGATGTCTTAATATATTCATGGATTTTAAAGACTTTAAATAGTGTATTGGACATCGATTAACATATCCTGTAACAGGGAAACCCTTGAAATTTGTAAAACAATCAGAATCGTCATTTTAAATTCATTAAATTCATTCTTTTCCATCATGAATGTCTTAATAGATTCATTAATTTTAAAGACTTTAAATAGTGTATTGGACATCGAATTAACATGTCGTGTAACAAGAAATTTGTTTAAACTTGTAAAACAATTGATATCGTCATTTCAAATTCATTGAAGTTGTGTTTTCAGTTCCTGGAAGATTTTCTATCAACTCTTATTTCTATTTCTTTTCCAACATGGATGTCTTAATATATTCATTGATTTTAAAGACTTTAAAAAATTTATTGGACATCGATTCACATATCCTGTAACAGGGAAACCCTTGAAATTTGTAAAACAGTCAGAATCGTCATTTTAAATTCATTGAAGTTGTGTTTTCAGTTCCTGGAAGATTTTCTATCAACTCTTATTTCTATTTCTTTTCCAACATGGATGTCTTAATATATTCATTGATTTTAAAGACTTTAAATAGTGTATTGGACATCGATTAACATATCCTGTAACAGGGAAACCCTTGAAATTTGTGAAACAATCAGAATCGTCATTTTAAATTCATTAAATTCATTCTATTCCATCATGAATGTCTTAATAGATTCATTAATTTTGAAGACTATAAATAGTGTATTGGACATCGAATTAACATATCATCTAACAAGAAATTTGTTTAAACTTGTAAAACAATTTATATCGTCATTTCAAATTCATTGAAGTTGTGTTTTCACTTCCTGGAAGATTTTCTATCAACTCTCATTTCTATTTCTTTTCCAACATGGATGTCTTAATAGATTCATTGATTATAATGACTTTAAATAGTGTATTGGACATCGAATTAACATATCGTGTAACAAGAAATTTGTTTAAACTTGTAAAACAATTGATATCGTCATTTCAAATTCATTGAAGTTGTGTTTTCAATTCCTGGAAAATTTTCTATCAACTCTTATTTCTATTTCTTTTCCAACATGGATGTCTTAATATATTCATTGATTTTAAAGACTTTAAAAAATTTATTGGACATCGATTCACATATCCTGTAACAGGGAAACCCTTGAAATTTGTAAAACAGTCAGAATCGTCATTTTAAATTCATTGAAGTTGTGTTTTCAGTTCCTGGAAGATTTTCTATCAACTCTTATTTCTATTTCTTTTCCAACATGGATGTCTTAATATATTCATTGATTTTAAAGACTTTAAATAGTGTATTGGACATCGATTAACATATCCTGTAACAGGGAAACCCTTGAAATTTGTGAAACAATCAGAATCGTCATTTTAAATTCATTAAATTCATTCTTTTCCATCATGAATGTCTTAATAGATTCATTAATTTTAAAGACTTTAAATAGTGTATTGGAAATCGAATTAACATATCATCTAACAAGAAATTTGTTTAAACTTGTAAAACAATTTATATCGTCATTTCAAATTCATTGAAGTTGTGTTTTCACTTCCTGGAAGATTTTCTATCAACTCTTATTTCTATTTCTTTTCCAACATGGATGTCTTAATAGATTCATTGATTATAATGACTTTAAATAGTGTATTGGACATCGAATTAACATATCGTGTAACGAGAAATTTGTTAAAACTTGTAAAACAATTGATATCGTCATTTCAAATTCATTGAAGTTGTGTTTTCAGTTCCTGGAAGATTTTCTACCAACTCTTATTTCTATTTCTTTTCCAACATGGATGTCTTAATAGATTCATTGATTTTAAAGACTTTAAAAAGTGTATTGGACATCGATTCACATATCCTGTAACAGGGAAACCCTTGAAATTTGTAAAACAGTCAGAATCGTCATTTTAAATTCATTGAAGTTGTGTTTTTAGTTCCTGGAAGATTTTCTATCAACTCTTATTTCTATTTCTTTTCCAACATGGATGTCTTAATATATTCATGGATTTTAAAGACTTTAAATAGTGTATTGGACATCGATTAACATATCCTGTAACAGGGAAACCCTTGAAATTTGTAAAACAATCAGAATCGTCATTTTAAATTCATTAAATTCATTCTTTTCCATCATGAATGTCTTAATAGATTCATTAATTTTGAAGACTATAAATAGTGTATTGGACATCGAATTAACATATCATCTAACAAGAAATTTGTTTAAACTTGTAAAACAATTTATATCGTCATTTCAAATTCATTGAAGTTGTGTTTTCACTTCCTGGAAGATTTTCTATCAACTCTCATTTCTATTTCTTTTCCAACATGGATGTCTTAATAGATTCATTGATTATAATGACTTTAAATAGTGTATTGGACATCGAATTAACATATCGTGTAACAAGAAATTTGTTTAAACTTGTAAAACAATCAGAATCGTCATTTTAAATTCATTGAAGTTGTGTTTTTAGTTCCTGGAAGATTTTCTATCAACTCTTATTTCTATTTCTTTTCCAACATGGATGTCTTAATATATTCATTGATTTTAAAGACTTTAAAAAGTGTATTGGACATCGATTCACATATCCTGTAACAGGGAAACCCTTGAAATTTGTAAAACAATCAGAATCGTCATTTTAAATTCATTAAATTCATTCTTTTCCATCATGAATGTCTTAATAGATTCATTGATTTTAAAGACTTTAAATAGTGTATTGGACATCGAATTAACATATCATCTAACAAGAAATTTGTTTAAACTTGTAAAACAATTGATATCGTCATTTCAAATTCATTGAAGTTGTGTTTTCAGTTCCTGGAAGATTTTCTATCAACTCTTATTTCTATTTCTTTTCCATCATGGATGTCTTCATAGATTCATTGATTTTTAAGACTTTAAATAGTTTATTGGACATCGATTAACATATCCTGTAACAGGGAAACCCTTGAAATTTGTAAAACAGTCAGAATCGTCATTTTAAATTCATTGAAGTTGTGTTTTTAGTTCCTGGAAGATTTTCTATCAACTCTTATTTCTATTTCTTTTCCAACATGGATGTCTTAATATATTCATGGATTTTAAAGACTTTAAATAGTGTATTGGACATCGATTAACATATCCTGTAACAGGGAAACCCTTGAAATTTGTAAAACAATCAGAATCGTCATTTTAAATTCATTAAATTCATTCTTTTCCATCATGAATGTCTTAATAGATTCATTAATTTTGAAGACTATAAATAGTGTATTGGACATCGAATTAACATATCATCTAACAAGAAATTTGTTTAAACTTGTAAAACAATTTATATCGTCATTTCAAATTCATTGAAGTTGTGTTTTCACTTCCTGGAAGATTTTCTATCAACTCTCATTTCTATTTCTTTTCCAACATGGATGTCTTAATAGATTCATTGATTTTAAAGACTTTAAAAAGTGTATTGGACATCGATTCACATATCCTGTAACAGGGAAACCCTTGAAATTTGTAAAACAGTCAGAATCGTCATTTTAAATTCATTGAAGTTGTGTTTTTAGTTCCTGGAAGATTTTCTATCAACTCTTATTTCTATTTCTTTTCCAACATGGATGTCTTAATAGATTCATTGATTTTAAAGACTTTAAAAAGTGTATTGGACATCGATTCACATATCCTGTAACAGGGAAACCCTTGAAATTTGTAAAACAGTCAGAATCGTCATTTTAAATTCATTGAAGTTGTGTTTTTAGTTCCTGGAAGATTTTCTATCAACTCTTATTTCTATATCTTTTCCAACATGGATGTCTTAATATATTCATGGATTTTAAAGACTTTAAATAGTGTATTGGACATCGATTAACATATCCTGTAACAGGGAAACCCTTGAAATTTGTAAAACAATCAGAATCGTCATTTTAAATTCATTAAATTCATTCTTTTCCATCATGAATGTCTTAATAGATTCATTAATTTTAAAGACTTTAAATAGTGTATTGGACATCGAATTAACATGTCGTGTAACAAGAAATTTGTTTAAACTTGTAAAACAATTGATATCGTCATTTCAAATTCATTGAAGTTGTGTTTTCAGTTCCTGGAAGATTTTCTATCAACTCTTATTTCTATTTCTTTTCCAACATGGATGTCTTAATAGATTCATTGATTTTAAAGACTTTAAAAAGTGTATTGGACATCGATTCACATATTCTGTAACAGGGAAACCCTTGAAATTTGTAAAACAGTCAGAATCGTCATTTTAAATTCATTGAAGTTGTGTTTTTAGTTCCTGGAAGATTTTCTATCAACTCTTATTTCTATTTCTTTTCCAACATGGATGTCTTAATATATTCATGGATTTTAAAGACTTTAAATAGTGTATTGGACATCGATTAACATATCCTGTAACAGGGAAACCCTTGAAATTTGTAAAACAATCAGAATCGTCATTTTAAATTCATTAAATTCATTCTTTTCCATCATGAATGTCTTAATAGATTCATTAATTTTGAAGACTATAAATAGTGTATTGGACATCGAATTAACATATCATCTAACAAGAAATTTGTTTAAACTTGTAAAACAATTTATATCGTCATTTCAAATTCATTGAAGTTGTGTTTTCACTTCCTGGAGGATTTTCTATCAACTCTCATTTCTATTTCTTTTCCAACATGGATGTCTTAATAGATTCATTGATTATAATGACTTTAAATAGTGTATTGGACATCGAATTAACATATCGTGTAACAAGAAATTTGTTTAAACTTGTAAAACAATTGATATCGTCATTTCAAATTCATTGAAGTTGTGTTTTCAGTTCCTGGAAGATTTTCTATCAACTCTTATTTCTATTTCTTTTCCAACATGGATGTCTTAATAGATTCATTGATTTTAAAGACTTTAAAAAGTGTATTGGACATCGATTCACATATCCTGTAACAGGGAAACCCTTGAAATTTGTAAAACAGTCAGAATCGTCATTTTAAATTCATTGAAGTTGTGTTTTTAGTTCCTGGAAGATTTTCTATCAACTCTTATTTCTATTTCTTTTCCAACATGGATGTCTTAATATATTCATGGATTTTAAAGACTTTAAATAGTGTATTGGACATCGATTAACATATCCTGTAACAGGGAAACCCTTGAAATTTGTAAAACAATCAGAATCGTCATTTTAAATTCATTGAAGTTGTGTTTTCAGTTCCTGGAAGATTTTCTATCAACTCTTATTTCTATTTCTTTTCCAACATGGATGTCTTAATAGATTCATTGATTTTAAAGACTTTAAAAAGTGTATTGGACATCGATTCACATATCCTGTAACAGGGAAACCCTTGAAATTTGTAAAACAGTCAGAATCGTCATTTTAAATTCATTGAAGTTGTGTTTTTAGTTCCTGGAAGATTTTCTATCAACTCTTATTTCTATTTCTTTTCCAACATGGATGTCTTAATATATTCATGGATTTTAAAGACTTTAAATAGTGTATTGGACATCGATTAACATATCCTGTAACAGGGAAACCCTTGAAATTTGTAAAACAATCAGAATCGTCATTTTAAATTCATTAAATTCATTCTTTTCCATCATGAATGTCTTAATAGATTCATTAATTTTAAAGACTTTAAATAGTGTATTGGACATCGAATTAACATGTCGTGTAACAAGAAATTTGTTTAAACTTGTAAAACAATTGATATCGTCATTTCAAATTCATTGAAGTTGTGTTTTCAGTTCCTGGAAGATTTTCTATCAACTCTTATTTCTATTTCTTTTCCAACATGGATGTCTTAATAGATTCATTGATTTTAAAGACTTTAAAAAGTGTATTGGACATCGATTCACATATTCTGTAACAGGGAAACCCTTGAAATTTGTAAAACAGTCAGAATCGTCATTTTAAATTCATTGAAGTTGTGTTTTTAGTTCCTGGAAGATTTTCTATCAACTCTTATTTCTATTTCTTTTCCAACATGGATGTCTTAATATATTCATGGATTTTAAAGACTTTAAATAGTGTATTGGACATCGATTAACATATCCTGTAACAGGGAAACCCTTGAAATTTGTAAAACAATCAGAATCGTCATTTTAAATTCATTAAATTCATTCTTTTCCATCATGAATGTCTTAATAGATTCATTAATTTTGAAGACTATAAATAGTGTATTGGACATCGAATTAACATATCATCTAACAAGAAATTTGTTTAAACTTGTAAAACAATTTATATCGTCATTTCAAATTCATTGAAGTTGTGTTTTCACTTCCTGGAGGATTTTCTATCAACTCTCATTTCTATTTCTTTTCCAACATGGATGTCTTAATAGATTCATTGATTATAATGACTTTAAATAGTGTATTGGACATCGAATTAACATATCGTGTAACAAGAAATTTGTTTAAACTTGTAAAACAATTGATATCGTCATTTCAAATTCATTGAAGTTGTGTTTTCAGTTCCTGGAAGATTTTCTATCAACTCTTATTTCTATTTCTTTTCCAACATGGATGTCTTAATAGATTCATTGATTTTAAAGACTTTAAAAAGTGTATTGGACATCGATTCACATATCCTGTAACAGGGAAACCCTTGAAATTTGTAAAACAGTCAGAATCGTCATTTTAAATTCATTGAAGTTGTGTTTTTAGTTCCTGGAAGATTTTCTATCAACTCTTATTTCTATTTCTTTTCCAACATGGATGTCTTAATATATTCATGGATTTTAAAGACTTTAAATAGTGTATTGGACATCGATTAACATATCCTGTAACAGGGAAACCCTTGAAATTTGTAAAACAATCAGAATCGTCATTTTAAATTCATTGAAGTTGTGTTTTCAGTTCCTGGAAGATTTTCTATCAACTCTTATTTCTATTTCTTTTCCAACATGGATGTCTTAATAGATTCATTGATTTTAAAGACTTTAAAAAGTGTATTGGACATCGATTCACATATCCTGTAACAGGGAAACCCTTGAAATTTGTAAAACAGTCAGAATCGTCATTTTAAATTCATTGAAGTTGTGTTTTTAGTTCCTGGAAGATTTTCTATCAACTCTTATTTCTATTTCTTTTCCAACATGGATGTCTTAATATATTCATGGATTTTAAAGACTTTAAATAGTGTATTGGACATCGATTAACATATCCTGTAACAGGGAAACCCTTGAAATTTGTAAAACAATCAGAATCGTCATTTTAAATTCATTAAATTCATTCTTTTCCATCATGAATGTCTTAATAGATTCATTAATTTTAAAGACTTTAAATAGTGTATTGGACATCGAATTAACATGTCGTGTAACAAGAAATTTGTTTAAACTTGTAAAACAATTGATATCGTCATTTCAAATTCATTGAAGTTGTGTTTTCAGTTCCTGGAAGATTTTCTATCAACTCTTATTTCTATTTCTTTTCCAACATGGATGTCTTAATAGATTCATTGATTTTAAAGACTTTAAAAAGTGTATTGGACATCGATTCACATATTCTGTAACAGGGAAACCCTTGAAATTTGTAAAACAGTCAGAATCGTCATTTTAAATTCATTGAAGTTGTGTTTTTAGTTCCTGGAAGATTTTCTATCAACTCTTATTTCTATTTCTTTTCCAACATGGATGTCTTAATATATTCATGGATTTTAAAGACTTTAAATAGTGTATTGGACATCGATTAACATATCCTGTAACAGGGAAACCCTTGAAATTTGTAAAACAATCAGAATCGTCATTTTAAATTCATTAAATTCATTCTTTTCCATCATGAATGTCTTAATAGATTCATTAATTTTGAAGACTATAAATAGTGTATTGGACATCGAATTAACATATCATCTAACAAGAAATTTGTTTAAACTTGTAAAACAATTTATATCGTCATTTCAAATTCATTGAAGTTGTGTTTTCACTTCCTGGAGGATTTTCTATCAACTCTCATTTCTATTTCTTTTCCAACATGGATGTCTTAATAGATTCATTGATTATAATGACTTTAAATAGTGTATTGGACATCGAATTAACATATCGTGTAACAAGAAATTTGTTTAAACTTGTAAAACAATTGATATCGTCATTTCAAATTCATTGAAGTTGTGTTTTCAGTTCCTGGAAGATTTTCTATCAACTCTTATTTCTATTTCTTTTCCAACATGGATGTCTTAATATATTCATGGATTTTAAAGACTTTAAATAGTGTATTGGACATCGATTAACATATCCTGTAACAGGGAAACCCTTGAAATTTGTAAAACAATCAGAATCGTCATTTTAAATTCATTGAAGTTGTGTTTTTAGTTCCTGGAAGATTTTCTATCAACTCTTATTTCTATTTCTTTTCCAACATGGATGTCTTAATATATTCATGGATTTTAAAGACTTTAAATAGTGTATTGGACATCGATTAACATATCCTGTAACAGGGAAACCCTTGAAATTTGTAAAACAATCAGAATCGTCATTTTAAATTCATTAAATTCATTCTTTTCCATCATGAATGTCTTAATAGATTCATTAATTTTAAAGACTTTAAATAGTGTATTGGACATCGAATTAACATGTCGTGTAACAAGAAATTTGTTTAAACTTGTAAAACAATTGATATCGTCATTTCAAATTCATTGAAGTTGTGTTTTCAGTTCCTGGAAGATTTTCTATCAACTCTTATTTCTATTTCTTTTCCAACATGGATGTCTTAATAGATTCATTGATTTTAAAGACTTTAAAAAGTGTATTGGACATCGATTCACATATTCTGTAACAGGGAAACCCTTGAAATTTGTTAAACAGTCAGAATCGTCATTTTAAATTCATTGAAGTTGTGTTTTTAGTTCCTGGAAGATTTTCTATCAACTCTTATTTCTATTTCTTTTCCAACATGGATGTCTTAATATATTCATGGATTTTAAAGACTTTAAATAGTGTATTGGACATCGATTAACATATCCTGTAACAGGGAAACCCTTGAAATTTGTAAAACAATCAGAATCGTCATTTTAAATTCATTAAATTCATTCTTTTCCATCATGAATGTCTTAATAGATTCATTAATTTTGAAGACTATAAATAGTGTATTGGACATCAAATTAACATATCATCTAACAAGAAATTTGTTTAAACTTGTAAAACAATTTATATCGTCATTTCAAATTCATTGAAGTTGTGTTTTCACTTCCTGGAAGATTTTCTATCAACTCTCATTTCTATTTCTTTTCCAACATGGATGTCTTAATAGATTCATTGATTATAATGACTTTAAATAGTGTATTGGACATCGAATTAACATATCGTGTAACGAGAAATTTGTTTAAACTTGTAAAACAATTGATATCGTCATTTCAAATTCATTGAAGTTGTGTTTTCAGTTCCTGGAAGATTTTCTACCAACTCTTATTTCTATTTCTTTTCCAACATGGATGTCTTAATAGATTCATTGATTTTAAAGACTTTAAAAAGTGTATTGGACATCGATTCACATATCCTGTAACAGGGAAACCCTTGAAATTTGTAAAACAGTCAGAATCGTCATTTTAAATTCATTGAAGTTGTGTTTTTAGTTCCTGGAAGATTTTCTATCAACTCTTATTTCTATTTCTTTTCCAACATGGATGTCTTAATATATTCATGGATTTTAAAGACTTTAAATAGTGTATTGGACATCGATTAACATATCCTGTAACAGGGAAACCCTTGAAATTTGTAAAACAATCAGAATCGTCATTTTAAATTCATTAAATTCATTCTTTTCCATCATGAATGTCTTAATAGATTCATTAATTTTGAAGACTATAAATAGTGTATTGGACATCGAATTAACATATCATCTAACAAGAAATTTGTTTAAACTTGTAAAACAATTTATATCGTCATTTCAAATTCATTGAAGTTGTGTTTTCACTTCCTGGAGGATTTTCTATCAACTCTCATTTCTATTTCTTTTCCAACATGGATGTCTTAATAGATTCATTGATTATAATGACTTTAAATAGTGTATTGGACATCGAATTAACATATCGTGTAACAAGAAATTTGTTTAAACTTGTAAAACAATTGATATCGTCATTTCAAATTCATTGAAGTTGTGTTTTCAGTTCCTGGAAGATTTTCTATCAACTCTTATTTCTATTTCTTTTCCAACATGGATGTCTTAATATATTCATGGATTTTAAAGACTTTAAATAGTGTATTGGACATCGATTAACATATCCTGTAACAGGGAAACCCTTGAAATTTGTAAAACAATCAGAATCGTCATTTTAAATTCATTGAAGTTGTGTTTTTAGTTCCTGGAAGATTTTCTATCAACTCTTATTTCTATTTCTTTTCCAACATGGATGTCTTAATATATTCATGGATTTTAAAGACTTTAAATAGTGTATTGGACATCGATTAACATATCCTGTAACAGGGAAACCCTTGAAATTTGTAAAACAATCAGAATCGTCATTTTAAATTCATTAAATTCATTCTTTTCCATCATGAATGTCTTAATAGATTCATTAATTTTAAAGACTTTAAATAGTGTATTGGACATCGAATTAACATGTCGTGTAACAAGAAATTTGTTTAAACTTGTAAAACAATTGATATCGTCATTTCAAATTCATTGAAGTTGTGTTTTCAGTTCCTGGAAGATTTTCTATCAACTCTTATTTCTATTTCTTTTCCAACATGGATGTCTTAATAGATTCATTGATTTTAAAGACTTTAAAAAGTGTATTGGACATCGATTCACATATTCTGTAACAGGGAAACCCTTGAAATTTGTTAAACAGTCAGAATCGTCATTTTAAATTCATTGAAGTTGTGTTTTTAGTTCCTGGAAGATTTTCTATCAACTCTTATTTCTATTTCTTTTCCAACATGGATGTCTTAATATATTCATGGATTTTAAAGACTTTAAATAGTGTATTGGACATCGATTAACATATCCTGTAACAGGGAAACCCTTGAAATTTGTAAAACAATCAGAATCGTCATTTTAAATTCATTAAATTCATTCTTTTCCATCATGAATGTCTTAATAGATTCATTAATTTTGAAGACTATAAATAGTGTATTGGACATCAAATTAACATATCATCTAACAAGAAATTTGTTTAAACTTGTAAAACAATTTATATCGTCATTTCAAATTCATTGAAGTTGTGTTTTCACTTCCTGGAAGATTTTCTATCAACTCTCATTTCTATTTCTTTTCCAACATGGATGTCTTAATAGATTCATTGATTATAATGACTTTAAATAGTGTATTGGACATCGAATTAACATATCGTGTAACGAGAAATTTGTTTAAACTTGTAAAACAATTGATATCGTCATTTCAAATTCATTGAAGTTGTGTTTTCAGTTCCTGGAAGATTTTCTACCAACTCTTATTTCTATTTCTTTTCCAACATGGATGTCTTAATAGATTCATTGATTTTAAAGACTTTAAAAAGTGTATTGGACATCGATTCACATATCCTGTAACAGGGAAACCCTTGAAATTTGTAAAACAGTCAGAATCGTCATTTTAAATTCATTGAAGTTGTGTTTTTAGTTCCTGGAAGATTTTCTATCAACTCTTATTTCTATTTCTTTTCCAACATGGATGTCTTAATATATTCATGGATTTTAAAGACTTTAAATAGTGTATTGGACATCGATTAACATATCCTGTAACAGGGAAACCCTTGAAATTTGTAAAACAATCAGAATCGTCATTTTAAATTCATTAAATTCATTCTTTTCCATCATGAATGTCTTAATAGATTCATTAATTTTAAAGACTTTAAATAGTGTATTGGACATCGAATTAACATATCGTGTAACAAGAAATTTGTTTAAACTTGTAAAACAATTGATATCGTCATTTCAAATTCATTGAAGTTGTGTTTTCAGTTCCTGGAAGATTTTCTATCAACTCTTATTTCTATTTCTTTTCCAACATGAATGTCTTAATAGATTCATTGATTATAATGACTTTAAATAGTGTATTGGACATCGATTAACATATCCTGTAACAGGGAAACCCTTGAAATTTGTAAAACAATCAGAATCGTCATTTTAAATTCATTAAATTCATTCTTTTCCATCATGAATGTCTTAATAGATTCATTAATTTTGAAGACTTTAAATAGTGTATTGGACATCGAATTAACATATCATCTAACAAGAAATTTGTTTAAACTTGTAAAACAATTTATATCGTCATTTCAAATTCATTGAAGTTGTGTTTTCACTTCCTGGAAGATTTTCTATCAACTCTCATTTCTATTTCTTTTCCAACATGGATGTCTTAATAGATTCATTGATTATAATGACTTTAAATAGTGTATTGGACATCGAATTAACATATCGTGTAACAAGAAATTTGTTTAAACTTGTAAAACAATTGATATCGTCATTTCAAATTCATTGATGTTGTGTTTTCAGTTCCTGGAAGATTTTCTATCAACTCTTATTTCTATTTCTTTTCCAACATGGATGTCTTAATAGATTCATTGATTTTAAAGACTTTAAAAAGTGTATTGGACATCGATTAACATATCCTGTAACAGGGAAACCCTTGAAATTTGTAAAACAATCAGAATCGTCATTTTAAATTCATTAAATTCATTCTTTTCCATCATGAATGTCTTAATAGATTCATTAATTTTAAAGACTTTAAATAGTGTATTGGACATCGAATTAACATGTCGTGTAACAAGAAATTTGTTTAAACTTGTAAAACAATTGATATCGTCATTTCAAATTCATTGAAGTTGTGTTTTCAGTTCCTGGAAGATTTTCTATCAACTCTTATTTCTATTTCTTTTCCATCATGGATGTCTTCATAGATTCATTGATTTTAAAGACTTTAAAAAGTGTATTGGACATCGATTAACATATCCTGTAACAGGGAAACCCTTGAAATTTGTAAAACAATCAGAATCGTCATTTTAAATTCATTAAATTCATTCTTTTCCATCATGAATGTCTTAATAGATTCATTAATTTTGAAGACTTTAAATAGTGTATTGGACATCGAATTAACATATCATCTAACAAGAAATTTGTTTAAACTTGTAAAACAATTTATATCGTCATTTCAAATTCATTGAAGTTGTGTTTTCACTTCCTGGAAGATTTTCTATCAACTCTCATTTCTATTTCTTTTCCAACATGGATGTCTTAATAGATTCATTGATTATAATGACTTTAAATAGTGTATTGGACATCGAATTAACATATCGTGTAACAAGAAATTTGTTTAAACTTGTAAAACAATTGATATCGTCATTTCAAATTCATTGAAGTTGTGTTTTCAGTTCCTGGAAGATTTTCTATCAACTCTTATTTCTATTTCTTTTCCAACATGGATGTCTTAATAGATTCATTGATTTTAAAGACTTTAAAAAGTGTATTGGACATCGATTCACATATCCTGTAACAGGGAAACCCTTGAAATTTGTAAAACAGTCAGAATCGTCATTTTAAATTCATTGAAGTTGTGTTTTTAGTTCCTGGAAGATTTTCTATCAACTCTTATTTCTATTTCTTTTCCAACATGGATGTCTTAATAGATTCATTGATTTTAAAGACTTTAAAAAGTGTATTGGACATCGATTAACATATCCTGTAACAGGGAAACCCTTGAAATTTGTAAAACAATCAGAATCGTCATTTTAAATTCATTTAATTCATTCTTTTCCATCATGAATGTCTTAATAGATTCATTAATTTTAAAGACTTTAAATAGTGTATTGGACATCGAATTAACATATCATCTAACAAGAAATTTGTTTAAACTTGTAAAACAATTTATATCGTCATTTCAAATTCATTGAAGTTGTGTTTTCACTTCCTGGAGGATTTTCTATCAACTCTCATTTCTATTTCTTTTCCAACATGGATGTCTTAATAGATTCATTGATTATAATGACTTTAAATAGTGTATTGGACATCGAATTAACATATCGTGTAACAAGAAATTTGTTTAAACTTGTAAAACAATTGATATCGTCATTTCAAATTCATTGAAGTTGTGTTTTCAGTTCCTGGAAGATTTTCTATCAACTCTTATTTCTATTTCTTTTCCAACATGGATGTCTTAATATATTCATGGATTTTAAAGACTTTAAATAGTGTATTGGACATCGATTAACATATCCTGTAACAGGGAAACCCTTGAAATTTGTAAAACAATCAGAATCGTCATTTTAAATTCATTGAAGTTGTGTTTTTAGTTCCTGGAAGATTTTCTATCAACTCTTATTTCTATTTCTTTTCCAACATGGATGTCTTAATATATTCATGGATTTTAAAGACTTTAAATAGTGTATTGGACATCGATTAACATATCCTGTAACAGGGAAACCCTTGAAATTTGTAAAACAATCAGAATCGTCATTTTAAATTCATTAAATTCATTCTTTTCCATCATGAATGTCTTAATAGATTCATTAATTTTAAAGACTTTAAATAGTGTATTGGACATCGAATTAACATGTCGTGTAACAAGAAATTTGTTTAAACTTGTAAAACAATTGATATCGTCATTTCAAATTCATTGAAGTTGTGTTTTCAGTTCCTGGAAGATTTTCTATCAACTCTTATTTCTATTTCTTTTCCAACATGGATGTCTTAATAGATTCATTGATTTTAAAGACTTTAAAAAGTGTATTGGACATCGATTCACATATTCTGTAACAGGGAAACCCTTGAAATTTGTTAAACAGTCAGAATCGTCATTTTAAATTCATTGAAGTTGTGTTTTTAGTTCCTGGAAGATTTTCTATCAACTCTTATTTCTATTTCTTTTCCAACATGGATGTCTTAATATATTCATGGATTTTAAAGACTTTAAATAGTGTATTGGACATCGATTAACATATCCTGTAACAGGGAAACCCTTGAAATTTGTAAAACAATCAGAATCGTCATTTTAAATTCATTAAATTCATTCTTTTCCATCATGAATGTCTTAATAGATTCATTAATTTTGAAGACTATAAATAGTGTATTGGACATCAAATTAACATATCATCTAACAAGAAATTTGTTTAAACTTGTAAAACAATTTATATCGTCATTTCAAATTCATTGAAGTTGTGTTTTCACTTCCTGGAAGATTTTCTATCAACTCTCATTTCTATTTCTTTTCCAACATGGATGTCTTAATAGATTCATTGATTATAATGACTTTAAATAGTGTATTGGACATCGAATTAACATATCGTGTAACGAGAAATTTGTTTAAACTTGTAAAACAATTGATATCGTCATTTCAAATTCATTGAAGTTGTGTTTTCAGTTCCTGGAAGATTTTCTACCAACTCTTATTTCTATTTCTTTTCCAACATGGATGTCTTAATAGATTCATTGATTTTAAAGACTTTAAAAAGTGTATTGGACATCGATTCACATATCCTGTAACAGGGAAACCCTTGAAATTTGTAAAACAGTCAGAATCGTCATTTTAAATTCATTGAAGTTGTGTTTTTAGTTCCTGGAAGATTTTCTATCAACTCTTATTTCTATTTCTTTTCCAACATGGATGTCTTAATATATTCATGGATTTTAAAGACTTTAAATAGTGTATTGGACATCGATTAACATATCCTGTAACAGGGAAACCCTTGAAATTTGTAAAACAATCAGAATCGTCATTTTAAATTCATTAAATTCATTCTTTTCCATCATGAATGTCTTAATAGATTCATTAATTTTAAAGACTTTAAATAGTGTATTGGACATCGAATTAACATATCGTGTAACAAGAAATTTGTTTAAACTTGTAAAACAATTGATATCGTCATTTCAAATTCATTGAAGTTGTGTTTTCAGTTCCTGGAAGATTTTCTATCAACTCTTATTTCTATTTCTTTTCCAACATGAATGTCTTAATAGATTCATTGATTATAATGACTTTAAATAGTGTATTGGACATCGATTAACATATCCTGTAACAGGGAAACCCTTGAAATTTGTAAAACAATCAGAATCGTCATTTTAAATTCATTAAATTCATTCTTTTCCATCATGAATGTCTTAATAGATTCATTAATTTTGAAGACTTTAAATAGTGTATTGGACATCGAATTAACATATCATCTAACAAGAAATTTGTTTAAACTTGTAAAACAATTTATATCGTCATTTCAAATTCATTGAAGTTGTGTTTTCACTTCCTGGAAGATTTTCTATCAACTCTCATTTCTATTTCTTTTCCAACATGGATGTCTTAATAGATTCATTGATTATAATGACTTTAAATAGTGTATTGGACATCGAATTAACATATCGTGTAACAAGAAATTTGTTTAAACTTGTAAAACAATTGATATCGTCATTTCAAATTCATTGATGTTGTGTTTTCAGTTCCTGGAAGATTTTCTATCAACTCTTATTTCTATTTCTTTTCCAACATGGATGTCTTAATAGATTCATTGATTTTAAAGACTTTAAAAAGTGTATTGGACATCGATTAACATATCCTGTAACAGGGAAACCCTTGAAATTTGTAAAACAATCAGAATCGTCATTTTAAATTCATTAAATTCATTCTTTTCCATCATGAATGTCTTAATAGATTCATTAATTTTAAAGACTTTAAATAGTGTATTGGACATCGAATTAACATGTCGTGTAACAAGAAATTTGTTTAAACTTGTAAAACAATTGATATCGTCATTTCAAATTCATTGAAGTTGTGTTTTCAGTTCCTGGAAGATTTTCTATCAACTCTTATTTCTATTTCTTTTCCATCATGGATGTCTTCATAGATTCATTGATTTTAAAGACTTTAAAAAGTGTATTGGACATCGATTAACATATCCTGTAACAGGGAAACCCTTGAAATTTGTAAAACAATCAGAATCGTCATTTTAAATTCATTAAATTCATTCTTTTCCATCATGAATGTCTTAATAGATTCATTAATTTTGAAGACTTTAAATAGTGTATTGGACATCGAATTAACATATCATCTAACAAGAAATTTGTTTAAACTTGTAAAACAATTTATATCGTCATTTCAAATTCATTGAAGTTGTGTTTTCACTTCCTGGAAGATTTTCTATCAACTCTCATTTCTATTTCTTTTCCAACATGGATGTCTTAATAGATTCATTGATTATAATGACTTTAAATAGTGTATTGGACATCGAATTAACATATCGTGTAACAAGAAATTTGTTTAAACTTGTAAAACAATTGATATCGTCATTTCAAATTCATTGAAGTTGTGTTTTCAGTTCCTGGAAGATTTTCTATCAACTCTTATTTCTATTTCTTTTCCAACATGGATGTCTTAATAGATTCATTGATTTTAAAGACTTTAAAAAGTGTATTGGACATCGATTCACATATCCTGTAACAGGGAAACCCTTGAAATTTGTAAAACAGTCAGAATCGTCATTTTAAATTCATTGAAGTTGTGTTTTTAGTTCCTGGAAGATTTTCTATCAACTCTTATTTCTATTTCTTTTCCAACATGGATGTCTTAATAGATTCATTGATTTTAAAGACTTTAAAAAGTGTATTGGACATCGATTAACATATCCTGTAACAGGGAAACCCTTGAAATTTGTAAAACAATCAGAATCGTCATTTTAAATTCATTTAATTCATTCTTTTCCATCATGAATGTCTTAATAGATTCATTAATTTTAAAGACTTTAAATAGTGTATTGGACATCGAATTAACATGTCGTGTAACAAGAAATTTGTTTAAACTTGTAAAACAATTGATATCGTCATTTCAAATTCATTGAAGTTGTGTTTTCAGTTCCTGGAAGATTTTCTATCAACTCTTATTTCTATTTCTTTTCCAACATGAATGTCTTAATAGATTCATTGATTTTAAAGACTTTAAAAAGTGTATTGGACATCGATTAACATATCCTGTAACAGGGAAACCCTTGAAATTTGTAAAACAATCAGAATCGTCATTTTAAATTCATTAAATTCATTCTTTTCCATCATGAATGTCTTAATAGATTCATTAATTTTGAAGACTTTAAATAGTGTATTGGACATCGAATTAACATATCATCTAACAAGAAATTTGTTTAAACTTGTAAAACAATTTATATCGTCATTTCAAATTCATTGAAGTTGTGTTTTCACTTCCTGGAAGATTTTCTATCAACTCTCATTTCTATTTCTTTTCCAACATGGATGTCTTAATAGATTCATTGATTATAATGACTTTAAATAGTGTATTGGACATCGAATTAACATATCGTGTAACAAGAAATTTGTTTAAACTTGTAAAACAATTGATATCGTCATTTCAAATTCATTGAAGTTGTGTTTTCAGTTCCTGGAAGATTTTCTATCAACTCTTATTTCTATTTCTTTTCCAACATGGATGTCTTAATAGATTCATTGATTTTAAAGACTTTAAAAAGTGTATTGGACATCGATTCACATATCCTGTAACAGGGAAACCCTTGAAATTTGTAAAACAGTCAGAATCGTCATTTTAAATTCATTGAAGTTGTGTTTTTAGTTCCTGGAAGATTTTCTATCAACTCTTATTTCTATTTCTTTTCCAACATGGATGTCTTAATATATTCATGGATTTTAAAGACTTTAAATAGTGTATTGGACATCGATTAACATATCCTGTAACAGGGAAACCCTTGAAATTTGTAAAACAATCAGAATCGTCATTTTAAATTCATTAAATTCATTCTTTTCCATCATGAATGTCTTAATAGATTCATTAATTTTAAAGACTTTAAATAGTGTATTGGACATCGAATTAACATGTCGTGTAACAAGAAATTTGTTTAAACTTGTAAAACAATTGATATCGTCATTTCAAATTCATTGAAGTTGTGTTTTCAGTTCCTGGAAGATTTTCTATCAACTCTTATTTCTATTTCTTTTCCAACATGAATGTCTTAATAGATTCATTGATTTTAAAGACTTTAAAAAGTGTATTGGACATCGATTAACATATCCTGTAACAGGGAAACCCTTGAAATTTGTAAAACAATCAGAATCGTCATTTTAAATTCATTAAATTCATTCTTTTCCATCATGAATGTCTTAATAGATTCATTAATTTTGAAGACTTTAAATAGTGTATTGGACATCGAATTAACATATCATCTAACAAGAAATTTGTTTAAACTTGTAAAACAATTTATATCGTCATTTCAAATTCATTGAAGTTGTGTTTTCACTTCCTGGAAGATTTTCTATCAACTCTCATTTCTATTTCTTTTCCAACATGGATGTCTTAATAGATTCATTGATTATAATGACTTTAAATAGTGTATTGGACATCGAATTAACATATCGTGTAACAAGAAATTTGTTTAAACTTGTAAAACAATTGATATCGTCATTTCAAATTCATTGAAGTTGTGTTTTCAGTTCCTGGAAGATTTTCTATCAACTCTTATTTCTATTTCTTTTCCAACATGGATGTCTTAATAGATTCATTGATTTTAAAGACTTTAAAAAGTGTATTGGACATCGATTCACATATCCTGTAACAGGGAAACCCTTGAAATTTGTAAAACAGTCAGAATCGTCATTTTAAATTCATTGAAGTTGTGTTTTTAGTTCCTGGAAGATTTTCTATCAACTCTTATTTCTATTTCTTTTCCAACATGGATGTCTTAATATATTCATGGATTTTAAAGACTTTAAATAGTGTATTGGACATCGATTAACATATCCTGTAACAGGGAAACCCTTGAAATTTGTAAAACAATCAGAATCGTCATTTTAAATTCATTAAATTCATTCTTTTCCATCATGAATGTCTTAATAGATTCATTAATTTTAAAGACTTTAAATAGTGTATTGGACATCGAATTAACATGTCGTGTAACAAGAAATTTGTTTAAACTTGTAAAACAATTGATATCGTCATTTCAAATTCATTGAAGTTGTGTTTTCAGTTCCTGGAAGATTTTCTATCAACTCTTATTTCTATTTCTTTTCCAACATGGATGTCTTAATAGATTCATTGATTTTAAAGACTTTAAAAAGTGTATTGGACATCGATTAACATATCCTGTAACAGGGAAACCCTTGAAATTTGTAAAACAATCAGAATCGTCATTTTAAATTCATTAAATTCATTCTTTTCCATCATGAATGTCTTAATAGATTCATTAATTTTGAAGACTTTAAATAGTGTATTGGACATCGAATTAACATATCATCTAACAAGAAATTTGTTTAAACTTGTAAAACAATTTATATCGTCATTTCAAATTCATTGAAGTTGTGTTTTCACTTCCTGGAAGATTTTCTATCAACTCTCATTTCTATTTCTTTTCCAACATGGATGTCTTAATAGATTCATTGATTATAATGACTTTTAATAGTGTATTGGACATCGAATTAACATATCGTGTAACAAGAAATTTGTTTAAACTTGTAAAACAATTGATATCGTCATTTCAAATTCATTGAAGTTGTGTTTTCAGTTCCTGGAAGATTTTCTATCAACTCTTATTTCTATTTCTTTTCCAACATGGATGTCTTAATAGATTCATTGATTTTAAAGACTTTAAAAAGTGTATTGGACATCGATTCACATATCCTGTAACAGGGAAACCCTTGAAATTTGTAAAACAGTCAGAATCGTCATTTTAAATTCATTGAAGTTGTGTTTTTAGTTCCTGGAAGATTTTCTATCAACTCTTATTTCTATTTCTTTTCCAACATGGATGTCTTAATATATTCATGGATTTTAAAGACTTTAAATAGTGTATTGGACATCGATTAACATATCCTGTAACAGGGAAACCCTTGAAATTTGTAAAACAATCAGAATCGTCATTTTAAATTCATTAAATTCATTCTTTTCCATCATGAATGTCTTAATAGATTCATTAATTTTAAAGACTTTAAATAGTGTATTGGACATCGAATTAACATGTCGTGTAACAAGAAATTTGTTTAAACTTGTAAAACAATTGATATCGTCATTTCAAATTCATTGAAGTTGTGTTTTCAGTTCCTGGAAGATTTTCTATCAACTCTTATTTCTATTTCTTTTCCAACATGAATGTCTTAATAGATTCATTGATTTTAAAGACTTTAAAAAGTGTATTGGACATCGATTAACATATCCTGTAACAGGGAAACCCTTGAAATTTGTAAAACAATCAGAATCGTCATTTTAAATTCATTAAATTCATTCTTTTCCATCATGAATGTCTTAATAGATTCATTAATTTTGAAGACTTTAAATAGTGTATTGGACATCGAATTAACATATCATCTAACAAGAAATTTGTTTAAACTTGTAAAACAATTTATATCGTCATTTCAAATTCATTGAAGTTGTGTTTTCACTTCCTGGAAGATTTTCTATCAACTCTCATTTCTATTTCTTTTCCAACATGGATGTCTTAATAGATTCATTGATTATAATGACTTTAAATAGTGTATTGGACATCGAATTAACATATCGTGTAACAAGAAATTTGTTTAAACTTGTAAAACAATTGATATCGTCATTTCAAATTCATTGAAGTTGTGTTTTCAGTTCCTGGAAGATTTTCTATCAACTCTTATTTCTATTTCTTTTCCAACATGGATGTCTTAATAGATTCATTGATTTTAAAGACTTTAAAAAGTGTATTGGACATCGATTCACATATCCTGTAACAGGGAAACCCTTGAAATTTGTAAAACAGTCAGAATCGTCATTTTAAATTCATTGAAGTTGTGTTTTTAGTTCCTGGAAGATTTTCTATCAACTCTTATTTCTATTTCTTTTCCAACATGGATGTCTTAATATATTCATGGATTTTAAAGACTTTAAATAGTGTATTGGACATCGATTAACATATCCTGTAACAGGGAAACCCTTGAAATTTGTAAAACAATCAGAATCGTCATTTTAAATTCATTAAATTCATTCTTTTCCATCATGAATGTCTTAATAGATTCATTAATTTTAAAGACTTTAAATAGTGTATTGGACATCGAATTAACATGTCGTGTAACAAGAAATTTGTTTAAACTTGTAAAACAATTGATATCGTCATTTCAAATTCATTGAAGTTGTGTTTTCAGTTCCTGGAAGATTTTCTATCAACTCTTATTTCTATTTCTTTTCCAACATGGATGTCTTAATAGATTCATTGATTTTAAAGACTTTAAAAAGTGTATTGGACATCGATTAACATATCCTGTAACAGGGAAACCCTTGAAATTTGTAAAACAATCAGAATCGTCATTTTAAATTCATTAAATTCATTCTTTTCCATCATGAATGTCTTAATAGATTCATTAATTTTGAAGACTTTAAATAGTGTATTGGACATCGAATTAACATATCATCTAACAAGAAATTTGTTTAAACTTGTAAAACAATTTATATCGTCATTTCAAATTCATTGAAGTTGTGTTTTCACTTCCTGGAAGATTTTCTATCAACTCTCATTTCTATTTCTTTTCCAACATGGATGTCTTAATAGATTCATTGATTATAATGACTTTTAATAGTGTATTGGACATCGAATTAACATATCGTGTAACAAGAAATTTGTTTAAACTTGTAAAACAATTGATATCGTCATTTCAAATTCATTGAAGTTGTGTTTTCAGTTCCTGGAAGATTTTCTATCAACTCTTATTTCTATTTCTTTTCCAACATGGATGTCTTAATAGATTCATTGATTTTAAAGACTTTAAAAAGTGTATTGGACATCGATTCACATATCCTGTAACAGGGAAACCCTTGAAATTTGTAAAACAGTCAGAATCGTCATTTTAAATTCATTGAAGTTGTGTTTTTAGTTCCTGGAAGATTTTCTATCAACTCTTATTTCTATTTCTTTTCCAACATGGATGTCTTAATATATTCATGGATTTTAAAGACTTTAAATAGTGTATTGGACATCGATTAACATATCCTGTAACAGGGAAACCCTTGAAATTTGTAAAACAATCAGAATCGTCATTTTAAATTCATTAAATTCATTCTTTTCCATCATGAATGTCTTAATAGATTCATTAATTTTAAAGACTTTAAATAGTGTATTGGACATCGAATTAACATGTCGTGTAACAAGAAATTTGTTTAAACTTGTAAAACAATTGATATCGTCATTTCAAATTCATTGAAGTTGTGTTTTCAGTTCCTGGAAGATTTTCTATCAACTCTTATTTCTATTTCTTTTCCAACATGAATGTCTTAATAGATTCATTGATTTTAAAGACTTTAAAAAGTGTATTGGACATCGATTAACATATCCTGTAACAGGGAAACCCTTGAAATTTGTAAAACAATCAGAATCGTCATTTTAAATTCATTAAATTCATTCTTTTCCATCATGAATGTCTTAATAGATTCATTAATTTTGAAGACTTTAAATAGTGTATTGGACATCGAATTAACATATCATCTAACAAGAAATTTGTTTAAACTTGTAAAACAATTTATATCGTCATTTCAAATTCATTGAAGTTGTGTTTTCACTTCCTGGAAGATTTTCTATCAACTCTCATTTCTATTTCTTTTCCAACATGGATGTCTTAATAGATTCATTGATTATAATGACTTTAAATAGTGTATTGGACATCGAATTAACATATCGTGTAACAAGAAATTTGTTTAAACTTGTAAAACAATTGATATCGTCATTTCAAATTCATTGAAGTTGTGTTTTCAGTTCCTGGAAGATTTTCTATCAACTCTTATTTCTATTTCTTTTCCAACATGGATGTCTTAATAGATTCATTGATTTTAAAGACTTTAAAAAGTGTATTGGACATCGATTCACATATCCTGTAACAGGGAAACCCTTGAAATTTGTAAAACAGTCAGAATCGTCATTTTAAATTCATTGAAGTTGTGTTTTTAGTTCCTGGAAGATTTTCTATCAACTCTTATTTCTATTTCTTTTCCAACATGGATGTCTTAATAGATTCATTGATTTTAAAGACTTTAAAAAGTGTATTGGACATCGATTAACATATCCTGTAACAGGGAAACCCTTGAAATTTGTAAAACAATCAGAATCGTCATTTTAAATTCATTAAATTCATTCTTTTCCATCATGAATGTCTTAATAGATTCATTAATTTTGAAGACTTTAAATAGTGTATTGGACATCGAATTAACATATCATCTAACAAGAAATTTGTTTAAACTTGTAAAACAATTTATATCGTCATTTCAAATTCATTGAAGTTGTGTTTTCACTTCCTGGAAGATTTTCTATCAACTCTCATTTCTATTTCTTTTCCAACATGGATGTCTTAATAGATTCATTGATTATAATGACTTTAAATAGTGTATTGGACATCGAATTAACATATCGTGTAACAAGAAATTTGTTTAAACTTGTAAAACAATTGATATCGTCATTTCAAATTCATTGAAGTTGTGTTTTCAGTTCCTGGAAGATTTTCTATCAACTCTTATTTCTATTTCTTTTCCAACATGGATGTCTTAATAGATTCATTGATTTTAAAGACTTTAAATAGTGTATTGGACATCGATTAACATATTCTGTAACAGGGAATTCCTTGAAATTTGTAAAACAATCAGAATCGTCATTTTAAATTCATTAAATTCATTCTTTTCCATCATGAATGTCTTAATAAATTCATTAATTTTAATGACTTTAAATAGTGTATTGGTCATCGATGAACATATCCTGTAACAGGGAAACCCTTGAAATTTGTAAAACAATCAGAATCGTCATTTTAAATTCATTGAAGTTGTGTTTTCAGTTCCTGGAAGATTTTCTATCAACTCTTATTTCTATTTGTTTTCCAACATGGATGTCTTAATATATTCATTGATTTTAAAGACTTTAAATAGTGTATTGGACATCGATTAACATATCCTGTAACAGGGAAACCCTTGAAATTTGTGAAACAATCAGAATCGTCATTTTAAATTCATTAAATTCATTCTTTTCCATCATGAATGTCTTAATAGATTCATTAATTTTGAAGACTATAAATAGTGTATTGGACATCGAATTAACATATCATCTAACAAGAAATTTGTTTAAACTTGTAAAACAATTTATATCGTCATTTCAAATTCATTGAAGTTGTGTTTTTAGTTCCTGGAAGATTTTCTATCAACTCTTATTTCTATTTCTTTTCCAACATGGATGTCTTAATATATTCATGGATTTTAAAGACTTTAAATAGTGTATTGGACATCGATTAACATATCCTGTAACAGGGAAACCCTTGAAATTTGTAAAACAATCAGAATCGTCATTTTAAATTCATTAAATTCATTCTTTTCCATCATGAATGTCTTAATAGATTCATTAATTTTAAAGACTTTAAATAGTGTATTGGACATCGAATTAACATATCGTGTAACGAGAAATTTGTTTAAACTTGTAAAACAATTGATATCGTCATTTCAAATTCATTGAAGTTGTGTTTTCAGTTCCTGGAAGATTTTCTACCAACTCTTATTTCTATTTCTTTTCCAACATGGATGTCTTAATAGATTCATTGATTTTAAAGACTTTAAAAAGTGTATTGGACATCGATTCACATATCCTGTAACAGGGAAACCCTTGAAATTTGTAAAACAATCAGAATCGTCATTTTAAATTCATTAAATTCATTCTTTTCCATCATGAATGTCTTAATAGATTCATTAATTTTAAAGACTTTAAATAGTGTATTGGACATCGAATTAACATGTCGTGTAACAAGAAATTTGTTTAAACTTGTAAAACAATTGATATCGTCATTTCAAATTCATTGAAGTTGTGTTTTCAGTTCCTGGAAGATTTTCTATCAACTCTTATTTCTATTTCTTTTCCAACATGGATGTCTTAATAGATTCATTGATTTTAAAGACTTTAAAAAGTGTATTGGACATCGATTCACATATCCTGTAACAGGGAAACCCTTGAAATTTGTAAAACAGTCAGAATCGTCATTTTAAATTCATTGAAGTTGTGTTTTTAGTTCCTGGAAGATTTTCTATCAACTCTTATTTCTATTTCTTTTCCAACATGGATGTCTTAATATATTCATGGATTTTAAAGACTTTAAATAGTGTATTGGACATCGATTAACATATCCTGTAACAGGGAAACCCTTGAAATTTGTAAAACAATCAGAATCGTCATTTTAAATTCATTAAATTCATTCTTTTCCATCATGAATGTCTTAATAGATTCATTAATTTTGAAGACTATAAATAGTGTATTGGACATCGAATTAACATATCATCTAACAAGAAATTTGTTTAAACTTGTAAAACAATTTATATCGTCATTTCAAATTCATTGAAGTTGTGTTTTCACTTCCTGGAGGATTTTCTATCAACTCTCATTTCTATTTCTTTTCCAACATGGATGTCTTAATAGATTCATTGATTATAATGACTTTAAATAGTGTATTGGACATCGAATTAACATATCGTGTAACAAGAAATTTGTTTAAACTTGTAAAACAATTGATATCGTCATTTCAAATTCATTGAAGTTGTGTTTTCAGTTCCTGGAAGATTTTCTATCAACTCTTATTTCTATTTCTTTTCCAACATGGATGTCTTAATAGATTCATTGATTTTAAAGACTTTAAAAAGTGTATTGGACATCGATTCACATATCCTGTAACAGGGAAACCCTTGAAATTTGTAAAACAGTCAGAATCGTCATTTTAAATTCATTGAAGTTGTGTTTTTAGTTCCTGGAAGATTTTCTATCAACTCTTATTTCTATTTCTTTTCCAACATGGATGTCTTAATATATTCATGGATTTTAAAGACTTTAAATAGTGTATTGGACATCGATTAACATATCCTGTAACAGGGAAACCCTTGAAATTTGTAAAACAATCAGAATCGTCATTTTAAATTCATTAAATTCATTCTTTTCCATCATGAATGTCTTAATAGATTCATTAATTTTGAAGACTATAAATAGTGTATTGGACATCGAATTAACATATCATCTAACAAGAAATTTGTTTAAACTTGTAAAACAATTTATATCGTCATTTCAAATTCATTGAAGTTGTGTTTTCACTTCCTGGAGGATTTTCTATCAACTCTCATTTCTATTTCTTTTCCAACATGGATGTCTTAATAGATTCATTGATTATAATGACTTTAAATAGTGTATTGGACATCGAATTAACATATCGTGTAACAAGAAATTTGTTTAAACTTGTAAAACAATTGATATCGTCATTTCAAATTCATTGAAGTTGTGTTTTCAGTTCCTGGAAGATTTTCTATCAACTCTTATTTCTATTTCTTTTCCAACATGGATGTCTTAATAGATTCATTGATTTTAAAGACTTTAAAAAGTGTATTGGACATCGATTCACATATCCTGTAACAGGGAAACCCTTGAAATTTGTAAAACAGTCAGAATCGTCATTTTAAATTCATTGAAGTTGTGTTTTTAGTTCCTGGAAGATTTTCTATCAACTCTTATTTCTATTTCTTTTCCAACATGGATGTCTTAATATATTCATGGATTTTAAAGACTTTAAATAGTGTATTGGACATCGATTAACATATCCTGTAACAGGGAAACCCTTGAAATTTGTAAAACAATCAGAATCGTCATTTTAAATTCATTAAATTCATTCTTTTCCATCATGAATGTCTTAATAGATTCATTAATTTTAAAGACTTTAAATAGTGTATTGGACATCGAATTAACATGTCGTGTAACAAGAAATTTGTTTAAACTTGTAAAACAATTGATATCGTCATTTCAAATTCATTGAAGTTGTGTTTTCAGTTCCTGGAAGATTTTCTATCAACTCTTATTTCTATTTCTTTTCCAACATGGATGTCTTAATAGATTCATTGATTTTAAAGACTTTAAAAAGTGTATTGGACATCGATTCACATATCCTGTAACAGGGAAACCCTTGAAATTTGTAAAACAGTCAGAATCGTCATTTTAAATTCATTGAAGTTGTGTTTTTAGTTCCTGGAAGATTTTCTATCAACTCTTATTTCTATTTCTTTTCCAACATGGATGTCTTAATATATTCACGGATTTTAAAGACTTTAAATAGTGTATTGGACATCGATTAACATATCCTGTAACAGGGAAACCCTTGAAATTTGTAAAACAATCAGAATCGTCATTTTAAATTCATTAAATTCATTCTTTTCCATCATGAATGTCTTAATAGATTCATTAATTTTAAAGACTTTAAATAGTGTATTGGACATCGAATTAACATGTCGTGTAACAAGAAATTTGTTTAAACTTGTAAAACAATTGATATCGTCATTTCAAATTCATTGAAGTTGTGTTTTCAGTTCCTGGAAGATTTTCTATCAACTCTTATTTCTATTTCTTTTCCAACATGGATGTCTTAATAGATTCATTGATTTTAAAGACTTTAAAAAGTGTATTGGACATCGATTCACATATCCTGTAACAGGGAAACCCTTGAAATTTGTAAAACAGTCAGAATCGTCATTTTAAATTCATTGAAGTTGTGTTTTTAGTTCCTGGAAGATTTTCTATCAACTCTTATTTCTATTTCTTTTCCAACATGGATGTCTTAATATATTCATGGATTTTAAAGACTTTAAATAGTGTATTGGACATCGATTAACATATCCTGTAACAGGGAAACCCTTGAAATTTGTAAAACAATCAGAATCGTCATTTTAAATTCATTAAATTCATTCTTTTCCATCATGAATGTCTTAATAGATTCATTAATTTTGAAGACTATAAATAGTGTATTGGACATCGAATTAACATATCATCTAACAAGAAATTTGTTTAAACTTGTAAAACAATTTATATCGTCATTTCAAATTCATTGAAGTTGTGTTTTCACTTCCTGGAGGATTTTCTATCAACTCTCATTTCTATTTCTTTTCCAACATGGATGTCTTAATAGATTCATTGATTATAATGACTTTAAATAGTGTATTGGACATCGAATTAACATATCGTGTAACAAGAAATTTGTTTAAACTTGTAAAACAATTGATATCGTCATTTCAAATTCATTGAAGTTGTGTTTTCAGTTCCTGGAAGATTTTCTATCAACTCTTATTTCTATTTCTTTTCCAACATGGATGTCTTAATAGATTCATTGATTTTAAAGACTTTAAAAAGTGTATTGGACATCGATTCACATATCCTGTAACAGGGAAACCCTTGAAATTTGTAAAACAGTCAGAATCGTCATTTTAAATTCATTGAAGTTGTGTTTTTAGTTCCTGGAAGATTTTCTATCAACTCTTATTTCTATTTCTTTTCCAACATGGATGTCTTAATATATTCACGGATTTTAAAGACTTTAAATAGTGTATTGGACATCGATTAACATATCCTGTAACAGGGAAACCCTTGAAATTTGTAAAACAATCAGAATCGTCATTTTAAATTCATTAAATTCATTCTTTTCCATCATGAATGTCTTAATAGATTCATTAATTTTAAAGACTTTAAATAGTGTATTGGACATCGAATTAACATGTCGTGTAACAAGAAATTTGTTTAAACTTGTAAAACAATTGATATCGTCATTTCAAATTCATTGAAGTTGTGTTTTCAGTTCCTGGAAGATTTTCTATCAACTCTTATTTCTATTTCTTTTCCAACATGGATGTCTTAATAGATTCATTGATTTTAAAGACTTTAAAAAGTGTATTGGACATCGATTCACATATCCTGTAACAGGGAAACCCTTGAAATTTGTAAAACAGTCAGAATCGTCATTTTAAATTCATTGAAGTTGTGTTTTTAGTTCCTGGAAGATTTTCTATCAACTCTTATTTCTATTTCTTTTCCAACATGGATGTCTTAATATATTCATGGATTTTAAAGACTTTAAATAGTGTATTGGACATCGATTAACATATCCTGTAACAGGGAAACCCTTGAAATTTGTAAAACAATCAGAATCGTCATTTTAAATTCATTAAATTCATTCTTTTCCATCATGAATGTCTTAATAGATTCATTAATTTTGAAGACTATAAATAGTGTATTGGACATCGAATTAACATATCATCTAACAAGAAATTTGTTTAAACTTGTAAAACAATTTATATCGTCATTTCAAATTCATTGAAGTTGTGTTTTCACTTCCTGGAGGATTTTCTATCAACTCTCATTTCTATTTCTTTTCCAACATGGATGTCTTAATAGATTCATTGATTATAATGACTTTAAATAGTGTATTGGACATCGAATTAACATATCGTGTAACAAGAAATTTGTTTAAACTTGTAAAACAATTGATATCGTCATTTCAAATTCATTGAAGTTGTGTTTTCAGTTCCTGGAAGATTTTCTATCAACTCTTATTTCTATTTCTTTTCCAACATGGATGTCTTAATAGATTCATTGATTTTAAAGACTTTAAAAAGTGTATTGGACATCGATTCACATATCCTGTAACAGGGAAACCCTTGAAATTTGTAAAACAGTCAGAATCGTCATTTTAAATTCATTGAAGTTGTGTTTTTAGTTCCTGGAAGATTTTCTATCAACTCTTATTTCTATTTCTTTTCCAACATGGATGTCTTAATATATTCATGGATTTTAAAGACTTTAAATAGTGTATTGGACATCGATTAACATATCCTGTAACAGGGAAACCCTTGAAATTTGTAAAACAATCAGAATCGTCATTTTAAATTCATTAAATTCATTCTTTTCCATCATGAATGTCTTAATAGATTCATTAATTTTAAAGACTTTAAATAGTGTATTGGACATCGAATTAACATGTCGTGTAACAAGAAATTTGTTTAAACTTGTAAAACAATTGATATCGTCATTTCAAATTCATTGAAGTTGTGTTTTCAGTTCCTGGAAGATTTTCTATCAACTCTTATTTCTATTTCTTTTCCAACATGGATGTCTTAATAGATTCATTGATTTTAAAGACTTTAAAAAGTGTATTGGACATCGATTCACATATCCTGTAACAGGGAAACCCTTGAAATTTGTAAAACAGTCAGAATCGTCATTTTAAATTCATTGAAGTTGTGTTTTTAGTTCCTGGAAGATTTTCTATCAACTCTTATTTCTATTTCTTTTCCAACATGGATGTCTTAATATATTCATGGATTTTAAAGACTTTAAATAGTGTATTGGACATCGATTAACATATCCTGTAACAGGGAAACCCTTGAAATTTGTAAAACAATCAGAATCGTCATTTTAAATTCATTAAATTCATTCTTTTCCATCATGAATGTCTTAATAGATTCATTAATTTTGAAGACTATAAATAGTGTATTGGACATCGAATTAACATATCATCTAACAAGAAATTTGTTTAAACTTGTAAAACAATTTATATCGTCATTTCAAATTCATTGAAGTTGTGTTTTCACTTCCTGGAGGATTTTCTATCAACTCTCATTTCTATTTCTTTTCCAACATGGATGTCTTAATAGATTCATTGATTATAATGACTTTAAATAGTGTATTGGACATCGAATTAACATATCGTGTAACAAGAAATTTGTTTAAACTTGTAAAACAATTGATATCGTCATTTCAAATTCATTGAAGTTGTGTTTTCAGTTCCTGGAAGATTTTCTATCAACTCTTATTTCTATTTCTTTTCCAACATGGATGTCTTAATAGATTCATTGATTTTAAAGACTTTAAAAAGTGTATTGGACATCGATTCACATATCCTGTAACAGGGAAACCCTTGAAATTTGTAAAACAGTCAGAATCGTCATTTTAAATTCATTGAAGTTGTGTTTTTAGTTCCTGGAAGATTTTCTATCAACTCTTATTTCTATTTCTTTTCCAACATGGATGTCTTAATATATTCATGGATTTTAAAGACTTTAAATAGTGTATTGGACATCGATTAACATATCCTGTAACAGGGAAACCCTTGAAATTTGTAAAACAATCAGAATCGTCATTTTAAATTCATTAAATTCATTCTTTTCCATCATGAATGTCTTAATAGATTCATTAATTTTAAAGACTTTAAATAGTGTATTGGACATCGAATTAACATGTCGTGTAACAAGAAATTTGTTTAAACTTGTAAAACAATTGATATCGTCATTTCAAATTCATTGAAGTTGTGTTTTCAGTTCCTGGAAGATTTTCTATCAACTCTTATTTCTATTTCTTTTCCAACATGGATGTCTTAATAGATTCATTGATTTTAAAGACTTTAAAAAGTGTATTGGACATCGATTCACATATCCTGTAACAGGGAAACCCTTGAAATTTGTAAAACAGTCAGAATCGTCATTTTAAATTCATTGAAGTTGTGTTTTTAGTTCCTGGAAGATTTTCTATCAACTCTTATTTCTATTTCTTTTCCAACATGGATGTCTTAATATATTCACGGATTTTAAAGACTTTAAATAGTGTATTGGACATCGATTAACATATCCTGTAACAGGGAAACCCTTGAAATTTGTAAAACAATCAGAATCGTCATTTTAAATTCATTAAATTCATTCTTTTCCATCATGAATGTCTTAATAGATTCATTAATTTTAAAGACTTTAAATAGTGTATTGGACATCGAATTAACATGTCGTGTAACAAGAAATTTGTTTAAACTTGTAAAACAATTGATATCGTCATTTCAAATTCATTGAAGTTGTGTTTTCAGTTCCTGGAAGATTTTCTATCAACTCTTATTTCTATTTCTTTTCCAACATGGATGTCTTAATAGATTCATTGATTTTAAAGACTTTAAAAAGTGTATTGGACATCGATTCACATATCCTGTAACAGGGAAACCCTTGAAATTTGTAAAACAGTCAGAATCGTCATTTTAAATTCATTGAAGTTGTGTTTTTAGTTCCTGGAAGATTTTCTATCAACTCTTATTTCTATTTCTTTTCCAACATGGATGTCTTAATATATTCATGGATTTTAAAGACTTTAAATAGTGTATTGGACATCGATTAACATATCCTGTAACAGGGAAACCCTTGAAATTTGTAAAACAATCAGAATCGTCATTTTAAATTCATTAAATTCATTCTTTTCCATCATGAATGTCTTAATAGATTCATTAATTTTAAAGACTTTAAATAGTGTATTGGACATCGAATTAACATGTCGTGTAACAAGAAATTTGTTTAAACTTGTAAAACAATTGATATCGTCATTTCAAATTCATTGAAGTTGTGTTTTCAGTTCCTGGAAGATTTTCTATCAACTCTTATTTCTATTTCTTTTCCAACATGGATGTCTTAATAGATTCATTGATTTTAAAGACTTTAAAAAGTGTATTGGACATCGATTCACATATCCTGTAACAGGGAAACCCTTGAAATTTGTAAAACAGTCAGAATCGTCATTTTAAATTCATTGAAGTTGTGTTTTTAGTTCCTGGAAGATTTTCTATCAACTCTTATTTCTATTTCTTTTCCAACATGGATGTCTTAATATATTCATGGATTTTAAAGACTTTAAATAGTGTATTGGACATCGATTAACATATCCTGTAACAGGGAAACCCTTGAAATTTGTAAAACAATCAGAATCGTCATTTTAAATTCATTAAATTCATTCTTTTCCATCATGAATGTCTTAATAGATTCATTAATTTTGAAGACTATAAATAGTGTATTGGACATCGAATTAACATATCATCTAACAAGAAATTTGTTTAAACTTGTAAAACAATTTATATCGTCATTTCAAATTCATTGAAGTTGTGTTTTCACTTCCTGGAGGATTTTCTATCAACTCTCATTTCTATTTCTTTTCCAACATGGATGTCTTAATAGATTCATTGATTATAATGACTTTAAATAGTGTATTGGACATCGAATTAACATATCGTGTAACAAGAAATTTGTTTAAACTTGTAAAACAATTGATATCGTCATTTCAAATTCATTGAAGTTGTGTTTTCAGTTCCTGGAAGATTTTCTATCAACTCTTATTTCTATTTCTTTTCCAACATGGATGTCTTAATAGATTCATTGATTTTAAAGACTTTAAAAAGTGTATTGGACATCGATTCACATATCCTGTAACAGGGAAACCCTTGAAATTTGTAAAACAGTCAGAATCGTCATTTTAAATTCATTGAAGTTGTGTTTTTAGTTCCTGGAAGATTTTCTATCAACTCTTATTTCTATTTCTTTTCCAACATGGATGTCTTAATATATTCATGGATTTTAAAGACTTTAAATAGTGTATTGGACATCGATTAACATATCCTGTAACAGGGAAACCCTTGAAATTTGTAAAACAATCAGAATCGTCATTTTAAATTCATTAAATTCATTCTTTTCCATCATGAATGTCTTAATAGATTCATTAATTTTAAAGACTTTAAATAGTGTATTGGACATCGAATTAACATGTCGTGTAACAAGAAATTTGTTTAAACTTGTAAAACAATTGATATCGTCATTTCAAATTCATTGAAGTTGTGTTTTCAGTTCCTGGAAGATTTTCTATCAACTCTTATTTCTATTTCTTTTCCAACATGGATGTCTTAATAGATTCATTGATTTTAAAGACTTTAAAAAGTGTATTGGACATCGATTCACATATCCTGTAACAGGGAAACCCTTGAAATTTGTAAAACAGTCAGAATCGTCATTTTAAATTCATTGAAGTTGTGTTTTTAGTTCCTGGAAGATTTTCTATCAACTCTTATTTCTATTTCTTTTCCAACATGGATGTCTTAATATATTCATGGATTTTAAAGACTTTAAATAGTGTATTGGACATCGATTAACATATCCTGTAACAGGGAAACCCTTGAAATTTGTAAAACAATCAGAATCGTCATTTTAAATTCATTAAATTCATTCTTTTCCATCATGAATGTCTTAATAGATTCATTAATTTTAAAGACTTTAAATAGTGTATTGGACATCGAATTAACATGTCGTGTAACAAGAAATTTGTTTAAACTTGTAAAACAATTGATATCGTCATTTCAAATTCATTGAAGTTGTGTTTTCAGTTCCTGGAAGATTTTCTATCAACTCTTATTTCTATTTCTTTTCCAACATGGATGTCTTAATAGATTCATTGATTTTAAAGACTTTAAAAAGTGTATTGGACATCGATTCACATATCCTGTAACAGGGAAACCCTTGAAATTTGTAAAACAGTCAGAATCGTCATTTTAAATTCATTGAAGTTGTGTTTTTAGTTCCTGGAAGATTTTCTATCAACTCTTATTTCTATTTCTTTTCCAACATGGATGTCTTAATATATTCACGGATTTTAAAGACTTTAAATAGTGTATTGGACATCGATTAACATATCCTGTAACAGGGAAACCCTTGAAATTTGTAAAACAATCAGAATCGTCATTTTAAATTCATTAAATTCATTCTTTTCCATCATGAATGTCTTAATAGATTCATTAATTTTAAAGACTTTAAATAGTGTATTGGACATCGAATTAACATGTCGTGTAACAAGAAATTTGTTTAAACTTGTAAAACAATTGATATCGTCATTTCAAATTCATTGAAGTTGTGTTTTCAGTTCCTGGAAGATTTTCTATCAACTCTTATTTCTATTTCTTTTCCAACATGGATGTCTTAATAGATTCATTGATTTTAAAGACTTTAAAAAGTGTATTGGACATCGATTCACATATCCTGTAACAGGGAAACCCTTGAAATTTGTAAAACAGTCAGAATCGTCATTTTAAATTCATTGAAGTTGTGTTTTTAGTTCCTGGAAGATTTTCTATCAACTCTTATTTCTATTTCTTTTCCAACATGGATGTCTTAATATATTCACGGATTTTAAAGACTTTAAATAGTGTATTGGACATCGATTAACATATCCTGTAACAGGGAAACCCTTGAAATTTGTAAAACAATCAGAATCGTCATTTTAAATTCATTAAATTCATTCTTTTCCATCATGAATGTCTTAATAGATTCATTAATTTTGAAGACTATAAATAGTGTATTGGACATCGAATTAACATATCATCTAACAAGAAATTTGTTTAAACTTGTAAAACAATTTATATCGTCATTTCAAATTCATTGAAGTTGTGTTTTCACTTCCTGGAGGATTTTCTATCAACTCTCATTTCTATTTCTTTTCCAACATGGATGTCTTAATAGATTCATTGATTATAATGACTTTAAATAGTGTATTGGACATCGAATTAACATATCGTGTAACAAGAAATTTGTTTAAACTTGTAAAACAATTGATATCGTCATTTCAAATTCATTGAAGTTGTGTTTTCAGTTCCTGGAAGATTTTCTATCAACTCTTATTTCTATTTCTTTTCCAACATGGATGTCTTAATAGATTCATTGATTTTAAAGACTTTAAAAAGTGTATTGGACATCGATTCACATATCCTGTAACAGGGAAACCCTTGAAATTTGTAAAACAGTCAGAATCGTCATTTTAAATTCATTGAAGTTGTGTTTTTAGTTCCTGGAAGATTTTCTATCAACTCTTATTTCTATTTCTTTTCCAACATGGATGTCTTAATATATTCATGGATTTTAAAGACTTTAAATAGTGTATTGGACATCGATTAACATATCCTGTAACAGGGAAACCCTTGAAATTTGTAAAACAATCAGAATCGTCATTTTAAATTCATTAAATTCATTCTTTTCCATCATGAATGTCTTAATAGATTCATTAATTTTAAAGACTTTAAATAGTGTATTGGACATCGAATTAACATGTCGTGTAACAAGAAATTTGTTTAAACTTGTAAAACAATTGATATCGTCATTTCAAATTCATTGAAGTTGTGTTTTCAGTTCCTGGAAGATTTTCTATCAACTCTTATTTCTATTTCTTTTCCAACATGGATGTCTTAATAGATTCATTGATTTTAAAGACTTTAAAAAGTGTATTGGACATCGATTCACATATCCTGTAACAGGGAAACCCTTGAAATTTGTAAAACAGTCAGAATTGTCATTTTAAATTCATTGAAGTTGTGTTTTTAGTTCCTGGAAGATTTTCTATCAACTCTTATTTCTATTTCTTTTCCAACATGGATGTCTTAATATATTCACGGATTTTAAAGACTTTAAATAGTGTATTGGACATCGATTAACATATCCTGTAACAGGGAAACCCTTGAAATTTGTAAAACAATCAGAATCGTCATTTTAAATTCATTAAATTCATTCTTTTCCATCATGAATGTCTTAATAGATTCATTAATTTTGAAGACTATAAATAGTGTATTGGACATCGAATTAACATATCATCTAACAAGAAATTTGTTTAAACTTGTAAAACAATTTATATCGTCATTTCAAATTCATTGAAGTTGTGTTTTCACTTCCTGGAGGATTTTCTATCAACTCTCATTTCTATTTCTTTTCCAACATGGATGTCTTAATAGATTCATTGATTATAATGACTTTAAATAGTGTATTGGACATCGAATTAACATATCGTGTAACAAGAAATTTGTTTAAACTTGTAAAACAATTGATATCGTCATTTCAAATTCATTGAAGTTGTGTTTTCAGTTCCTGGAAGATTTTCTATCAACTCTTATTTCTATTTCTTTTCCAACATGGATGTCTTAATAGATTCATTGATTATAATGACTTTAAATAGTGTATTGGACATCGAATTAACATATCGTGTAACAAGAAATTTGTTTAAACTTGTAAAACAATTGATATCGTCATTTCAAATTCATTGAAGTTGTGTTTTCAGTTCCTGGAAGATTTTCTATCAACTCTTATTTCTATTTCTTTTCCAACATGGATGTCTTAATAGATTCATTGATTTTAAAGACTTTAAAAAGTGTATTGGACATCGATTCACATATCCTGTAACAGGGAAACCCTTGAAATTTGTAAAACAGTCAGAATCGTCATTTTAAATTCATTGAAGTTGTGTTTTTAGTTCCTGGAAGATTTTCTATCAACTCTTATTTCTATTTCTTTTCCAACATGGATGTCTTAATATATTCATGGATTTTAAAGACTTTAAATAGTGTATTGGACATCGATTAACATATCCTGTAACAGGGAAACCCTTGAAATTTGTAAAACAATCAGAATCGTCATTTTAAATTCATTAAATTCATTCTTTTCCATCATGAATGTCTTAATAGATTCATTAATTTTGAAGACTATAAATAGTGTATTGGACATCGAATTAACATATCATCTAACAAGAAATTTGTTTAAACTTGTAAAACAATTTATATCGTCATTTCAAATTCATTGAAGTTGTGTTTTCACTTCCTGGAGGATTTTCTATCAACTCTCATTTCTATTTCTTTTCCAACATGGATGTCTTAATAGATTCATTGATTATAATGACTTTAAATAGTGTATTGGACATCGAATTAACATATCGTGTAACAAGAAATTTGTTTAAACTTGTAAAACAATTGATATCGTCATTTCAAATTCATTGAAGTTGTGTTTTCAGTTCCTGGAAGATTTTCTATCAACTCTTATTTCTATTTCTTTTCCAACATGGATGTCTTAATAGATTCATTGATTTTAAAGACTTTAAAAAGTGTATTGGACATCGATTCACATATCCTGTAACAGGGAAACCCTTGAAATTTGTAAAACAGTCAGAATCGTCATTTTAAATTCATTGAAGTTGTGTTTTTAGTTCCTGGAAGATTTTCTATCAACTCTTATTTCTATTTCTTTTCCAACATGGATGTCTTAATATATTCATGGATTTTAAAGACTTTAAATAGTGTATTGGACATCGATTAACATATCCTGTAACAGGGAAACCCTTGAAATTTGTAAAACAATCAGAATCGTCATTTTAAATTCATTAAATTCATTCTTTTCCATCATGAATGTCTTAATAGATTCATTAATTTTAAAGACTTTAAATAGTGTATTGGACATCGAATTAACATGTCGTGTAACAAGAAATTTGTTTAAACTTGTAAAACAATTGATATCGTCATTTCAAATTCATTGAAGTTGTGTTTTCAGTTCCTGGAAGATTTTCTATCAACTCTTATTTCTATTTCTTTTCCAACATGGATGTCTTAATAGATTCATTGATTTTAAAGACTTTAAAAAGTGTATTGGACATCGATTCACATATCCTGTAACAGGGAAACCCTTGAAATTTGTAAAACAGTCAGAATTGTCATTTTAAATTCATTGAAGTTGTGTTTTTAGTTCCTGGAAGATTTTCTATCAACTCTTATTTCTATTTCTTTTCCAACATGGATGTCTTAATATATTCACGGATTTTAAAGACTTTAAATAGTGTATTGGACATCGATTAACATATCCTGTAACAGGGAAACCCTTGAAATTTGTAAAACAATCAGAATCGTCATTTTAAATTCATTAAATTCATTCTTTTCCATCATGAATGTCTTAATAGATTCATTAATTTTGAAGACTATAAATAGTGTATTGGACATCGAATTAACATATCATCTAACAAGAAATTTGTTTAAACTTGTAAAACAATTTATATCGTCATTTCAAATTCATTGAAGTTGTGTTTTCACTTCCTGGAGGATTTTCTATCAACTCTCATTTCTATTTCTTTTCCAACATGGATGTCTTAATAGATTCATTGATTATAATGACTTTAAATAGTGTATTGGACATCGAATTAACATATCGTGTAACAAGAAATTTGTTTAAACTTGTAAAACAATTGATATCGTCATTTCAAATTCATTGAAGTTGTGTTTTCAGTTCCTGGAAGATTTTCTATCAACTCTTATTTCTATTTCTTTTCCAACATGGATGTCTTAATAGATTCATTGATTATAATGACTTTAAATAGTGTATTGGACATCGAATTAACATATCGTGTAACAAGAAATTTGTTTAAACTTGTAAAACAATTGATATCGTCATTTCAAATTCATTGAAGTTGTGTTTTCAGTTCCTGGAAGATTTTCTATCAACTCTTATTTCTATTTCTTTTCCAACATGGATGTCTTAATAGATTCATTGATTTTAAAGACTTTAAAAAGTGTATTGGACATCGATTCACATATCCTGTAACAGGGAAACCCTTGAAATTTGTAAAACAGTCAGAATCGTCATTTTAAATTCATTGAAGTTGTGTTTTTAGTTCCTGGAAGATTTTCTATCAACTCTTATTTCTATTTCTTTTCCAACATGGATGTCTTAATATATTCATGGATTTTAAAGACTTTAAATAGTGTATTGGACATCGATTAACATATCCTGTAACAGGGAAACCCTTGAAATTTGTAAAACAATCAGAATCGTCATTTTAAATTCATTAAATTCATTCTTTTCCATCATGAATGTCTTAATAGATTCATTAATTTTGAAGACTATAAATAGTGTATTGGACATCGAATTAACATATCATCTAACAAGAAATTTGTTTAAACTTGTAAAACAATTTATATCGTCATTTCAAATTCATTGAAGTTGTGTTTTCACTTCCTGGAGGATTTTCTATCAACTCTCATTTCTATTTCTTTTCCAACATGGATGTCTTAATAGATTCATTGATTATAATGACTTTAAATAGTGTATTGGACATCGAATTAACATATCGTGTAACAAGAAATTTGTTTAAACTTGTAAAACAATTGATATCGTCATTTCAAATTCATTGAAGTTGTGTTTTCAGTTCCTGGAAGATTTTCTATCAACTCTTATTTCTATTTCTTTTCCAACATGGATGTCTTAATAGATTCATTGATTTTAAAGACTTTAAAAAGTGTATTGGACATCGATTCACATATCCTGTAACAGGGAAACCCTTGAAATTTGTAAAACAGTCAGAATCGTCATTTTAAATTCATTGAAGTTGTGTTTTTAGTTCCTGGAAGATTTTCTATCAACTCTTATTTCTATTTCTTTTCCAACATGGATGTCTTAATATATTCATGGATTTTAAAGACTTTAAATAGTGTATTGGACATCGATTAACATATCCTGTAACAGGGAAACCCTTGAAATTTGTAAAACAATCAGAATCGTCATTTTAAATTCATTAAATTCATTCTTTTCCATCATGAATGTCTTAATAGATTCATTAATTTTAAAGACTTTAAATAGTGTATTGGACATCGAATTAACATGTCGTGTAACAAGAAATTTGTTTAAACTTGTAAAACAATTGATATCGTCATTTCAAATTCATTGAAGTTGTGTTTTCAGTTCCTGGAAGATTTTCTATCAACTCTTATTTCTATTTCTTTTCCAACATGGATGTCTTAATAGATTCATTGATTTTAAAGACTTTAAAAAGTGTATTGGACATCGATTCACATATCCTGTAACAGGGAAACCCTTGAAATTTGTAAAACAGTCAGAATTGTCATTTTAAATTCATTGAAGTTGTGTTTTTAGTTCCTGGAAGATTTTCTATCAACTCTTATTTCTATTTCTTTTCCAACATGGATGTCTTAATATATTCACGGATTTTAAAGACTTTAAATAGTGTATTGGACATCGATTAACATATCCTGTAACAGGGAAACCCTTGAAATTTGTAAAACAATCAGAATCGTCATTTTAAATTCATTAAATTCATTCTTTTCCATCATGAATGTCTTAATAGATTCATTAATTTTGAAGACTATAAATAGTGTATTGGACATCGAATTAACATATCATCTAACAAGAAATTTGTTTAAACTTGTAAAACAATTTATATCGTCATTTCAAATTCATTGAAGTTGTGTTTTCACTTCCTGGAGGATTTTCTATCAACTCTCATTTCTATTTCTTTTCCAACATGGATGTCTTAATAGATTCATTGATTATAATGACTTTAAATAGTGTATTGGACATCGAATTAACATATCGTGTAACAAGAAATTTGTTTAAACTTGTAAAACAATTGATATCGTCATTTCAAATTCATTGAAGTTGTGTTTTCAGTTCCTGGAAGATTTTCTATCAACTCTTATTTCTATTTCTTTTCCAACATGGATGTCTTAATAGATTCATTGATTATAATGACTTTAAATAGTGTATTGGACATCGAATTAACATATCGTGTAACAAGAAATTTGTTTAAACTTGTAAAACAATTGATATCGTCATTTCAAATTCATTGAAGTTGTGTTTTCAGTTCCTGGAAGATTTTCTATCAACTCTTATTTCTATTTCTTTTCCAACATGGATGTCTTAATAGATTCATTGATTTTAAAGACTTTAAAAAGTGTATTGGACATCGATTCACATATCCTGTAACAGGGAAACCCTTGAAATTTGTAAAACAGTCAGAATCGTCATTTTAAATTCATTGAAGTTGTGTTTTTAGTTCCTGGAAGATTTTCTATCAACTCTTATTTCTATTTCTTTTCCAACATGGATGTCTTAATATATTCATGGATTTTAAAGACTTTAAATAGTGTATTGGACATCGATTAACATATCCTGTAACAGGGAAACCCTTGAAATTTGTAAAACAATCAGAATCGTCATTTTAAATTCATTAAATTCATTCTTTTCCATCATGAATGTCTTAATAGATTCATTAATTTTAAAGACTTTAAATAGTGTATTGGACATCGAATTAACATGTCGTGTAACAAGAAATTTGTTTAAACTTGTAAAACAATTGATATCGTCATTTCAAATTCATTGAAGTTGTGTTTTCAGTTCCTGGAAGATTTTCTATCAACTCTTATTTCTATTTCTTTTCCAACATGGATGTCTTAATATATTCATGGATTTTAAAGACTTTAAATAGTGTATTGGACATCGATTAACATATCCTGTAACAGGGAAACCCTTGAAATTTGTAAAACAATCAGAATCGTCATTTTAAATTCATTAAATTCATTCTTTTCCATCATGAATGTCTTAATAGATTCATTAATTTTGAAGACTATAAATAGTGTATTGGACATCGAATTAACATATCATCTAACAAGAAATTTGTTTAAACTTGTAAAACAATTTATATCGTCATTTCAAATTCATTGAAGTTGTGTTTTCACTTCCTGGAGGATTTTCTATCAACTCTCATTTCTATTTCTTTTCCAACATGGATGTCTTAATAGATTCATTGATTATAATGACTTTAAATAGTGTATTGGACATCGAATTAACATATCGTGTAACAAGAAATTTGTTTAAACTTGTAAAACAATTGATATCGTCATTTCAAATTCATTGAAGTTGTGTTTTCAGTTCCTGGAAGATTTTCTATCAACTCTTATTTCTATTTCTTTTCCAACATGGATGTCTTAATAGATTCATTGATTTTAAAGACTTTAAAAAGTGTATTGGACATCGATTCACATATCCTGTAACAGGGAAACCCTTGAAATTTGTAAAACAGTCAGAATCGTCATTTTAAATTCATTGAAGTTGTGTTTTTAGTTCCTGGAAGATTTTCTATCAACTCTTATTTCTATTTCTTTTCCAACATGGATGTCTTAATATATTCATGGATTTTAAAGACTTTAAATAGTGTATTGGACATCGATTAACATATCCTGTAACAGGGAAACCCTTGAAATTTGTAAAACAATCAGAATCGTCATTTTAAATTCATTAAATTCATTCTTTTCCATCATGAATGTCTTAATAGATTCATTAATTTTAAAGACTTTAAATAGTGTATTGGACATCGAATTAACATGTCGTGTAACAAGAAATTTGTTTAAACTTGTAAAACAATTGATATCGTCATTTCAAATTCATTGAAGTTGTGTTTTCAGTTCCTGGAAGATTTTCTATCAACTCTTATTTCTATTTCTTTTCCAACATGGATGTCTTAATAGATTCATTGATTTTAAAGACTTTAAAAAGTGTATTGGACATCGATTCACATATCCTGTAACAGGGAAACCCTTGAAATTTGTAAAACAGTCAGAATCGTCATTTTAAATTCATTGAAGTTGTGTTTTTAGTTCCTGGAAGATTTTCTATCAACTCTTATTTCTATTTCTTTTCCAACATGGATGTCTTAATATATTCACGGATTTTAAAGACTTTAAATAGTGTATTGGACATCGATTAACATATCCTGTAACAGGGAAACCCTTGAAATTTGTAAAACAATCAGAATCGTCATTTTAAATTCATTAAATTCATTCTTTTCCATCATGAATGTCTTAATAGATTCATTAATTTTGAAGACTATAAATAGTGTATTGGACATCGAATTAACATATCATCTAACAAGAAATTTGTTTAAACTTGTAAAACAATTTATATCGTCATTTCAAATTCATTGAAGTTGTGTTTTCACTTCCTGGAGGATTTTCTATCAACTCTCATTTCTATTTCTTTTCCAACATGGATGTCTTAATAGATTCATTGATTATAATGACTTTAAATAGTGTATTGGACATCGAATTAACATATCGTGTAACAAGAAATTTGTTTAAACTTGTAAAACAATTGATATCGTCATTTCAAATTCATTGAAGTTGTGTTTTCAGTTCCTGGAAGATTTTCTATCAACTCTTATTTCTATTTCTTTTCCAACATGGATGTCTTAATAGATTCATTGATTTTAAAGACTTTAAAAAGTGTATTGGACATCGATTCACATATCCTGTAACAGGGAAACCCTTGAAATTTGTAAAACAGTCAGAATCGTCATTTTAAATTCATTGAAGTTGTGTTTTTAGTTCCTGGAAGATTTTCTATCAACTCTTATTTCTATTTCTTTTCCAACATGGATGTCTTAATATATTCATGGATTTTAAAGACTTTAAATAGTGTATTGGACATCGATTAACATATCCTGTAACAGGGAAACCCTTGAAATTTGTAAAACAATCAGAATCGTCATTTTAAATTCATTAAATTCATTCTTTTCCATCATGAATGTCTTAATAGATTCATTAATTTTAAAGACTTTAAATAGTGTATTGGACATCGAATTAACATGTCGTGTAACAAGAAATTTGTTTAAACTTGTAAAACAATTGATATCGTCATTTCAAATTCATTGAAGTTGTGTTTTCAGTTCCTGGAAGATTTTCTATCAACTCTTATTTCTATTTCTTTTCCAACATGGATGTCTTAATATATTCATGGATTTTAAAGACTTTAAATAGTGTATTGGACATCGATTAACATATCCTGTAACAGGGAAACCCTTGAAATTTGTAAAACAATCAGAATCGTCATTTTAAATTCATTAAATTCATTCTTTTCCATCATGAATGTCTTAATAGATTCATTAATTTTGAAGACTATAAATAGTGTATTGGACATCGAATTAACATATCATCTAACAAGAAATTTGTTTAAACTTGTAAAACAATTTATATCGTCATTTCAAATTCATTGAAGTTGTGTTTTCACTTCCTGGAGGATTTTCTATCAACTCTCATTTCTATTTCTTTTCCAACATGGATGTCTTAATAGATTCATTGATTATAATGACTTTAAATAGTGTATTGGACATCGAATTAACATATCGTGTAACAAGAAATTTGTTTAAACTTGTAAAACAATTGATATCGTCATTTCAAATTCATTGAAGTTGTGTTTTCAGTTCCTGGAAGATTTTCTATCAACTCTTATTTCTATTTCTTTTCCAACATGGATGTCTTAATAGATTCATTGATTTTAAAGACTTTAAAAAGTGTATTGGACATCGATTCACATATCCTGTAACAGGGAAACCCTTGAAATTTGTAAAACAGTCAGAATCGTCATTTTAAATTCATTGAAGTTGTGTTTTTAGTTCCTGGAAGATTTTCTATCAACTCTTATTTCTATTTCTTTTCCAACATGGATGTCTTAATATATTCATGGATTTTAAAGACTTTAAATAGTGTATTGGACATCGATTAACATATCCTGTAACAGGGAAACCCTTGAAATTTGTAAAACAATCAGAATCGTCATTTTAAATTCATTAAATTCATTCTTTTCCATCATGAATGTCTTAATAGATTCATTAATTTTAAAGACTTTAAATAGTGTATTGGACATCGAATTAACATGTCGTGTAACAAGAAATTTGTTTAAACTTGTAAAACAATTGATATCGTCATTTCAAATTCATTGAAGTTGTGTTTTCAGTTCCTGGAAGATTTTCTATCAACTCTTATTTCTATTTCTTTTCCAACATGGATGTCTTAATAGATTCATTGATTTTAAAGACTTTAAAAAGTGTATTGGACATCGATTCACATATCCTGTAACAGGGAAACCCTTGAAATTTGTAAAACAGTCAGAATCGTCATTTTAAATTCATTGAAGTTGTGTTTTTAGTTCCTGGAAGATTTTCTATCAACTCTTATTTCTATTTCTTTTCCAACATGGATGTCTTAATATATTCACGGATTTTAAAGACTTTAAATAGTGTATTGGACATCGATTAACATATCCTGTAACAGGGAAACCCTTGAAATTTGTAAAACAATCAGAATCGTCATTTTAAATTCATTAAATTCATTCTTTTCCATCATGAATGTCTTAATAGATTCATTAATTTTGAAGACTATAAATAGTGTATTGGACATCGAATTAACATATCATCTAACAAGAAATTTGTTTAAACTTGTAAAACAATTTATATCGTCATTTCAAATTCATTGAAGTTGTGTTTTCACTTCCTGGAGGATTTTCTATCAACTCTCATTTCTATTTCTTTTCCAACATGGATGTCTTAATAGATTCATTGATTATAATGACTTTAAATAGTGTATTGGACATCGAATTAACATATCGTGTAACAAGAAATTTGTTTAAACTTGTAAAACAATTGATATCGTCATTTCAAATTCATTGAAGTTGTGTTTTCAGTTCCTGGAAGATTTTCTATCAACTCTTATTTCTATTTCTTTTCCAACATGGATGTCTTAATAGATTCATTGATTTTAAAGACTTTAAAAAGTGTATTGGACATCGATTCACATATCCTGTAACAGGGAAACCCTTGAAATTTGTAAAACAGTCAGAATCGTCATTTTAAATTCATTGAAGTTGTGTTTTTAGTTCCTGGAAGATTTTCTATCAACTCTTATTTCTATTTCTTTTCCAACATGGATGTCTTAATATATTCATGGATTTTAAAGACTTTAAATAGTGTATTGGACATCGATTAACATATCCTGTAACAGGGAAACCCTTGAAATTTGTAAAACAATCAGAATCGTCATTTTAAATTCATTAAATTCATTCTTTTCCATCATGAATGTCTTAATAGATTCATTAATTTTAAAGACTTTAAATAGTGTATTGGACATCGAATTAACATGTCGTGTAACAAGAAATTTGTTTAAACTTGTAAAACAATTGATATCGTCATTTCAAATTCATTGAAGTTGTGTTTTCAGTTCCTGGAAGATTTTCTATCAACTCTTATTTCTATTTCTTTTCCAACATGGATGTCTTAATATATTCATGGATTTTAAAGACTTTAAATAGTGTATTGGACATCGATTAACATATCCTGTAACAGGGAAACCCTTGAAATTTGTAAAACAATCAGAATCGTCATTTTAAATTCATTAAATTCATTCTTTTCCATCATGAATGTCTTAATAGATTCATTAATTTTGAAGACTATAAATAGTGTATTGGACATCGAATTAACATATCATCTAACAAGAAATTTGTTTAAACTTGTAAAACAATTTATATCGTCATTTCAAATTCATTGAAGTTGTGTTTTCACTTCCTGGAGGATTTTCTATCAACTCTCATTTCTATTTCTTTTCCAACATGGATGTCTTAATAGATTCATTGATTATAATGACTTTAAATAGTGTATTGGACATCGAATTAACATATCGTGTAACAAGAAATTTGTTTAAACTTGTAAAACAATTGATATCGTCATTTCAAATTCATTGAAGTTGTGTTTTCAGTTCCTGGAAGATTTTCTATCAACTCTTATTTCTATTTCTTTTCCAACATGGATGTCTTAATAGATTCATTGATTTTAAAGACTTTAAAAAGTGTATTGGACATCGATTCACATATCCTGTAACAGGGAAACCCTTGAAATTTGTAAAACAGTCAGAATCGTCATTTTAAATTCATTGAAGTTGTGTTTTTAGTTCCTGGAAGATTTTCTATCAACTCTTATTTCTATTTCTTTTCCAACATGGATGTCTTAATATATTCATGGATTTTAAAGACTTTAAATAGTGTATTGGACATCGATTAACATATCCTGTAACAGGGAAACCCTTGAAATTTGTAAAACAATCAGAATCGTCATTTTAAATTCATTAAATTCATTCTTTTCCATCATGAATGTCTTAATAGATTCATTAATTTTAAAGACTTTAAATAGTGTATTGGACATCGAATTAACATGTCGTGTAACAAGAAATTTGTTTAAACTTGTAAAACAATTGATATCGTCATTTCAAATTCATTGAAGTTGTGTTTTCAGTTCCTGGAAGATTTTCTATCAACTCTTATTTCTATTTCTTTTCCAACATGGATGTCTTAATATATTCATGGATTTTAAAGACTTTAAATAGTGTATTGGACATCGATTAACATATCCTGTAACAGGGAAACCCTTGAAATTTGTAAAACAATCAGAATCGTCATTTTAAATTCATTAAATTCATTCTTTTCCATCATGAATGTCTTAATAGATTCATTAATTTTGAAGACTATAAATAGTGTATTGGACATCGAATTAACATATCATCTAACAAGAAATTTGTTTAAACTTGTAAAACAATTTATATCGTCATTTCAAATTCATTGAAGTTGTGTTTTCACTTCCTGGAGGATTTTCTATCAACTCTCATTTCTATTTCTTTTCCAACATGGATGTCTTAATAGATTCATTGATTATAATGACTTTAAATAGTGTATTCGACATCGAACTAACATATCGTGTAACAAGAAATTTGTTTAAACTTGTAAAACAATTGATATCGTCATTTCAAATTCATTGAAGTTGTGTTTTCAGTTCCTGGAAGATTTTCTATCAACTCTTATTTCTATTTCTTTTCCAACATGGATGTCTTAATAGATTCATTGATTTTAAAGACTTTAAATAGTGTATTGGACATCGATTAACATATCCTGTAACAGGGAAACCCTTGAAATTTGTAAAACAATCAGAATCGTCATTTTAAATTCATTAAATTCATTCTTTTCCATCATGAATGTCTTAATAGATTCATTAATTTTAAAGACTTTAAATAGTGTATTGGACATCGAATTAACATATCATCTAACAAGAAATTTGTTTAAACTTGTAAAACAATTGATATCGTCATTTCAAATTCATTGAAGTTGTGTTTTCAGTTCCTGGAAGATTTTCTATCAACTCTTATTTCTATTTCTTTTCCAACATGGATGTCTTAATCGATTCATTGATTTTAAAGACTTTAAAAAGTGTATTGGACATCGATTAACATATCCTGTAACAGGGAAACTCTTGAAATTTGTAAAACAATCAGAATCGTCATTTTAAATTCATTAAATTCATTCTTTTCCATCATGAATGTCTTAATAGATTCATTAATTTTGAAGACTATAAATAGTGTATTGGACATCGAATTAACATATCATCTAACAAGAAATTTGTTTAAACTTGTAAAACAATTTATATCGTCATTTCAAATTCATTGAAGTTGTGTTTTCACTTCCTGGAGGATTTTCTATCAACTCTCATTTCTATTTCTTTTCCAACATGGATGTCTTAATAGATTCATTGATTATAATGACTTTAAATAGTGTATTGGACATCGAATTAACATATCGTGTAACAAGAAATTTGTTTAAACTTGTAAAACAATTGATATCGTCATTTCAAATTCATTGAAGTTGTGTTTTCAGTTCCTGGAAGATTTTCTATCAACTCTTATTTCTATTTCTTTTCCAACATGGATGTCTTAATAGATTCATTGATTTTAAAGACTTTAAAAAGTGTATTGGACATCGATTCACATATCCTGTAACAGGGAAACCCTTGAAATTTGTAAAACAGTCAGAATCGTCATTTTAAATTCATTGAAGTTGTGTTTTTAGTTCCTGGAAGATTTTCTATCAACTCTTATTTCTATTTCTTTTCCAACATGGATGTCTTAATATATTCATGGATTTTAAAGACTTTAAATAGTGTATTGGACATCGATTAACATATCCTGTAACAGGGAAACCCTTGAAATTTGTAAAACAATCAGAATCGTCATTTTAAATTCATTAAATTCATTCTTTTCCATCATGAATGTCTTAATAGAATCATTAATTTTGAAGACTTTAAATAGTGTATTGGACATCGAATTAACATATCATCTAACAAGAAATTTGTTTAAACTTGTAAAACAATTTATATCGTCATTTCAAATTCATTGAAGTTGTGTTTTCACTTCCTGGAAGATTTTCTATCAACTCTCATTTCTATTTCTTTTCCAACATGGATGTCTTAATAGATTCATGGATTTTAAAGACTTTAAATAGTGTATTGGACATCGAATTAACATATCGTGTAACAAGAAATTTGTTTAAACTTGTAAAACAATTGATATCGTCATTTCAAATTCATTGAAGTTGTGTTTTCAGTTCCTGGAAGATTTTCTATCAACTCTTATTTCTATTTCTTTTCCAACATGGATGTCTTAATAGATTCATTGATTTTAAAGACTTTAAATAGTGTATTGGACATCGATTAACATATCCTGTAACAGGGAAACCCTTGAAATTTGTAAAACAATCAGAATCGTCATTTTAAATTCATTAAATTCATTCTTTTCCATCATGAATGTCTTAATAGATTCATTAATTTTGAAGACTATAAATAGTGTATTGGACATCGAATTAACATATCATCTAACAAGAAATTTGTTTAAACTTGTAAAACAATTTATATCGTCATTTCAAATTCATTGAAGTTGTGTTTTCACTTCCTGGAGGATTTTCTATCAACTCTCATTTCTATTTCTTTTCCAACATGGATGTCTTAATAGATTCATTGATTATAATGACTTTAAATAGTGTATTGGACATCGAATTAACATATCGTGTAACAAGAAATTTGTTTAAACTTGTAAAACAATTGATATCGTCATTTCAAATTCATTGAAGTTGTGTTTTCAGTTCCTGGAAGATTTTCTATCAACTCTTATTTCTATTTCTTTTCCAACATGGATGTCTTAATAGATTCATTGATTTTAAAGACTTTAAAAAGTGTATTGGACATCGATTCACATATCCTGTAACAGGGAAACCCTTGAAATTTGTAAAACAGTCAGAATCGTCATTTTAAATTCATTGAAGTTGTGTTTTTAGTTCCTGGAAGATTTTCTATCAACTCTTATTTCTATTTCTTTTCCAACATGGATGTCTTAATATATTCATGGATTTTAAAGACTTTAAATAGTGTATTGGACATCGATTAACATATCCTGTAACAGGGAAACCCTTGAAATTTGTAAAACAATCAGAATCGTCATTTTAAATTCATTAAATTCATTCTTTTCCATCATGAATGTCTTAATAGATTCATTAATTTTAAAGACTTTAAATAGTGTATTGGACATCGAATTAACATGTCGTGTAACAAGAAATTTGTTTAAACTTGTAAAACAATTGATATCGTCATTTCAAATTCATTGAAGTTGTGTTTTCAGTTCCTGGAAGATTTTCTATCAACTCTTATTTCTATTTCTTTTCCAACATGGATGTCTTAATATATTCATGGATTTTAAAGACTTTAAATAGTGTATTGGACATCGATTAACATATCCTGTAACAGGGAAACCCTTGAAATTTGTAAAACAATCAGAATCGTCATTTTAAATTCATTAAATTCATTCTTTTCCATCATGAATGTCTTAATAGATTCATTAATTTTGAAGACTATAAATAGTGTATTGGACATCGAATTAACATATCATCTAACAAGAAATTTGTTTAAACTTGTAAAACAATTTATATCGTCATTTCAAATTCATTGAAGTTGTGTTTTCACTTCCTGGAGGATTTTCTATCAACTCTCATTTCTATTTCTTTTCCAACATGGATGTCTTAATAGATTCATTGATTATAATGACTTTAAATAGTGTATTGGACATCGAATTAACATATCGTGTAACAAGAAATTTGTTTAAACTTGTAAAACAATTGATATCGTCATTTCAAATTCATTGAAGTTGTGTTTTCAGTTCCTGGAAGATTTTCTATCAACTCTTATTTCTATTTCTTTTCCAACATGGATGTCTTAATAGATTCATTGATTTTAAAGACTTTAAAAAGTGTATTGGACATCGATTCACATATCCTGTAACAGGGAAACCCTTGAAATTTGTAAAACAGTCAGAATCGTCATTTTAAATTCATTGAAGTTGTGTTTTTAGTTCCTGGAAGATTTTCTATCAACTCTTATTTCTATTTCTTTTCCAACATGGATGTCTTAATATATTCATGGATTTTAAAGACTTTAAATAGTGTATTGGACATCGATTAACATATCCTGTAACAGGGAAACCCTTGAAATTTGTAAAACAATCAGAATCGTCATTTTAAATTCATTAAATTCATTCTTTTCCATCATGAATGTCTTAATAGATTCATTAATTTTAAAGACTTTAAATAGTGTATTGGACATCGAATTAACATGTCGTGTAACAAGAAATTTGTTTAAACTTGTAAAACAATTGATATCGTCATTTCAAATTCATTGAAGTTGTGTTTTCAGTTCCTGGAAGATTTTCTATCAACTCTTATTTCTATTTCTTTTCCAACATGGATGTCTTAATATATTCATGGATTTTAAAGACTTTAAATAGTGTATTGGACATCGATTAACATATCCTGTAACAGGGAAACCCTTGAAATTTGTAAAACAATCAGAATCGTCATTTTAAATTCATTAAATTCATTCTTTTCCATCATGAATGTCTTAATAGATTCATTAATTTTGAAGACTATAAATAGTGTATTGGACATCGAATTAACATATCATCTAACAAGAAATTTGTTTAAACTTGTAAAACAATTTATATCGTCATTTCAAATTCATTGAAGTTGTGTTTTCACTTCCTGGAGGATTTTCTATCAACTCTCATTTCTATTTCTTTTCCAACATGGATGTCTTAATAGATTCATTGATTATAATGACTTTAAATAGTGTATTCGACATCGAACTAACATATCGTGTAACAAGAAATTTGTTTAAACTTGTAAAACAATTGATATCGTCATTTCAAATTCATTGAAGTTGTGTTTTCAGTTCCTGGAAGATTTTCTATCAACTCTTATTTCTATTTCTTTTCCAACATGGATGTCTTAATAGATTCATTGATTTTAAAGACTTTAAATAGTGTATTGGACATCGATTAACATATCCTGTAACAGGGAAACCCTTGAAATTTGTAAAACAATCAGAATCGTCATTTTAAATTCATTAAATTCATTCTTTTCCATCATGAATGTCTTAATAGATTCATTAATTTTAAAGACTTTAAATAGTGTATTGGACATCGAATTAACATATCATCTAACAAGAAATTTGTTTAAACTTGTAAAACAATTGATATCGTCATTTCAAATTCATTGAAGTTGTGTTTTCAGTTCCTGGAAGATTTTCTATCAACTCTTATTTCTATTTCTTTTCCAACATGGATGTCTTAATCGATTCATTGATTTTAAAGACTTTAAAAAGTGTATTGGACATCGATTAACATATCCTGTAACAGGGAAACTCTTGAAATTTGTAAAACAATCAGAATCGTCATTTTAAATTCATTAAATTCATTCTTTTCCATCATGAATGTCTTAATAGATTCATTAATTTTGAAGACTATAAATAGTGTATTGGACATCGAATTAACATATCATCTAACAAGAAATTTGTTTAAACTTGTAAAACAATTTATATCGTCATTTCAAATTCATTGAAGTTGTGTTTTCACTTCCTGGAGGATTTTCTATCAACTCTCATTTCTATTTCTTTTCCAACATGGATGTCTTAATAGATTCATTGATTATAATGACTTTAAATAGTGTATTGGACATCGAATTAACATATCGTGTAACAAGAAATTTGTTTAAACTTGTAAAACAATTGATATCGTCATTTCAAATTCATTGAAGTTGTGTTTTCAGTTCCTGGAAGATTTTCTATCAACTCTTATTTCTATTTCTTTTCCAACATGGATGTCTTAATAGATTCATTGATTTTAAAGACTTTAAAAAGTGTATTGGACATCGATTCACATATCCTGTAACAGGGAAACCCTTGAAATTTGTAAAACAGTCAGAATCGTCATTTTAAATTCATTAAATTCATTCTTTTCCATCATGAATGTCTTAATAGATTCATTAATTTTGAAGACTATAAATAGTGTATTGGACATCGAATTAACATATCATCTAACAAGAAATTTGTTTAAACTTGTAAAACAATTTATATCGTCATTTCAAATTCATTGAAGTTGTGTTTTCACTTCCTGGAGGATTTTCTATCAACTCTCATTTCTATTTCTTTTCCAACATGGATGTCTTAATAGATTCATTGATTATAATGACTTTAAATAGTGTATTGGACATCGAATTAACATATCGTGTAACAAGAAATTTGTTTAAACTTGTAAAACAATTGATATCGTCATTTCAAATTCATTGAAGTTGTGTTTTCAGTTCCTGGAAGATTTTCTATCAACTCTTATTTCTATTTCTTTTCCAACATGGATGTCTTAATAGATTCATTGATTTTAAAGACTTTAAAAAGTGTATTGGACATCGATTCACATATCCTGTAACAGGGAAACCCTTGAAATTTGTAAAACAGTCAGAATCGTCATTTTAAATTCATTGAAGTTGTGTTTTTAGTTCCTGGAAGATTTTCTATCAACTCTTATTTCTATTTCTTTTCCAACATGGATGTCTTAATATATTCATGGATTTTAAAGACTTTAAATAGTGTATTGGACATCGATTAACATATCCTGTAACAGGGAAACCCTTGAAATTTGTAAAACAATCAGAATCGTCATTTTAAATTCATTAAATTCATTCTTTTCCATCATGAATGTCTTAATAGATTCATTAATTTTAAAGACTTTAAATAGTGTATTGGACATCGAATTAACATGTCGTGTAACGAGAAATTTGTTTAAACTTGTAAAACAATTGATATCGTCATTTCAAATTCATTGAAGTTGTGTTTTCAGTTCCTGGAAGATTTTCTACCAACTCTTATTTCTATTTCTTTTCCAACATGGATGTCTTAATAGATTCATTGATTTTAAAGACTTTAAAAAGTGTATTGGACATCGATTCACATATCCTGTAACAGGGAAACCCTTGAAATTTGTAAAACAGTCAGAATCGTCATTTTAAATTCATTGAAGTTGTGTTTTTAGTTCCTGGAAGATTTTCTATCAACTCTTATTTCTATTTCTTTTCCAACATGGATGTCTTAATATATTCATGGATTTTAAAGACTTTAAATAGTGTATTGGACATCGATTAACATATCCTGTAACAGGGAAACCCTTGAAATTTGTAAAACAATCAGAATCGTCATTTTAAATTCATTAAATTCATTCTTTTCCATCATGAATGTCTTAATAGAATCATTAATTTTGAAGACTTTAAATAGTGTATTGGACATCGAATTAACATATCATCTAACAAGAAATTTGTTTAAACTTGTAAAACAATTTATATCGTCATTTCAAATTCATTGAAGTTGTGTTTTCACTTCCTGGAAGATTTTCTATCAACTCTCATTTCTATTTCTTTTCCAACATGGATGTCTTAATAGATTCATGGATTTTAAAGACTTTAAATAGTGTATTGGACATCGAATTAACATATCGTGTAACAAGAAATTTGTTTAAACTTGTAAAACAATTGATATCGTCATTTCAAATTCATTGAAGTTGTGTTTTCAGTTCCTGGAAGATTTTCTATCAACTCTTATTTCTATTTCTTTTCCAACATGGATGTCTTAATAGATTCATTGATTTTAAAGACTTTAAATAGTGTATTGGACATCGATTAACATATCCTGTAACAGGGAAACCCTTGAAATTTGTAAAACAATCAGAATCGTCATTTTAAATTCATTAAATTCATTCTTTTCCATCATGAATGTCTTAATAGATTCATTAATTTTAAAGACTTTAAATAGTGTATTGGACATCGAATTAACATGTCGTGTAACAAGAAATTTGTTTAAACTTGTAAAACAATTGATATCGTCATTTCAAATTCATTGAAGTTGTGTTTTCAGTTCCTGGAAGATTTTCTATCAACTCTTATTTCTATTTCTTTTCCAACATGGATGTCTTAATATATTCATGGATTTTAAAGACTTTAAATAGTGTATTGGACATCGATTAACATATCCTGTAACAGGGAAACCCTTGAAATTTGTAAAACAATCAGAATCGTCATTTTAAATTCATTAAATTCATTCTTTTCCATCATGAATGTCTTAATAGATTCATTAATTTTGAAGACTATAAATAGTGTATTGGACATCGAATTAACATATCATCTAACAAGAAATTTGTTTAAACTTGTAAAACAATTTATATCGTCATTTCAAATTCATTGAAGTTGTGTTTTCACTTCCTGGAGGATTTTCTATCAACTCTCATTTCTATTTCTTTTCCAACATGGATGTCTTAATAGATTCATTGATTATAATGACTTTAAATAGTGTATTGGACATCGAACTAACATATCGTGTAACAAGAAATTTGTTTAAACTTGTAAAACAATTGATATCGTCATTTCAAATTCATTGAAGTTGTGTTTTCAGTTCCTGGAAGATTTTCTATCAACTCTTATTTCTATTTCTTTTCCAACATGGATGTCTTAATAGATTCATTGATTTTAAAGACTTTAAATAGTGTATTGGACATCGATTAACATATCCTGTAACAGGGAAACCCTTGAAATTTGTAAAACAATCAGAATCGTCATTTTAAATTCATTAAATTCATTCTTTTCCATCATGAATGTCTTAATAGATTCATTAATTTTAAAGACTTTAAATAGTGTATTGGACATCGAATTAACATATCATCTAACAAGAAATTTGTTTAAACTTGTAAAACAATTGATATCGTCATTTCAAATTCATTGAAGTTGTGTTTTCAGTTCCTGGAAGATTTTCTATCAACTCTTATTTCTATTTCTTTTCCAACATGGATGTCTTAATAGATTCATTGATTTTAAAGACTTTAAAAAGTGTATTGGACATCGATTAACATATCCTGTAACAGGGAAACCCTTGAAATTTGTAAAACAATCAGAATCGTCATTTTAAATTCATTAAATTCATTCTTTTCCATCATGAATGTCTTAATAGATTCATTAATTTTGAAGACTTTAAATAGTGTATTGGACATCGAATTAACATATCATCTAACAAGAAATTTGTTTAAACTTGTAAAACAATTTATATCGTCATTTCAAATTCATTGAAGTTGTGTTTTCACTTCCTGGAAGATTTTCTATCAACTCTCATTTCTATTTCTTTTCCAACATGGATGTCTTAATAGATTCATTGATTATAATGACTTTAAATAGTGTATTGGACATCGAATTAACATATCGTGTAACAAGAAATTTGTTTAAACTTGTAAAACAATTGATATCGTCATTTCAAATTCATTGAAGTTGTGTTTTCAGTTCCTGGAAGATTTTCTATCAACTCTTATTTCTATTTCTTTTCCAACATGGATGTCTTAATAGATTCATTGATTTTAAAGACTTTAAAAAGTGTATTGGACATCGATTCACATATCCTGCAACAGGGAAACCCTTGAAATTTGTAAAACAGTCAGAATCGTCATTTTAAATTCATTTAAGTTGTGTTTTTAGTTCCTGGAAGATTTTCTATCAACTCTTATTTCTATTTCTTTTCCAACATGGATGTCTTAATCGATTCATTGATTTTAAAGACTTTAAAAAGTGTATTGGACATCGATTAACATATCCTGTAACAGGGAAACTCTTGAAATTTGTAAAACAATCAGAATCGTCATTTTAAATTCATTAAATTCATTCTTTTCCATCATGAATGTCTTAATAGATTCATTAATTTTGAAGACTATAAATAGTGTATTGGACATCGAATTAACATATCATCTAACAAGAAATTTGTTTAAACTTGTAAAACAATTTATATCGTCATTTCAAATTCATTGAAGTTGTGTTTTCACTTCCTGGAGGATTTTCTATCAACTCTCATTTCTATTTCTTTTCCAACATGGATGTCTTAATAGATTCATTGATTATAATGACTTTAAATAGTGTATTGGACATCGAATTAACATATCGTGTAACAAGAAATTTGTTTAAACTTGTAAAACAATTGATATCGTCATTTCAAATTCATTGAAGTTGTGTTTTCAGTTCCTGGAAGATTTTCTATCAACTCTTATTTCTATTTCTTTTCCAACATGGATGTCTTAATAGATTCATTGATTTTAAAGACTTTAAAAAGTGTATTGGACATCGATTCACATATCCTGTAACAGGGAAACCCTTGAAATTTGTAAAACAGTCAGAATCGTCATTTTAAATTCATTGAAGTTGTGTTTTTAGTTCCTGGAAGATTTTCTATCAACTCTTATTTCTATTTCTTTTCCAACATGGATGTCTTAATATATTCATGGATTTTAAAGACTTTAAATAGTGTATTGGACATCGATTAACATATCCTGTAACAGGGAAACCCTTGAAATTTGTAAAACAATCAGAATCGTCATTTTAAATTCATTAAATTCATTCTTTTCCATCATGAATGTCTTAATAGAATCATTAATTTTGAAGACTTTAAATAGTGTATTGGACATCGAATTAACATATCATCTAACAAGAAATTTGTTTAAACTTGTAAAACAATTTATATCGTCATTTCAAATTCATTGAAGTTGTGTTTTCACTTCCTGGAAGATTTTCTATCAACTCTCATTTCTATTTCTTTTCCAACATGGATGTCTTAATAGATTCATGGATTTTAAAGACTTTAAATAGTGTATTGGACATCGAATTAACATATCGTGTAACAAGAAATTTGTTTAAACTTGTAAAACAATTGATATCGTCATTTCAAATTCATTGAAGTTGTGTTTTCAGTTCCTGGAAGATTTTCTATCAACTCTTATTTCTATTTCTTTTCCAACATGGATGTCTTAATAGATTCATTGATTTTAAAGACTTTAAAAAGTGTATTGGACATCGATTCACATATCCTGTAACAGGGAAACCCTTGAAATTTGTAAAACAGTCAGAATCGTCATTTTAAATTCATTGAAGTTGTGTTTTTAGTTCCTGGAAGATTTTCTATCAACTCTTATTTCTATTTCTTTTCCAACATGGATGTCTTAATATATTCATGGATTTTAAAGACTTTAAATAGTGTATTGGACATCGATTAACATATCCTGTAACAGGGAAACCCTTGAAATTTGTAAAACAATCAGAATCGTCATTTTAAATTCATTAAATTCATTCTTTTCCATCATGAATGTCTTAATAGAATCATTAATTTTGAAGACTTTAAATAGTGTATTGGACATCGAATTAACATATCATCTAACAAGAAATTTGTTTAAACTTGTAAAACAATTTATATCGTCATTTCAAATTCATTGAAGTTGTGTTTTCACTTCCTGGAAGATTTTCTATCAACTCTCATTTCTATTTCTTTTCCAACATGGATGTCTTAATAGATTCATGGATTTTAAAGACTTTAAATAGTGTATTGGACATCGAATTAACATATCGTGTAACAAGAAATTTGTTTAAACTTGTAAAACAATTGATATCGTCATTTCAAATTCATTGAAGTTGTGTTTTCAGTTCCTGGAAGATTTTCTATCAACTCTTATTTCTATTTCTTTTCCAACATGGATGTCTTAATAGATTCATTGATTTTAAAGACTTTAAATAGTGTATTGGACATCGATTAACATATCCTGTAACAGGGAAACCCTTGAAATTTGTAAAACAATCAGAATCGTCATTTTAAATTCATTAAATTCATTCTTTTCCATCATGAATGTCTTAATAGATTCATTAATTTTAAAGACTTTAAATAGTGTATTGGACATCGAATTAACATGTCGTGTAACAAGAAATTTGTTTAAACTTGTAAAACAATTGATATCGTCATTTCAAATTCATTGAAGTTGTGTTTTCAGTTCCTGGAAGATTTTCTATCAACTCTTATTTCTATTTCTTTTCCAACATGGATGTCTTAATATATTCATGGATTTTAAAGACTTTAAATAGTGTATTGGACATCGATTAACATATCCTGTAACAGGGAAACCCTTGAAATTTGTAAAACAATCAGAATCATCATTTTAAATTCATTAAATTCATTCTTTTCCATCATGAATGTCTTAATAGATTCATTAATTTTGAAGACTATAAATAGTGTATTGGACATCGAATTAACATATCATCTAACAAGAAATTTGTTTAAACTTGTAAAACAATTTATATCGTCATTTCAAATTCATTGAAGTTGTGTTTTCACTTCCTGGAGGATTTTCTATCAACTCTCATTTCTATTTCTTTTCCAACATGGATGTCTTAATAGATTCATTGATTATAATGACTTTAAATAGTGTATTGGACATCGAACTAACATATCGTGTAACAAGAAATTTGTTTAAACTTGTAAAACAATTGATATCGTCATTTCAAATTCATTGAAGTTGTGTTTTCAGTTCCTGGAAGATTTTCTATCAACTCTTATTTCTATTTCTTTTCCAACATGGATGTCTTAATAGATTCATTGATTTTAAAGACTTTAAATAGTGTATTGGACATCGATTAACATATCCTGTAACAGGGAAACCCTTGAAATTTGTAAAACAATCAGAATCGTCATTTTAAATTCATTAAATTCATTCTTTTCCATCATGAATGTCTTAATAGATTCATTAATTTTAAAGACTTTAAATAGTGTATTGGACATCGAATTAACATATCATCTAACAAGAAATTTGTTTAAACTTGTAAAACAATTGATATCGTCATTTCAAATTCATTGAAGTTGTGTTTTCAGTTCCTGGAAGATTTTCTATCAACTCTTATTTCTATTTCTTTTCCAACATGGATGTCTTAATAGATTCATTGATTTTAAAGACTTTAAAAAGTGTATTGGACATCGATTAACATATCCTGTAACAGGGAAACCCTTGAAATTTGTAAAACAATCAGAATCGTCATTTTAAATTCATTAAATTCATTCTTTTCCATCATGAATGTCTTAATAGATTCATTAATTTTGAAGACTTTAAATAGTGTATTGGACATCGAATTAACATATCATCTAACAAGAAATTTGTTTAAACTTGTAAAACAATTTATATCGTCATTTCAAATTCATTGAAGTTGTGTTTTCACTTCCTGGAAGATTTTCTATCAACTCTCATTTCTATTTCTTTTCCAACATGGATGTCTTAATAGATTCATTGATTATAATGACTTTAAATAGTGTATTGGACATCGAATTAACATATCGTGTAACAAGAAATTTGTTTAAACTTGTAAAACAATTGATATCGTCATTTCAAATTCATTGAAGTTGTGTTTTCAGTTCCTGGAAGATTTTCTATCAACTCTTATTTCTATTTCTTTTCCAACATGGATGTCTTAATAGATTCATTGATTTTAAAGACTTTAAAAAGTGTATTGGACATCGATTCACATATCCTGCAACAGGGAAACCCTTGAAATTTGTAAAACAGTCAGAATCGTCATTTTAAATTCATTTAAGTTGTGTTTTTAGTTCCTGGAAGATTTTCTATCAACTCTTATTTCTATTTCTTTTCCAACATGGATGTCTTAATCGATTCATTGATTTTAAAGACTTTAAAAAGTGTATTGGACATCGATTAACATATCCTGTAACAGGGAAACTCTTGAAATTTGTAAAACAATCAGAATCGTCATTTTAAATTCATTAAATTCATTCTTTTCCATCATGAATGTCTTAATAGATTCATTAATTTTGAAGACTATAAATAGTGTATTGGACATCGAATTAACATATCATCTAACAAGAAATTTGTTTAAACTTGTAAAACAATTTATATCGTCATTTCAAATTCATTGAAGTTGTGTTTTCACTTCCTGGAGGATTTTCTATCAACTCTCATTTCTATTTCTTTTCCAACATGGATGTCTTAATAGATTCATTGATTATAATGACTTTAAATAGTGTATTGGACATCGAATTAACATATCGTGTAACAAGAAATTTGTTTAAACTTGTAAAACAATTGATATCGTCATTTCAAATTCATTGAAGTTGTGTTTTCAGTTCCTGGAAGATTTTCTATCAACTCTTATTTCTATTTCTTTTCCAACATGGATGTCTTAATAGATTCATTGATTTTAAAGACTTTAAAAAGTGTATTGGACATCGATTAACATATCCTGTAACAGGGAAACCCTTGAAATTTGTAAAACAATCAGAATCGTCATTTTAAATTCATTAAATTCATTCTTTTCCATCATGAATGTCTTAATAGATTCATTAATTTTGAAGACTTTAAATAGTGTATTGGACATCGAATTAACATATCATCTAACAAGAAATTTGTTTAAACTTGTAAAACAATTTATATCGTCATTTCAAATTCATTGAAGTTGTGTTTTCACTTCCTGGAAGATTTTCTATCAACTCTCATTTCTATTTCTTTTCCAACATGGATGTCTTAATAGATTCATTGATTATAATGACTTTAAATAGTGTATTGGACATCGAATTAACATATCGTGTAACAAGAAATTTGTTTAAACTTGTAAAACAATTGATATCGTCATTTCAAATTCATTGAAGTTGTGTTTTCAGTTCCTGGAAGATTTTCTATCAACTCTTATTTCTATTTCTTTTCCAACATGGATGTCTTAATATATTCATGGATTTTAAAGACTTTAAATAGTGTATTGGACATCGATTAACATATCCTGTAACAGGGAAACCCTTGAAATTTGTAAAACAATCAGAATCGTCATTTTAAATTCATTAAATTCATTCTTTTCCATCATGAATGTCTTAATAGAATCATTAATTTTGAAGACTTTAAATAGTGTATTGGACATCGAATTAACATATCATCTAACAAGAAATTTGTTTAAACTTGTAAAACAATTTATATCGTCATTTCAAATTCATTGAAGTTGTGTTTTCAGTTCCTGGAAGATTTTCTATCAACTCTTATTTCTATTTCTTTTCCAACATGGATGTCTTAATAGATTCATTGATTTTAAAGACTTTAAAAAGTGTATTGGACATCGATTAACATATCCTGTAACAGGGAAACCCTTGAAATTTGTAAAACAATCAGAATCGTCATTTTAAATTCATTAAATTCATTCTTTTCCATCATGAATGTCTTAATAGATTCATTAATTTTGAAGACTTTAAATAGTGTATTGGACATCGAATTAACATATCATCTAACAAGAAATTTGTTTAAACTTGTAAAACAATTTATATCGTCATTTCAAATTCATTGAAGTTGTGTTTTCACTTCCTGGAAGATTTTCTATCAACTCTCATTTCTATTTCTTTTCCAACATGGATGTCTTAATAGATTCATTGATTATAATGACTTTAAATAGTGTATTGGACATCGAATTAACATATCGTGTAACAAGAAATTTGTTTAAACTTGTAAAACAATTGATATCGTCATTTCAAATTCATTGAAGTTGTGTTTTCAGTTCCTGGAAGATTTTCTATCAACTCTTATTTCTATTTCTTTTCCAACATGGATGTCTTAATAGATTCATTGATTTTAAAGACTTTAAAAAGTGTATTGGACATCGATTCACATATCCTGCAACAGGGAAACCCTTGAAATTTGTAAAACAGTCAGAATCGTCATTTTAAATTCATTTAAGTTGTGTTTTTAGTTCCTGGAAGATTTTCTATCAACTCTTATTTCTATTTCTTTTCCAACATGGATGTCTTAATCGATTCATTGATTTTAAAGACTTTAAAAAGTGTATTGGACATCGATTAACATATCCTGTAACAGGGAAACTCTTGAAATTTGTAAAACAATCAGAATCGTCATTTTAAATTCATTAAATTCATTCTTTTCCATCATGAATGTCTTAATAGATTCATTAATTTTGAAGACTATAAATAGTGTATTGGACATCGAATTAACATATCATCTAACAAGAAATTTGTTTAAACTTGTAAAACAATTTATATCGTCATTTCAAATTCATTGAAGTTGTGTTTTCACTTCCTGGAGGATTTTCTATCAACTCTCATTTCTATTTCTTTTCCAACATGGATGTCTTAATAGATTCATTGATTATAATGACTTTAAATAGTGTATTGGACATCGAATTAACATATCGTGTAACAAGAAATTTGTTTAAACTTGTAAAACAATTGATATCGTCATTTCAAATTCATTGAAGTTGTGTTTTCAGTTCCTGGAAGATTTTCTATCAACTCTTATTTCTATTTCTTTTCCAACATGGATGTCTTAATAGATTCATTGATTTTAAAGACTTTAAAAAGTGTATTGGACATCGATTAACATATCCTGTAACAGGGAAACCCTTGAAATTTGTAAAACAATCAGAATCGTCATTTTAAATTCATTAAATTCATTCTTTTCCATCATGAATGTCTTAATAGATTCATTAATTTTGAAGACTTTAAATAGTGTATTGGACATCGAATTAACATATCATCTAACAAGAAATTTGTTTAAACTTGTAAAACAATTTATATCGTCATTTCAAATTCATTGAAGTTGTGTTTTCACTTCCTGGAAGATTTTCTATCAACTCTCATTTCTATTTCTTTTCCAACATGGATGTCTTAATAGATTCATTGATTATAATGACTTTAAATAGTGTATTGGACATCGAATTAACATATCGTGTAACAAGAAATTTGTTTAAACTTGTAAAACAATTGATATCGTCATTTCAAATTCATTGAAGTTGTGTTTTCAGTTCCTGGAAGATTTTCTATCAACTCTTATTTCTATTTCTTTTCCAACATGGATGTCTTAATATATTCATGGATTTTAAAGACTTTAAATAGTGTATTGGACATCGATTAACATATCCTGTAACAGGGAAACCCTTGAAATTTGTAAAACAATCAGAATCGTCATTTTAAATTCATTAAATTCATTCTTTTCCATCATGAATGTCTTAATAGAATCATTAATTTTGAAGACTTTAAATAGTGTATTGGACATCGAATTAACATATCATCTAACAAGAAATTTGTTTAAACTTGTAAAACAATTTATATCGTCATTTCAAATTCATTGAAGTTGTGTTTTCACTTCCTGGAAGATTTTCTATCAACTCTCATTTCTATTTCTTTTCCAACATGGATGTCTTAATAGATTCATGGATTTTAAAGACTTTAAATAGTGTATTGGACATCGAATTAACATATCGTGTAACAAGAAATTTGTTTAAACTTGTAAAACAATTGATATCGTCATTTCAAATTCATTGAAGTTGTGTTTTCAGTTCCTGGAAGATTTTCTATCAACTCTTATTTCTATTTCTTTTCCAACATGGATGTCTTAATAGATTCATTGATTTTAAAGACTTTAAAAAGTGTATTGGACATCGATTCACATATCCTGCAACAGGGAAACCCTTGAAATTTGTAAAACAGTCAGAATCGTCATTTTAAATTCATTGAAGTTGTGTTTTTAGTTCCTGGAAGATTTTCTATCAACTCTTATTTCTATTTCTTTTCCAACATGGATGTCTTAATAGATTCATTGATTTTAAAGACTTTAAAAAGTGTATTGGACATCGATTAACATATCCTGTAACAGGGAAACTCTTGAAATTTGTAAAACAATCAGAATCGTCATTTTAAATTCATTAAATTCATTCTTTTCCATCATGAATGTCTTAATAGATTCATTAATTTTGAAGACTATAAATAGTGTATTGGACATCGAATTAACATATCATCTAACAAGAAATTTGTTTAAACTTGTAAAACAATTTATATCGTCATTTCAAATTCATTGAAGTTGTGTTTTCACTTCCTGGAGGATTTTCTATCAACTCTCATTTCTATTTCTTTTCCAACATGGATGTCTTAATAGATTCATTGATTATAATGACTTTAAATAGTGTATTGGACATCGAATTAACATATCGTGTAACAAGAAATTTGTTTAAACTTGTAAAACAATTGATATCGTCATTTCAAATTCATTGAAGTTGTGTTTTCAGTTCCTGGAAGATTTTCTATCAACTCTTATTTCTATTTCTTTTCCAACATGGATGTCTTAATATATTCATGGATTTTAAAGACTTTAAATAGTGTATTGGACATCGATTAACATATCCTGTAACAGGGAAACCCTTGAAATTTGTAAAACAATCAGAATCGTCATTTTAAATTCATTAAATTCATTCTTTTCCATCATGAATGTCTTAATAGATTCATTAATTTTAAAGACTTTAAATAGTGTATTGGACATCGAATTAACATGTCGTGTAACAAGAAATTTGTTTAAACTTGTAAAACAATTGATATCGTCATTTCAAATTCATTGAAGTTGTGTTTTCAGTTCCTGGAAGATTTTCTATCAACTCTTATTTCTATTTCTTTTCCAACATGGATGTCTTAATAGATTCATTGATTTTAAAGACTTTAAAAAGTGTATTGGACATCGATTCACATATCCTGTAACAGAGAAACCCTTGAAATTTGTAAAACAGTCAGAATCGTCATTTTAAATTCATTGAAGTTGTGTTTTTAGTTCCTGGAAGATTTTCTATCAACTCTTATTTCTATTTCTTTTCCAACATGGATGTCTTAATATATTCATGGATTTTAAAGACTTTAAATAGTGTATTGGACATCGATTAACATATCCTGTAACAGGGAAACCCTTGAAATTTGTAAAACAATCAGAATCGTCATTTTAAATTCATTAAATTCATTCTTTTCCATCATGAATGTCTTAATAGATTCATTAATTTTGAAGACTATAAATAGTGTATTGGACATCGAATTAACATATCATCTAACAAGAAATTTGTTTAAACTTGTAAAACAATTTATATCGTCATTTCAAATTCATTGAAGTTGTGTTTTCACTTCCTGGAAGATTTTCTATCAACTCTCATTTCTATTTCTTTTCCAACATGGATGTCTTAATAGATTCATTGATTATAATGACTTTAAATAGTGTATTGGACATCGAATTAACATATCGTGTAACAAGAAATTTGTTTAAACTTGTAAAACAATTGATATCGTCATTTCAAATTCATTGAAGTTGTGTTTTCAGTTCCTGGAAGATTTTCTATCAACTCTTATTTCTATTTCTTTTCCAACATGGATGTCTTAATAGATTCATTGATTTTAAAGACTTTAAAAAGTGTATTGGACATCGATTCACATATCCTGTAACAGGGAAACCCTTGAAATTTGTAAAACAGTCAGAATCGTCATTTTAAATTCATTGAAGTTGTGTTTTTAGTTCCTGGAAGATTTTCTATCAACTCTTATTTCTATTTCATTTCCAACATGGATGTCTTAATATATTCATGGATTTTAAAGACTTTAAATAGTGTATTGGACATCGATTAACATATCCTGTAACAGGGAAACCCTTGAAATTTGTAAAACAATCAGAATCGTCATTTTAAATTCATTAAATTCATTCTTTTCCATCATGAATGTCTTAATAGATTCATTAATTTTGAAGACTATAAATAGTGTATTGGACATCGAATTAACATATCATCTAACAAGAAATTTGTTTAAACTTGTAAAACAATTTATATCGTCATTTCAAATTCATTGAAGTTGTGTTTTCACTTCCTGGAAGATTTTCTATCAACTCTCATTTCTATTTCTTTTCCAACATGGATGTCTTAATAGATTCATTGATTTTAAAGACTTTAAATAGTGTATTGGACATCGATTAACATATTCTGTAACAGGGAATTCCTTGAAATTTGTGAAACAATCAGAATCGTCATTTTAAATTCATTAAATTCATTCTTTTCCATCATTAATGTCTTAATAGATTCATTAATTTTGAAGACTATAAATAGTGTATTGGACATCGAATTAACATATCATCTAACAAGAAATTTGTTTAAACTTGTAAAACAATTTATATCGTCATTTCAAATTCATTGAAGTTGTGTTTTCAGTTCCTGGAAGATTTTCTATCAACTCTTATTTCTATTTCTTTTCCAACATGGATGTCTTAATAGATTTATTAATTTTAAAGACTTTAAAAAGTGTATTGGACATCGATTCACATATCCTGTAACAGGGAAACCCTTGAAATTTGTAAAACAGTCAGAATCGTCATTTTAAATTCATTGAAGTTGTGTTTTTAGTTCCTGGAAGATTTTCTATCAACTCTTATTTCTATTTCATTTCCAACATGGATGTCTTAATATATTCATGGATTTTAAAGACTTTAAATAGTGTATTGGACATCGATTAACATATCCTGTAACAGGGAAACCCTTGAAATTTGTAAAACAATCAGAATCGTCATTTTAAATTCATTAAATTCATTCTTTTCCATCATGAATGTCTTAATAGATTCATTAATTTTGAAGACTATAAATAGTGTATTGGACATCGAATTAACATATCATCTAACAAGAAATTTGTTTAAACTTGTAAAACAATTTATATCGTCATTTCAAATTCATTGAAGTTGTGTTTTCACTTCCTGGAAGATTTTCTATCAACTCTCATTTCTATTTCTTTTCCAACATGGATGTCTTAATAGATTCATTGATTTTAAAGACTTTAAATAGTGTATTGGACATCGATTAACATATTCTGTAACAGGGAATTCCTTGAAATTTGTGAAACAATCAGAATCGTCATTTTAAATTCATTAAATTCATTCTTTTCCATCATTAATGTCTTAATAGATTCATTAATTTTGAAGACTATAAATAGTGTATTGGACATCGAATTAACATATCATCTAACAAGAAATTTGTTTAAACTTGTAAAACAATTTATATCGTCATTTCAAATTCATTGAAGTTGTGTTTTCAGTTCCTGGAAGATTTTCTATCAACTCTTATTTCTATTTCTTTTCCAACATGGATGTCTTAATAGATTCATTAATTTTAAAGACTTTAAAAAGTGTATTGGACATCGATTCACATATCCTGTAACAGGGAAACCCTTGAAATTTGTAAAACAGTCAGAATCGTCATTTTAAATTCATTGAAGTTGTGTTTTTAGTTCCTGGAAGATTTTCTATCAACTCTTATTTCTATTTCATTTCCAACATGGATGTCTTAATATATTCATGGATTTTAAAGACTTTAAATAGTGTATTGGACATCGATTAACATATCCTGTAACAGGGAAACCCTTGAAATTTGTAAAACAATCAGAATCGTCATTTTAAATTCATTAAATTCATTCTTTTCCATCATTAATGTCTTAATAGATTCATTAATTTTGAAGACTATAAATAGTGTATTGGACATCGAATTAACATATCATCTAACAAGAAATTTGTTTAAACTTGTAAAACAATTTATATCGTCATTTCAAATTCATTGAAGTTGTGTTTTCAGTTCCTGGAAGATTTTCTATCAACTCTTATTTCTATTTCTTTTCCAACATGGATGTCTTAATAGATTCATTAATTTTAAAGACTTTAAAAAGTGTATTGGACATCGATTCACATATCCTGTAACAGGGAAACCCTTGAAATTTGTAAAACAGTCAGAATCGTCATTTTAAATTCATTGAAGTTGTGTTTTTAGTTCCTGGAAGATTTTCTATCAACTCTTATTTCTATTTCTTTTCCAACATGGATGTCTTAATATATTCATGGATTTTAAAGACTTTAAATAGTGTATTGGACATCGATTAACATATCCTGTAACAGGGAAACCCTTGAAATTTGTAAAACAGTCAGAATCGTCATTTTAAATTCATTAAATTCATTCTTTTCCATCATTAATGTCTTAATAGATTCATTAATTTTAAAGACTTTAAATAGTGTATTGGACATCGAATTAACATGTCGTGTAACAAGAAATTTGTTTAAACTTGTAAAACAATTGATATCGTCATTTCAAATTCATTGAAGTTGTGTTTTCAGTTCCTGGAAGATTTTCTATCAACTCTTATTTCTATTTCTTTTCCAACATGGATGTCTTAATAGATTCATTAATTTTAAAGACTTTAAAAAGTGTATTGGACATCGATTCACATATCCTGTAACAGGGAAACTCTTGAAATTTGTAAAACAGTCAGAATCGTCATTTTCAATTCATTGAAGTTGTGTTTTTAGTTCCTGGAAGATTTTCTATCAACTCTTATTTCTATTTCTTTTCCATCATGGATGTCTTAATAGATTCATTGATTTTTAAGACTTTAAATAGTTTATTGGACATCGATTAACATATCCTGTAACAGGGAAACCCTTGAAATTTGTAAAACAGTCAGAATCGTCATTTTAAATTCATTAAATTCATTCTTTTCCATCATTAATGTCTTAATAGATTCATTAATTTTAAAGACTTTAAATAGTGTATTGGACATCGAATTAACATGTCGTGTAACAAGAAATTTGTTTAAACTTGTAAAACAATTGATATCGTCATTTCAAATTCATTGAAGTTGTGTTTTCAGTTCCTGGAAGATTTTCTATCAACTCTTATTTCTATTTCTTTTCCAACATGGATGTCTTAATAGATTCATTGATTTTAAAGACTTTAAAAAGTGTATTGGACATCGATTCACATATCCTGTAACAGAGAAACCCTTGAAATTTGCAAAACAGTCAGAATCGTCATTTTAAATTCATTGAAGTTGTGTTTTTAGTTCCTGGAAGATTTTCTATCAACTCTTATTTCTATTTCTTTTCCAACATGGATGTCTTAATATATTCATGGATTTTAAAGACTTTAAATAGTGTATTGGACATCGATTAACATATCCTGTAACAGGGAAACCCTTGAAATTTGTAAAACAATCAGAATCGTCATTTTAAATTCATTAAATTCATTCTTTTCCATCATGAATGTCTTAATAGATTCATTAATTTTGAAGACTATAAATAGTGTATTGGACATCGAATTAACATATCATCTAACAAGAAATTTGTTTAAACTTGTAAAACAATTTATATCGTCATTTCAAATTCATTGAAGTTGTGTTTTCACTTCCTGGAAGATTTTCTATCAACTCTTATTTCTATTTCTTTTCCAACATGGATGTCTTAATAGATTCATTGATTATAATGACTTTAAATAGTGTATTGGACATCGAATTAACATATCGTGTAACAAGAAATTTGTTTAAACTTGTAAAACAATTGATATCGTCATTTCAAATTCATTGAAGTTGTGTTTTCAGTTCCTGGAAGATTTTCTATCAACTCTTATTTCTATTTCTTTTCCAACATGGATGTCTTAATAGATTCATTGATTTTAAAGACTTTAAAAAGTGTATTGGACATCGATTCACATATCCTGTAACAGGGAAACCCTTGAAATTTGTAAAACAGTCAGAATCGTCATTTTAAATTCATTGAAGTTGTGTTTTTAGTTCCTGGAAGATTTTCTATCAACTCTTATTTCTATTTCATTTCCAACATGGATGTCTTAATATATTCATGGATTTTAAAGACTTTAAATAGTGTATTGGACATCGATTAACATATCCTGTAACAGGGAAACCCTTGAAATTTGTAAAACAGTCAGAATCGTCATTTTAAATTCATTGAAGTTGTGTTTTTAGTTCCTGGAAGATTTTCTATCAACTCTTATTTCTATTTCTTTTCCAACATGGATGTCTTAATATATTCATGGATTTTAAAGACTTTAAATAGTGTATTGGACATCGATTAACATATCCTGTAACAGGGAAACCCTTGAAATTTGTAAAACAGTCAGAATCGTCATTTTAAATTCATTAAATTCATTCTTTTCCATCATTAATGTCTTAATAGATTCATTAATTTTAAAGACTTTAAATAGTGTATTGGACATCGAATTAACATGTCGTGTAACAAGAAATTTGTTTAAACTTGTAAAACAATTGATATCGTCATTTCAAATTCATTGAAGTTGTGTTTTCAGTTCCTGGAAGATTTTCTATCAACTCTTATTTCTATTTCTTTTCCAACATGGATGTCTTAATAGATTCATTAATTTTAAAGACTTTAAAAAGTGTATTGGACATCGATTCACATATCCTGTAACAGGGAAACCCTTGAAATTTGTAAAACAGTCAGAATCGTCATTTTCAATTCATTGAAGTTGTGTTTTTAGTTCCTGGAAGATTTTCTATCAACTCTTATTTCTATTTCTTTTCCAACATGGATGTCTTAATATATTCATGGATTTTAAAGACTTTAAATAGTGTATTGGACATCGATTAACATATCCTGTAACAGGGAAACCCTTGAAATTTGTAAAACAATCAGAATCGTCATTTTAAATTCATTAAATTCATTCTTTTCCATCATGAATGTCTTAATAGATTCATTAATTTTGAAGACTATAAATAGTGTATTGGACATCGAATTAACATATCATCTAACAAGAAATTTGTTTAAACTTGTAAAACAATTTATATCGTCATTTCAAATTCATTGAAGTTGTGTTTTCACTTCCTGGAAGATTTTCTATCAACTCTTATTTCTATTTCTTTTCCAACATGGATGTCTTAATAGATTCATTGATTATAATGACTTTAAATAGTGTATTGGACATCGAATTAACATATCGTGTAACAAGAAATTTGTTTAAACTTGTAAAACAATTGATATCGTCATTTCAAATTCATTGAAGTTGTGTTTTCAGTTCCTGGAAGATTTTCTATCAACTCTTATTTCTATTTCTTTTCCAACATGGATGTCTTAATAGATTCATTGATTTTAAAGACTTTAAAAAGTGTATTGGACATCGATTCACATATCCTGTAACAGGGAAACCCTTGAAATTTGTAAAACAGTCAGAATCGTCATTTTAAATTCATTGAAGTTGTGTTTTTAGTTCCTGGAAGATTTTCTATCAACTCTTATTTCTATTTCATTTCCAACATGGATGTCTTAATATATTCATGGATTTTAAAGACTTTAAATAGTGTATTGGACATCGATTAACATATCCTGTAACAGGGAAACCCTTGAAATTTGTAAAACAATCAGAATCGTCATTTTAAATTCATTAAATTCATTCTTTTCCATCATGAATGTCTTAATAGATTCATTAATTTTAAAGACTTTAAATAGTGTATTGGACATCGAATTAACATGTCGTGTAACAAGAAATTTGTTTAAACTTGTAAAACAATTGATATCGTCATTTCAAATTCATTGAAGTTGTGTTTTCAGTTCCTGGAAGATTTTCTATCAACTCTTATTTCTATTTCTTTTCCAACATGGATGTCTTAATAGATTCATTAATTTTAAAGACTTTAAAAAGTGTATTGGACATCGATTCACATATCCTGTAACAGGGAAACCCTTGAAATTTGTAAAACAGTCAGAATCGTCATTTTCAATTCATTGAAGTTGTGTTTTTAGTTCCTGGAAGATTTTCTATCAACTCTTATTTCTATTTCTTTTCCAACATGGATGTCTTAATATATTCATGGATTTTAAAGACTTTAAATAGTGTATTGGACATCGATTAACATATCCTGTAACAGGGAAACCCTTGAAATTTGTAAAACAATCAGAATCGTCATTTTAAATTCATTAAATTCATTCTTTTCCATCATGAATGTCTTAATAGATTCATTAATTTTGAAGACTATAAATAGTGTATTGGACATCGAATTAACATATCATCTAACAAGAAATTTGTTTAAACTTGTAAAACAATTTATATCGTCATTTCAAATTCATTGAAGTTGTGTTTTCACTTCCTGGAAGATTTTCTATCAACTCTTATTTCTATTTCTTTTCCAACATGGATGTCTTAATAGATTCATTGATTATAATGACTTTAAATAGTGTATTGGACATCGAATTAACATATCGTGTAACAAGAAATTTGTTTAAACTTGTAAAACAATTGATATCGTCATTTCAAATTCATTGAAGTTGTGTTTTCAGTTCCTGGAAGATTTTCTATCAACTCTTATTTCTATTTCTTTTCCAACATGGATGTCTTAATAGATTCATTGATTTTAAAGACTTTAAAAAGTGTATTGGACATCGATTCACATATCCTGTAACAGGGAAACCCTTGAAATTTGTAAAACAGTCAGAATCGTCATTTTAAATTCATTGAAGTTGTGTTTTTAGTTCCTGGAAGATTTTCTATCAACTCTTATTTCTATTTCATTTCCAACATGGATGTCTTAATATATTCATGGATTTTAAAGACTTTAAATAGTGTATTGGACATCGATTAACATATCCTGTAACAGGGAAACCCTTGAAATTTGTAAAACAATCAGAATCGTCATTTTAAATTCATTAAATTCATTCTTTTCCATCATGAATGTCTTAATAGATTCATTAATTTTAAAGACTTTAAATAGTGTATTGGACATCGAATTAACATGTCGTGTAACAAGAAATTTGTTTAAACTTGTAAAACAATTGATATCGTCATTTCAAATTCATTGAAGTTGTGTTTTCAGTTCCTGGAAGATTTTCTATCAACTCTTATTTCTATTTCTTTTCCAACATGGATGTCTTAATAGATTCATTGATTTTAAAGACTTTAAAAAGTGTATTGGACATCGATTCACATATCCTGTAACAGAGAAACCCTTGAAATTTGTAAAACAGTCAGAATCGTCATTTTAAATTCATTGAAGTTGTGTTTTTAGTTCCTGGAAGATTTTCTATCAACTCTTATTTCTATTTCTTTTCCAACATGGATGTCTTAATATATTCATGGATTTTAAAGACTTTAAATAGTGTATTGGACATCGATTAACATATCCTGTAACAGGGAAACCCTTGAAATTTGTAAAACAATCAGAATCGTCATTTTAAATTCATTAAATTCATTCTTTTCCATCATGAATGTCTTAATAGATTCATTAATTTTGAAGACTATAAATAGTGTATTGGACATCGAATTAACATATCATCTAACAAGAAATTTGTTTAAACTTGTAAAACAATTTATATCGTCATTTCAAATTCATTGAAGTTGTGTTTTCACTTCCTGGAAGATTTTCTATCAACTCTCATTTCTATTTCTTTTCCAACATGGATGTCTTAATAGATTCATTGATTTTAAAGACTTTAAAAAATTTATTGGACATCGATTCACATATCCTGTAACAGGGAAACCCTTGAAAATTGTAAAACAGTCAGAATCGTCATTTTAAATTCATTGAAGTTGTGTTTTCAGTTCCTGGAAGATTTTCTATCAACTCTTATTTCTATTTCTTTTCCAACATGGATGTCTTAATATATTCATTGATTTTAAAGACTTTAAATAGTGTATTGGACATCGATTAACATATCCTGTAACAGGGAAACCCTTGAAATTTGTGAAACAATCAGAATCGTCATTTTAAATTCATTAAATTCATTCTTTTCCATCATGAATGTCTTAATAGATTCATTAATTTTAAAGACTTTAAATAGTGTATTGGACATCGAATTAACATATCATCTAACAAGAAATTTGTTTAAACTTGTAAAACAATTTATATCGTCATTTCAAATTCATTGAAGTTGTGTTTTCAGTTCCTGGAAGATTTTCTATCAACTCTCATTTCTATTTCTTTTCCAACATGGATGTCTTAATAGATTCATTGATTTTAAAGACTTTAAAAAGTGTATTGGACATCGATTCACATATCCTGTAACAGGGAAACCCTTGAAATTTGTAAAACAGTCAGAATCGTCATTTTAAATTCATTGAAGTTGTGTTTTTAGTTCCTGGAAGATTTTCTATCAACTCTTATTTCTATTTCTTTTCCAACATGGATGTCTTAATATATTCATGGATTTTAAAGACTTTAAATAGTGTATTGGACATCGATTAACATATCCTGTAACAGGGAAACCCTTGAAATTTGTAAAACAATCAGAATCGTCATTTTAAATTCATTAAATTCATTCTTTTCCATCATGAATGTCTTAATAGATTCATTAATTTTGAAGACTATAAATAGTGTATTGGACATCGAATTAACATATCATCTAACAAGAAATTTGTTTAAACTTGTAAAACAATTGATATCGTCATTTCAAATTCATTGAAGTTGTGTTTTCAGTTCCTGGAAGATTTTCTATCAACTCTTATTTCTATTTCTTTTCCAACATGGATGTCTTAATAGATTCATTGATTTTAAAGACTTTAAAAAGTGTATTGGACATCGATTCACATATCCTGTAACAGGGAAACCCTTGAAAATTGTAAAACAGTCAGAATCGTCATTTTAAATTCATTGAAGTTGTGTTTTTAGTTCCTGGAAGATTTTCTATCAACTCTTATTTCTATTTCTTTTCCAACATGGATGTCTTAATATATTCATGGATTTTAAAGACTTTAAATAGTGTATTGGACATCGATTAACATATCCTGTAACAGGGAAACCCTTGAAATTTGTAAAACAATCAGAATCGTCATTTTAAATTCATTAAATTCATTCTTTTCCATCATGAATGTCTTAATAGATTCATTAATTTTGAAGACTATAAATAGTGTATTGGACATCGAATTAACATATCATCTAACAAGAAATTTGTTTAAACTTGTAAAACAATTTATATCGTCATTTCAAATTCATTGAAGTTGTGTTTTCACTTCCTGGAGGATTTTCTATCAACTCTCATTTCTATTTCTTTTCCAACATGGATGTCTTAATAGATTCATTGATTATAATGACTTTAAATAGTGTATTGGACATCGAATTAACATATCGTGTAACAAGAAATTTGTTTAAACTTGTAAAACAATTGATATCGTCATTTCAAATTCATTGAAGTTGTGTTTTCAGTTCCTGGAAGATTTTCTATCAACTCTTATTTCTATTTCTTTTCCAACATGGATGTCTTAATAGATTCATTGATTTTAAAGACTTTAAAAAGTGTATTGGACATCGATTCACATATCCTGTAACAGGGAAACCCTTGAAATTTGTAAAACAGTCAGAATCGTCATTTTAAATTCATTGAAGTTGTGTTTTTAGTTCCTGGAAGATTTTCTATCAACTCTTATTTCTATTTCTTTTCCAACATGGATGTCTTAATATATTCATGGATTTTAAAGACTTTAAATAGTGTATTGGACATCGATTAACATATCCTGTAACAGGGAAACCCTTGAAATTTGTGAAACAATCAGAATCGTCATTTTAAATTCATTAAATTCATTCTTTTCCATCATGAATGTCTTAATAGATTCATTAATTTTAAAGACTTTAAATAGTGTATTGGACATCGAATTAACATATCATCTAACAAGAAATTTGTTTAAACTTGTAAAACAATTTATATCGTCATTTCAAATTCATTGAAGTTGTGTTTTCAGTTCCTGGAAGAATTTCTATCAACTATTTTTTCTATTTCTTTTCCATCATGGATGTCTTAATAGATTCGTTGATTTTAAAGACTTTAAATAGTGTATTGGACATCGATTAACATATCCTGTAACAGGGAAACCCTTGAAATTTGTGAAACAATCAGAATCGTCATTTTAAATTCATTAAATTCATTCTTTTCCATCATGAATGTCTTAATAGATTCATTAATTTTGAAGACTATAAATAGTGTATTGGACATCGAATTAACATATCATCTAACAAGAAATTTGTTTAAACTTGTAAAACAATTTATATCGTCATTTCAAATTCATTGAAGTTGTGTTTTCACTTCCTGGAGGATTTTCTATCAACTCTCATTTCTATTTCTTTTCCAACATGGATGTCTTAATAGATTCATTGATTATAATGACTTTAAATAGTGTATTGGACATCGAATTAACATATCGTGTAACAAGAAATTTGTTTAAACTTGTAAAACAATTGATATCGTCATTTCAAATTCATTGAAGTTGTGTTTTCAGTTCCTGGAAGATTTTCTATCAACTCTTATTTCTATTTCTTTTCCAACATGGATGTCTTAATATATTCATGGATTTTAAAGACTTTAAATAGTGTATTGGACATCGATTAACATATCCTGTAACAGGGAAACCCTTGAAATTTGTAAAACAATCAGAATCGTCATTTTAAATTCATTAAATTCATTCTTTTCCATCATGAATGTCTTAATAGATTCATTAATTTTGAAGACTATAAATAGTGTATTGGACATCGAATTAACATATCATCTAACAAGAAATTTGTTTAAACTTGTAAAACAATTTATATCGTCATTTCAAATTCATTGAAGTTGTGTTTTCACTTCCTGGAGGATTTTCTATCAACTCTCATTTCTATTTCTTTTCCAACATGGATGTCTTAATAGATTCATTGATTATAATGACTTTAAATAGTGTATTGGACATCGAATTAACATATCGTGTAACAAGAAATTTGTTTAAACTTGTAAAACAATTGATATCGTCATTTCAAATTCATTGAAGTTGTGTTTTCAGTTCCTGGAAGATTTTCTATCAACTCTTATTTCTATTTCTTTTCCAACATGGATGTCTTAATAGATTCATTGATTTTAAAGACTTTAAAAAGTGTATTGGACATCGATTCACATATCCTGTAACAGGGAAACCCTTGAAATTTGTAAAACAGTCAGAATCGTCATTTTAAATTCATTGAAGTTGTGTTTTTAGTTCCTGGAAGATTTTCTATCAACTCTTATTTCTATTTCTTTTCCAACATGGATGTCTTAATATATTCATGGATTTTAAAGACTTTAAATAGTGTATTGGACATCGATTAACATATCCTGTAACAGGGAAACCCTTGAAATTTGTAAAACAATCAGAATCGTCATTTTAAATTCATTAAATTCATTCTTTTCCATCATGAATGTCTTAATAGATTCATTAATTTTAAAGACTTTAAATAGTGTATTGGACATCGAATTAACATGTCGTGTAACAAGAAATTTGTTTAAACTTGTAAAACAATTGATATCGTCATTTCAAATTCATTGAAGTTGTGTTTTCAGTTCCTGGAAGATTTTCTATCAACTCTTATTTCTATTTCTTTTCCAACATGGATGTCTTAATAGATTCATTGATTTTAAAGACTTTAAAAAGTGTATTGGACATCGATTCACATATCCTGTAACAGGGAAACCCTTGAAATTTGTAAAACAGTCAGAATCGTCATTTTAAATTCATTGAAGTTGTGTTTTTAGTTCCTGGAAGATTTTCTATCAACTCTTATTTCTATTTCTTTTCCAACATGGATGTCTTAATATATTCATGGATTTTAAAGACTTTAAATAGTGTATTGGACATCGATTAACATATCCTGTAACAGGGAAACCCTTGAAATTTGTAAAACAATCAGAATCGTCATTTTAAATTCATTAAATTCATTCTTTTCCATCATGAATGTCTTAATAGATTCATTAATTTTAAAGACTTTAAATAGTGTATTGGACATCGAATTAACATGTCGTGTAACAAGAAATTTGTTTAAACTTGTAAAACAATTGATATCGTCATTTCAAATTCATTGAAGTTGTGTTTTCAGTTCCTGGAAGATTTTCTATCAACTCTTATTTCTATTTCTTTTCCAACATGGATGTCTTAATAGATTCATTGATTTTAAAGACTTTAAAAAGTGTATTGGACATCGATTCACATATCCTGTAACAGGGAAACCCTTGAAATTTGTAAAACAATCAGAATCGTCATTTTAAATTCATTAAATTCATTCTTTTCCATCATGAATGTCTTAATAGATTCATTAATTTTAAAGACTTTAAATAGTGTATTGGACATCGAATTAACATGTCGTGTAACAAGAAATTTGTTTAAACTTGTAAAACAATTGATATCGTCATTTCAAATTCATTGAAGTTGTGTTTTCAGTTCCTGGAAGATTTTCTATCAACTCTTATTTCTATTTCTTTTCCAACATGGATGTCTTAATAGATTCATTGATTTTAAAGACTTTAAAAAGTGTATTGGACATCGATTCACATATCCTGTAACAGGGAAACCCTTGAAATTTGTAAAACAGTCAGAATCGTCATTTTAAATTCATTGAAGTTGTGTTTTTAGTTCCTGGAAGATTTTCTATCAACTCTTATTTCTATTTCTTTTCCAACATGGATGTCTTAATATATTCATGGATTTTAAAGACTTTAAATAGTGTATTGGACATCGATTAACATATCCTGTAACAGGGAAACCCTTGAAATTTGTAAAACAATCAGAATCGTCATTTTAAATTCATTAAATTCATTCTTTTCCATCATGAATGTCTTAATAGATTCATTAATTTTGAAGACTATAAATAGTGTATTGGACATCGAATTAACATATCATCTAACAAGAAATTTGTTTAAACTTGTAAAACAATTTATATCGTCATTTCAAATTCATTGAAGTTGTGTTTTCACTTCCTGGAGGATTTTCTATCAACTCTCATTTCTATTTCTTTTCCAACATGGATGTCTTAATAGATTCATTGATTATAATGACTTTAAATAGTGTATTGGACATCGAATTAACATATCGTGTAACAGGAATTTGTTTAAACTTGTAAAACAATTGATATCGTCATTTCAAATTCATTGAAGTTGTGTTTTCACTTCCTGGAAGATTTTCTATCAACTCTCATTTCTATTTCTTTTCCAACATGGATGTCTTAATAGATTCATTGATTTTAAAGACTTTAAAAAATTTATTGGACATCGATTCACATATCCTGTAACAGGGAAACCCTTGAAAATTGTAAAACAGTCAGAATCGTCATTTTAAATTCATTGAAGTTGTGTTTTTAGTTCCTGGAAGATTTTCTATCAACTCTTATTTCTATTTCTTTTCCAACATGGATGTCTTAATATATTCATGGATTTTAAAGACTTTAAATAGTGTATTGGACATCGATTAACATATCCTGTAACAGGGAAACCCTTGAAATTTGTAAAACAATCAGAATCGTCATTTTAAATTCATTAAATTCATTCTTTTCCATCATGAATGTCTTAATAGATTCATTAATTTTGAAGACTATAAATAGTGTATTGGACATCGAATTAACATATCATCTAACAAGAAATTTGTTTAAACTTGTAAAACAATTTATATCGTCATTTCAAATTCATTGAAGTTGTGTTTTCACTTCCTAGAGGATTTTCTATCAACTCTCATTTATATTTCTTTTCCAACATGGATGTCTTAATAGATTCATTGATTATAATGACTTTAAATAGTGTATTGGACATCGAATTAACATATCGTGTAACAGGAATTTGTTTAAACTTGTAAAACAATTGATATCGTCATTTCAAATTCATTGAAGTTGTGTTTTCACTTCCTGGAAGATTTTCTATCAACTCTCATTTCTATTTCTTTTCCAACATGGATGTCTTAATAGATTCATTGATTTTAAAGACTTTAAAAAATTTATTGGACATCGATTCACATATCCTGTAACAGGGAAACCCTTGAAAATTGTAAAACAGTCAGAATCGTCATTTTAAATTCATTGAAGTTGTGTTTTTAGTTCCTGGAAGATTTTCTATCAACTCTTATTTCTATTTCTTTTCCAACATGGATGTCTTAATATATTCATGGATTTTAAAGACTTTAAATAGTGTATTGGACATCGATTAACATATCCTGTAACAGGGAAACCCTTGAAATTTGTAAAACAATCAGAATCGTCATTTTAAATTCATTAAATTCATTCTTTTCCATCATGAATGTCTTAATAGATTCATTAATTTTGAAGACTATAAATAGTGTATTGGACATCGAATTAACATATCATCTAACAAGAAATTTGTTTAAACTTGTAAAACAATTTATATCGTCATTTCAAATTCATTGAAGTTGTGTTTTCACTTCCTAGAGGATTTTCTATCAACTCTCATTTATATTTCTTTTCCAACATGGATGTCTTAATAGATTCATTGATTATAATGACTTTAAATAGTGTATTGGACATCGAATTAACATATCGTGTAACAGGAATTTGTTTAAACTTGTAAAACAATTGATATCGTCATTTCAAATTCATTGAAGTTGTGTTTTCACTTCCTGGAAGATTTTCTATCAACTCTCATTTCTATTTCTTTTCCAACATGGATGTCTTAATAGATTCATTGATTTTAAAGACTTTAAAAAATTTATTGGACATCGATTCACATATCCTGTAACAGGGAAACCCTTGAAAATTGTAAAACAGTCAGAATCGTCATTTTAAATTCATTGAAGTTGTGTTTTTAGTTCCTGGAAGATTTTCTATCAACTCTTATTTCTATTTCTTTTCCAACATGGATGTCTTAATATATTCATGGATTTTAAAGACTTTAAATAGTGTATTGGACATCGATTAACATATCCTGTAACAGGGAAACCCTTGAAATTTGTAAAACAATCAGAATCGTCATTTTAAATTCATTAAATTCATTCTTTTCCATCATGAATGTCTTAATAGATTCATTAATTTTGAAGACTATAAATAGTGTATTGGACATCGAATTAACATATCATCTAACAAGAAATTTGTTTAAACTTGTAAAACAATTTATATCGTCATTTCAAATTCATTGAAGTTGTGTTTTCAGTTCCTGGAAGAATTTCTATCAACTCTTTTTTCTATTTCTTTTCCATCATGGATGTCTTAATAGATTCATTGATTTTAAAGACTTTAAATAGTGTATTGGACATCGATTAACATATCCTGTAACAGGGAAACCCTTGAAATTTGTAAAACAATCAGAATCGTCATTTTAAATTCATTAAATTCATTCTTTTCCATCATGAATGTCTTAATAGATTCATTAATTTTGAAGACTTTAAATAGTGTATTGGACACCGAATTAACATATCATCTAACAAGAAATTTGTTTAAACTTGTAAAACAATTTGTATCGTCATTTCAAATTCATTGAAGTTGTGTTTTCACTTCCTGGAGGATTTTCTATCAACTCTCATTTCTATTTCTTTTCCAACATGGATGTCTTAATAGATTCATTGATTATAATGACTTTAAATAGTGTATTGGACATCGAATTAACATATCGTGTAACAAGAAATTTGTTTAAACTTGTAAAACAATTGATATCGTCATTTCAAATTCATTGAAGTTGTGTTTTCAGTTCCTGGAAGATTTTCTATCAACTCTTATTTCTATTTCTTTTCCAACATGGATGTCTTAATAGATTCATTGATTTTAAAGACTTTAAAAAGTGTATTGGACATCGATTCACATATCCTGTAACAGGGAAACCCTTGAAAATTGTAAAACAGTCAGAATCGTCATTTTAAATTCATTGAAGTTGTGTTTTCAGTTCCTGGAAGATTTTCTATCAACTCTTATTTCTATTTCTTTCCCAACATGGATGTCTTAATATATTCATTGATTTTAAAGACGTTAAATAGTGTATTGGACATCGATTAACATATCCTGTAACAGGGAAACCCTTGAAATTTGTGAAACAATCAGAATCGTCATTTTAAATTCATTAAATTCATTCTTTTCCATCATGAATGTCTTAATAGATTCATTAATTTTGAAGACTATAAATAGTGTATTGGACATCGAATTAACATATCATCTAACAAGAAATTTGTTTAAACTTGTAAAACAATTTATATCGTCATTTCAAATTCATTGAAGTTGTGTTTTCACTTCCTGGAGGATTTTCTATCAACTCTCATTTCTATTTCTTTTCCAACATGGATGTCTTAATAGATTCATTGATTATAATGACTTTAAATAGTGTATTGGACATCGAATTAACATATCGTGTAACAGGAATTTGTTTAAACTTGTAAAACAATTGATATCGTCATTTCAAATTCATTGAAGTTGTGTTTTCACTTCCTGGAAGATTTTCTATCAACTCTCATTTCTATTTCTTTTCCAACATGGATGTCTTAATAGATTCATTGATTTTAAAGACTTTAAAAAGTGTATTGGACATCGAAAAAACATATCCTGTAACAGGGAAACCCTTGAAATTTGTAAAACAGTCAGAATCGTCATTTTAAATTCATTGAAGTTGTGTTTTTAGTTCCTGGAAGATTTTCTATCAACTCTTATTTCTATTTCTTTTCCAACATGGATGTCTTAATATATTCATGGATTTTAAAGACTTTAAATAGTGTATTGGACATCGATTAACATATCCTGTAACAGGGAAACCCTTGAAATTTGTAAAACAATCAGAATCGTCATTTTAAATTCATTAAATTCATTCTTTTCCATCATGAATGTCTTAATAGATTCATTAATTTTGAAGACTATAAATAGTGTATTGGACATCGAATTAACATATCATCTAACAAGAAATTTGTTTAAACTTGTAAAACAATTTATATCGTCATTTCAAATTCATTGAAGTTGTGTTTTCACTTCCTAGAGGATTTTCTATCAACTCTCATTTATATTTCTTTTCCAACATGGATGTCTTAATAGATTCATTGATTATAATGACTTTAAATAGTGTATTGGACATCGAATTAACATATCGTGTAACAGGAATTTGTTTAAACTTGTAAAACAATTGATATCGTCATTTCAAATTCATTGAAGTTGTGTTTTCACTTCCTGGAAGATTTTCTATCAACTCTCATTTCTATTTCTTTTCCAACATGGATGTCTTAATAGATTCATTGATTTTAAAGACTTTAAAAAATTTATTGGACATCGATTCACATATCCTGTAACAGGGAAACCCTTGAAAATTGTAAAACAGTCAGAATCGTCATTTTAAATTCATTGAAGTTGTGTTTTTAGTTCCTGGAAGATTTTCTATCAACTCTTATTTCTATTTCTTTTCCAACATGGATGTCTTAATATATTCATGGATTTTAAAGACTTTAAATAGTGTATTGGACATCGATTAACATATCCTGTAACAGGGAAACCCTTGAAATTTGTAAAACAATCAGAATCGTCATTTTAAATTCATTAAATTCATTCTTTTCCATCATGAATGTCTTAATAGATTCATTAATTTTGAAGACTATAAATAGTGTATTGGACATCGAATTAACATATCATCTAACAAGAAATTTGTTTAAACTTGTAAAACAATTTATATCGTCATTTCAAATTCATTGAAGTTGTGTTTTCACTTCCTAGAGGATTTTCTATCAACTCTCATTTATATTTCTTTTCCAACATGGATGTCTTAATAGATTCATTGATTATAATGACTTTAAATAGTGTATTGGACATCGAATTAACATATCGTGTAACAGGAATTTGTTTAAACTTGTAAAACAATTGATATCGTCATTTCAAATTCATTGAAGTTGTGTTTTCACTTCCTGGAAGATTTTCTATCAACTCTCATTTCTATTTCTTTTCCAACATGGATGTCTTAATAGATTCATTGATTTTAAAGACTTTAAAAAATTTATTGGACATCGATTCACATATCCTGTAACAGGGAAACCCTTGAAAATTGTAAAACAGTCAGAATCGTCATTTTAAATTCATTGAAGTTGTGTTTTTAGTTCCTGGAAGATTTTCTATCAACTCTTATTTCTATTTCTTTTCCAACATGGATGTCTTAATATATTCATGGATTTTAAAGACTTTAAATAGTGTATTGGACATCGATTAACATATCCTGTAACAGGGAAACCCTTGAAATTTGTAAAACAATCAGAATCGTCATTTTAAATTCATTAAATTCATTCTTTTCCATCATGAATGTCTTAATAGATTCATTAATTTTGAAGACTATAAATAGTGTATTGGACATCGAATTAACATATCATCTAACAAGAAATTTGTTTAAACTTGTAAAACAATTTATATCGTCATTTCAAATTCATTGAAGTTGTGTTTTCAGTTCCTGGAAGAATTTCTATCAACTCTTTTTTCTATTTCTTTTCCATCATGGATGTCTTAATAGATTCATTGATTTTAAAGACTTTAAATAGTGTATTGGACATCGATTAACATATCCTGTAACAGGGAAACCCTTGAAATTTGTAAAACAATCAGAATCGTCATTTTAAATTCATTAAATTCATTCTTTTCCATCATGAATGTCTTAATAGATTCATTAATTTTGAAGACTTTAAATAGTGTATTGGACACCGAATTAACATATCATCTAACAAGAAATTTGTTTAAACTTGTAAAACAATTTGTATCGTCATTTCAAATTCATTGAAGTTGTGTTTTCACTTCCTGGAGGATTTTCTATCAACTCTCATTTCTATTTCTTTTCCAACATGGATGTCTTAATAGATTCATTGATTATAATGACTTTAAATAGTGTATTGGACATCGAATTAACATATCGTGTAACAAGAAATTTGTTTAAACTTGTAAAACAATTGATATCGTCATTTCAAATTCATTGAAGTTGTGTTTTCAGTTCCTGGAAGATTTTCTATCAACTCTTATTTCTATTTCTTTTCCAACATGGATGTCTTAATAGATTCATTGATTTTAAAGACTTTAAAAAGTGTATTGGACATCGATTCACATATCCTGTAACAGGGAAACCCTTGAAAATTGTAAAACAGTCAGAATCGTCATTTTAAATTCATTGAAGTTGTGTTTTCAGTTCCTGGAAGATTTTCTATCAACTCTTATTTCTATTTCTTTCCCAACATGGATGTCTTAATATATTCATTGATTTTAAAGACGTTAAATAGTGTATTGGACATCGATTAACATATCCTGTAACAGGGAAACCCTTGAAATTTGTGAAACAATCAGAATCGTCATTTTAAATTCATTAAATTCATTCTTTTCCATCATGAATGTCTTAATAGATTCATTAATTTTGAAGACTATAAATAGTGTATTGGACATCGAATTAACATATCATCTAACAAGAAATTTGTTTAAACTTGTAAAACAATTTATATCGTCATTTCAAATTCATTGAAGTTGTGTTTTCACTTCCTGGAGGATTTTCTATCAACTCTCATTTCTATTTCTTTTCCAACATGGATGTCTTAATAGATTCATTGATTATAATGACTTTAAATAGTGTATTGGACATCGAATTAACATATCGTGTAACAGGAATTTGTTTAAACTTGTAAAACAATTGATATCGTCATTTCAAATTCATTGAAGTTGTGTTTTCACTTCCTGGAAGATTTTCTATCAACTCTCATTTCTATTTCTTTTCCAACATGGATGTCTTAATAGATTCATTGATTTTAAAGACTTTAAAAAGTGTATTGGACATCGAAAAAACATATCCTGTAACAGGGAAACCCTTGAAATTTGTAAAACAGTCAGAATCGTCATTTTAAATTCATTGAAGTTGTGTTTTTAGTTCCTGGAAGATTTTCTATCAACTCTTATTTCTATTTCTTTTCCAACATGGATGTCTTAATATATTCATGGATTTTAAAGACTTGAAATAGTGTATTGGACATCGATTAACATATCCTGTAACAGGGAAACCCTTGAAATTTGTGAAACAATCAGAATCGTCATTTTAAATTCATTAAATTCATTCTTTTCCATCATGAATGTCTTAATAGATTCATTAATTTTAAAGACTTTAAATAGTGTATTGGACATCGAATTAACATATCATCTAACAAGAAATTTGTTTAAACTTGTAAAACAATTTATATCGTCATTTCAAATTCATTGAAGTTGTGTTTTCAGTTCCTGGAAGAATTTCTATCAACTCTTTTTTCTATTTCTTTTCCATCATGGATGTCTTAATAGATTCATTGATTTTAAAGACTTTAAATAGTGTATTGGACATCGATTAACATATCCTGTAACAGGGAAACCCTTGAAATTTGTAAAACAATCAGAATCGTCATTTTAAATTCATTAAATTCATTCTTTTCCATCATGAATGTCTTAATAGATTCATTAATTTTGAAGACTTTAAATAGTGTATTGGACACCGAATTAACATATCATCTAACAAGAAATTTGTTTAAACTTGTAAAACAATTTGTATCGTCATTTCAAATTCATTGAAGTTGTGTTTTCACTTCCTGGAGGATTTTCTATCAACTCTCATTTCTATTTCTTTTCCAACATGGATGTCTTAATAGATTCATTGATTATAATGACTTTAAATAGTGTATTGGACATCGAATTAACATATCGTGTAACAAGAAATTTGTTTAAACTTGTAAAACAATTGATATCGTCATTTCAAATTCATTGAAGTTGTGTTTTCAGTTCCTGGAAGATTTTCTATCAACTCTTATTTCTATTTCTTTTCCAACATGGATGTCTTAATAGATTCATTGATTTTAAAGACTTTAAAAAGTGTATTGGACATCGATTCACATATCCTGTAACAGGGAAACCCTTGAAATTTGTAAAACAATCAGAATCGTCATTTTAAATTCATTGAAGTTGTGTTTTCAGTTCCTGGAAGAATTTCTATCAACTCTTATTTCTATTTCTTTTCCAACATGGATGTCTTAATATATTCATTGATTTTAAAGACTTTAAATAGTGTATTGGACATCGATTAACATATCCTGTAACAGGGAAACCCTTGAAATTTGTAAAACAATCAGAATCGTCATTTTAAATTCATTAAATTCATTCTTTTCCATCATGAATGTCTTAATAGATTCATTAATTTTGAAGACTATAAATAGTGTATTGGACATCGAATTAACATATCATCTAACAAGAAATTTGTTTAAACTTGTAAAACAATTTATATCGTCATTTCAAATTCATTGAAGTTGTGTTTTCAGTTCCTGGAAGAATTTCTATCAACTATTTTTTCTATTTCTTTTCCATCATGGATGTCTTAATAGATTCATTGATTTTAAAGACTTTAAATAGTGTATTGGACATCGATTAACATATCCTGTAACAGGGAAACCCTTGAAATTTGTGAAACAATCAGAATCGTCATTTTAAATTCATTGAAGTTGTGTTTTTAGTTCCTGGAAGATTTTCTATCAACTCTTATTTCTATTTCTTTTCCAACATGGATGTCTTAATATATTCATGGATTTTAAAGACTTTAAATAGTGTATTGGACATCGATTAACATATCCTGTAACAGGGAAACCCTTGAAATTTGTGAAACAATCAGAATCGTCATTTTAAATTCATTAAATTCATTCTTTTCCATCATGAATGTCTTAATAGATTCATTAATTTTGAAGACTATAAATAGTGTATTGGACATCGAATTAACATATCATCTAACAAGAAATTTGTTTAAACTTGTAAAACAATTTATATCGTCATTTCAAATTCATTGAAGTTGTGTTTTCACTTCCTGGAAGATTTTCTATCAACTCTCATTTCTATTTCTTTTCCAACATGGATGTCTTAATAGATTCATTGATTTTAAAGACTTTAAAAAATTTATTGGACATCGATTCACATATCCTGTAACAGGGAAACCCTTGAAAATTGTAAAACAGTCAGAATCGTCATTTTAAATTCATTGAAGTTGTGTTTTTAGTTCCTGGAAGATTTTCTATCAACTCTTATTTCTATTTCTTTTCCAACATGGATGTCTTAATATATTCATTGATTTTAAAGACTTTAAATAGTGTATTGGACATCGATTAACATATCCTGTAACAGGGAAACCCTTGAAATTTGTGAAACAATCAGAATCGTCATTTTAAATTCATTAAATTCATTCTTTTCCATCATGAATGTCTTAATAGATTCATTAATTTTAAAGACTTTAAATAGTGTATTGGACATCGAATTAACATATCATCTAACAAGAAATTTGTTTAAACTTGTAAAACAATTTATATCGTCATTTCAAATTCATTGAAGTTGTGTTTTCAGTTCCTGGAAGAATTTCTATCAACTATTTTTTCTATTTCTTTTCCATCATGGATGTCTTAATAGATTCGTTGATTTTAAAGACTTTAAATAGTGTATTGGACATCGATTAACATATCCTGTAACAGGGAAACCCTTGAAATTTGTGAAACAATCAGAATCGTCATTTTAAATTCATTAAATTCATTCTTTTCCATCATGAATGTCTTAATAGATTCATTAATTTTAAAGACTTTAAATAGTGTATTGGACATCGAATTAACATATCATCTAACAAGAAATTTGTTTAAACTTGTAAAACAATTTATATCGTCATTTCAAATTCATTGAAGTTGTGTTTTCAGTTCCTGGAAGAATTTCTATCAACTCTTTTTTCTATTTCTTTTCCATCATGGATGTCTTAATAGATTCATTGATTTTAAAGACTTTAAATAGTGTATTGGACATCGATTAACATATCCTGTAACAGGGAAACCCTTGAAATTTGTAAAACAATCAGAATCGTCATTTTAAATTCATTAAATTCATTCTTTTCCATCATGAATGTCTTAATAGATTCATTAATTTTGAAGACTTTAAATAGTGTATTGGACATCGAATTAACATATCATCTAACAAGAAATTTGTTTAAACTTGTAAAACAATTTGTATCGTCATTTCAAATTCATTGAAGTTGTGTTTTCACTTCCTGGAGGATTTTCTATCAACTCTCATTTCTATTTCTTTTCCAACATGGATGTCTTAATAGATTCATTGATTATAATGACTTTAAATAGTGTATTGGACATCGAATTAACATATCGTGTAACAAGAAATTTGTTTAAACTTGTAAAACAATTGATATCGTCATTTCAAATTCATTGAAGTTGTGTTTTCAGTTCCTGGAAGATTTTCTATCAACTCTTATTTCTATTTCTTTTCCAACATGGATGTCTTAATAGATTCATTGATTTTAAAGACTTTAAAAAGTGTATTGGACATCGATTCACATATCCTGTAACAGGGAAACCCTTGAAATTTGTAAAACAATCAGAATCGTCATTTTAAATTCATTGAAGTTGTGTTTTCAGTTCCTGGAAGATTTTCTATCAACTCTTATTTCTATTTCTTTTCCAACATGGATGTCTTAATATATTCATTGATTTTAAAGACTTTAAATAGTGTATTGGACATCGATTAACATATCCTGTAACAGGGAAACCCTTGAAATTTGTAAAACAATCAGAATCGTCATTTTAAATTCATTAAATTCATTCTTTTCCATCATGAATGTCTTAATAGATTCATTAATTTTGAAGACTATAAATAGTGTATTGGACATCGAATTAACATATCATCTAACAAGAAATTTGTTTAAACTTGTAAAACAATTTATATCGTCATTTCAAATTCATTGAAGTTGTGTTTTCACTTCCTGGAAGATTTTCTATCAACTCTCATTTCTATTTCTTTTCCAACATGGATGTCTTAATAGATTCATTGATTTTAAAGACTTTAAAAAATTTATTGGACATCGATTCACATATCCTGTAACAGGGAAACCCTTGAAAATTGTAAAACAGTCAGAATCGTCATTTTAAATTCATTGAAGTTGTGTTTTTAGTTCCTGGAAGATTTTCTATCAACTCTTATTTCTATTTCTTTTCCAACATGGATGTTTTAATATATTCATGGATTTTAAAGACTTTAAATAGTGTATTGGACATCGATTAACATATCCTGTAACAGGGAAACCCTTGAAATTTGTAAAACAATCAGAATCGTCATTTTAAATTCATTAAATTCATTCTTTTCCATCATGAATGTCTTAATAGATTCATTAATTTTGAAGACTATAAATAGTGTATTGGACATCGAATTAACATATCATCTAACAAGAAATTTGTTTAAACTTGTAAAACAATTTATATCGTCATTTCAAATTCATTGAAGTTGTGTTTTCACTTCCTGGAAGATTTTCTATCAACTCTCATTTCTATTTCTTTTCCAACATGGATGTCTTAATAGATTCATTGATTTTAAAGACTTTAAAAAATTTATTGGACATCGATTCACATATCCTGTAACAGGGAAACCCTTGAAAATTGTAAAACAGTCAGAATCGTCATTTTAAATTCATTGAAGTTGTGTTTTCAGTTCCTGGAAGATTTTCTATCAACTCTTATTTCTATTTCTTTTCCAACATGGATGTCTTAATATATTCATTGATTTTAAAGACTTTAAATAGTGTATTGGACATCGATTAACATATCCTGTAACAGGGAAACCCTTGAAATTTGTAAAACAATCAGAATCGTCATTTTAAATTCATTAAATTCATTCTTTTCCATCATGAATGTCTTAATAGATTCATTAATTTTGAAGACTATAAATAGTGTATTGGACATCGAATTAACATATCATCTAACAAGAAATTTGTTTAAACTTGTAAAACAATTTATATCGTCATTTCAAATTCATTGAAGTTGTGTTTTCACTTCCTGGAAGATTTTCTATCAACTCTCATTTCTATTTCTTTTCCAACATGGATGTCTTAATAGATTCATTGATTTTAAAGACTTTAAAAAATTTATTGGACATCGATTCACATATCCTGTAACAGGGAAACCCTTGAAAATTGTAAAACAGTCAGAATCGTCATTTTAAATTCATTGAAGTTGTGTTTTTAGTTCCTGGAAGATTTTCTATCAACTCTTATTTCTATTTCTTTTCCAACATGGATGTTTTAATATATTCATGGATTTTAAAGACTTTAAATAGTGTATTGGACATCGATTAACATATCCTGTAACAGGGAAACCCTTGAAATTTGTAAAACAATCAGAATCGTCATTTTAAATTCATTAAATTCATTCTTTTCCATCATGAATGTCTTAATAGATTCATTAATTTTGAAGACTATAAATAGTGTATTGGACATCGAATTAACATATCATCTAACAAGAAATTTGTTTAAACTTGTAAAACAATTTATATCGTCATTTCAAATTCATTGAAGTTGTGTTTTCACTTCCTGGAAGATTTTCTATCAACTCTCATTTCTATTTCTTTTCCAACATGGATGTCTTAATAGATTCATTGATTTTAAAGACTTTAAAAAATTTATTGGACATCGATTCACATATCCTGTAACAGGGAAACCCTTGAAAATTGTAAAACAGTCAGAATCGTCATTTTAAATTCATTGAAGTTGTGTTTTCAGTTCCTGGAAGATTTTCTATCAACTCTTATTTCTATTTCTTTTCCAACATGGATGTCTTAATATATTCATTGATTTTAAAGACTTTAAATAGTGTATTGGACATCGATTAACATATCCTGTAACAGGGAAACCCTTGAAATTTGTGAAACAATCAGAATCGTCATTTTAAATTCATTAAATTCATTCTTTTCCATCATGAATGTCTTAATAGATTCATTAATTTTAAAGACTTTAAATAGTGTATTGGACATCGAATTAACATATCATCTAACAAGAAATTTGTTTAAACTTGTAAAACAATTTATATCGTCATTTCAAATTCATTGAAGTTGTGTTTTCAGTTCCTGGAAGAATTTCTATCAACTATTTTTTCTATTTCTTTTCCATCATGGATGTCTTAATAGATTCATTGATTTTAAAGACTTTAAATAGTGTATTGGACATCGATTAACATATCCTGTAACAGGGAAACCCTTGAAATTTGTAAAACAATCAGAATCGTCATTTTAAATTCATTAAATTCATTCTTTTCCATCATGAATGTCTTAATAGATTCATTAATTTTGAAGACTTTAAATAGTGTATTGGACATCGAATTAACATATCATCTAACAAGAAATTTGTTTAAACTTGTAAAACAATTTGTATCGTCATTTCAAATTCATTGAAGTTGTGTTTTCACTTCCTGGAGGATTTTCTATCAACTCTCATTTCTATTTCTTTTCCAACATGGATGTCTTAATAGATTCATTGATTATAATGACTTTAAATAGTGTATTGGACATCGAATTAACATATCGTGTAACAAGAAATTTGTTTAAACTTGTAAAACAATTGATATCGTCATTTCAAATTCATTGAAGTTGTGTTTTCAGTTCCTGGAAGATTTTCTATCAACTCTCATTTCTATTTCTTTTCCAACATGGATGTCTTAATAGATTCATTGATTTTAAAGACTTTAAAAAATTTATTGGACATCGATTCACATATCCTGTAACAGGGAAACCCTTGAAAATTGTAAAACAGTCAGAATCGTCATTTTAAATTCATTGAAGTTGTGTTTTTAGTTCCTGGAAGATTTTCTATCAACTCTTATTTCTATTTCTTTTCCAACATGGATGTCTTAATATATTCATTGATTTTAAAGACTTTAAATAGTGTATTGGACATCGATTAACATATCCTGTAACAGGGAAACCCTTGAAATTTGTGAAACAATCAGAATCGTCATTTTAAATTCATTAAATTCATTCTTTTCCATCATGAATGTCTTAATAGATTCATTAATTTTAAAGACTTTAAATAGTGTATTGGACATCGAATTAACATATCATCTAACAAGAAATTTGTTTAAACTTGTAAAACAATTTATATCGTCATTTCAAATTCATTGAAGTTGTGTTTTCAGTTCCTGGAAGAATTTCTATCAACTATTTTTTCTATTTCTTTTCCATCATGGATGTCTTAATAGATTCGTTGATTTTAAAGACTTTAAATAGTGTATTGGACATCGATTAACATATCCTGTAACAGGGAAACCCTTGAAATTTGTGAAACAATCAGAATCGTCATTTTAAATTCATTAAATTCATTCTTTTCCATCATGAATGTCTTAATAGATTCATTAATTTTAAAGACTTTAAATAGTGTATTGGACATCGAATTAACATATCATCTAACAAGAAATTTGTTTAAACTTGTAAAACAATTTATATCGTCATTTCAAATTCATTGAAGTTGTGTTTTCAGTTCCTGGAAGAATTTCTATCAACTCTTTTTTCTATTTCTTTTCCAACATGGATGTCTTAATATATTCATTGATTTTAAAGACGTTAAATAGTGTATTGGACATCGATTAACATATCCTGTAACAGGGAAACCCTTGAAATTTGTGAAACAATCAGAATCGTCATTTTAAATTCATTAAATTCATTCTTTTCCATCATGAATGTCTTAATAGATTCATTAATTTTAAAGACTTTAAATAGTGTATTGGACATCGAATTAACATATCATCTAACAAGAAATTTGTTTAAACTTGTAAAACAATTTATATCGTCATTTCAAATTCATTGAAGTTGTGTTTTCAGTTCCTGGAAGAATTTCTATCAACTCTTTTTTCTATTTCTTTTCCATCATGGATGTCTTAATAGATTCATTGATTTTAAAGACTTTAAATAGTGTATTGGACATCGATTCACATATCCTGTAACAGGGAAACCCTTGAAAATTGTAAAACAGTCAGAATCGTCATTTTAAATTCATTGAAGTTGTGTTTTTAGTTCCTGGAAGATTTTCTATCAACTCTTATTTCTATTTCTTTTCCAACATGGATGTCTTAATATATTCATTGATTTTAAAGACTTTAAATAGTGTATTGGACATCGATTAACATATCCTGTAACAGGGAAACCCTTGAAATTTGTGAAACAATCAGAATCGTCATTTTAAATTCATTAAATTCATTCTTTTCCATCATGAATGTCTTAATAGATTCATTAATTTTAAAGACTTTAAATAGTGTATTGGACATCGAATTAACATATCATCTAACAAGAAATTTGTTTAAACTTGTAAAACAATTTATATCGTCATTTCAAATTCATTGAAGTTGTGTTTTCAGTTCCTGGAAGAATTTCTATCAACTATTTTTTCTATTTCTTTTCCATCATGGATGTCTTAATAGATTCGTTGATTTTAAAGACTTTAAATAGTGTATTGGACATCGATTAACATATCCTGTAACAGGGAAACCCTTGAAATTTGTGAAACAATCAGAATCGTCATTTTAAATTCATTAAATTCATTCTTTTCCATCATGAATGTCTTAATAGATTCATTAATTTTAAAGACTTTAAATAGTGTATTGGACATCGAATTAACATATCATCTAACAAGAAATTTGTTTAAACTTGTAAAACAATTTATATCGTCATTTCAAATTCATTGAAGTTGTGTTTTCAGTTCCTGGAAGAATTTCTATCAACTCTTTTTTCTATTTCTTTTCCAACATGGATGTCTTAATATATTCATTGATTTTAAAGACGTTAAATAGTGTATTGGACATCGATTAACATATCCTGTAACAGGGAAACCCTTGAAATTTGTGAAACAATCAGAATCGTCATTTTAAATTCATTAAATTCATTCTTTTCCATCATGAATGTCTTAATAGATTCATTAATTTTAAAGACTTTAAATAGTGTATTGGACATCGAATTAACATATCATCTAACAAGAAATTTGTTTAAACTTGTAAAACAATTTATATCGTCATTTCAAATTCATTGAAGTTGTGTTTTCAGTTCCTGGAAGAATTTCTATCAACTCTTTTTTCTATTTCTTTTCCATCATGGATGTCTTAATAGATTCATTGATTTTAAAGACTTTAAATAGTGTATTGGACATCGATTAACATATCCTGTAACAGGGAAACCCTTGAAATTTGTAAAACAATCAGAATCGTCATTTTAAATTCATTAAATTCATTCTTTTCCATCATGAATGTCTTAATAGATTCATTAATTTTGAAGACTTTAAATAGTGTATTGGACATCGAATTAACATATCATCTAACAAGAAATTTGTTTAAACTTGTAAAACAATTTGTATCGTCATTTCAAATTCATTGAAGTTGTGTTTTCACTTCCTGGAGGATTTTCTATCAACTCTCATTTCTATTTCTTTTCCAACATGGATGTCTTAATAGATTCATTGATTATAATGACTTTAAATAGTGTATTGGACATCGAATTAACATATCGTGTAACAAGAAATTTGTTTAAACTTGTAAAACAATTGATATCGTCATTTCAAATTCATTGAAGTTGTGTTTTCAGTTCCTGGAAGATTTTCTATCAACTCTCATTTCTATTTCTTTTCCAACATGGATGTCTTAATAGATTCATTGATTATAATGACTTTAAATAGTGTATTGGACATCGAATTAACATATCGTGTAACAAGAAATTTGTTTAAACTTGTAAAACAATTGATATCGTCATTTCAAATTCATTGAAGTTGTGTTTTCAGTTCCTGGAAGATTTTCTATCAACTCTTATTTCTATTTCTTTTCCAACATGGATGTCTTAATAGATTCATTGATTTTAAAGACTTTAAAAAGTGTATTGGACATCGATTCACATATCCTGTAACAGGGAAACCCTTGAAATTTGTAAAACAATCAGAATCGTCATTTTAAATTCATTGAAGTTGTGTTTTCAGTTCCTGGAAGATTTTCTATCAACTCTTATTTCTATTTCTTTTCCAACATGGATGTCTTAATATATTCATTGATTTTAAAGACTTTAAATAGTGTATAGGACATCGATTAACATATCCTGTAACAGGGAAACCCTTGAAATTTGTAAAACAATCAGAATCGTCATTTTAAATTCATTAAATTCATTCTTTTCCATCATGAATGTCTTAATAGATTCATTAATTTTGAAGACTATAAATAGTGTATTGGACATCGAATTAACATATCATCTAACAAGAAATTTGTTTAAACTTGTAAAACAATTTATATCGTCATTTCAAATTCATTGAAGTTGTGTTTTCACTTCCTGGAAGATTTTCTATCAACTCTCATTTCTATTTCTTTTCCAACATGGATGTCTTAATAGATTCATTGATTTTAAAGACTTTAAAAAATTTATTGGACATCGATTCACATATCCTGTAACAGGGAAACCCTTGAAAATTGTAAAACAGTCAGAATCGTCATTTTAAATTCATTGAAGTTGTGTTTTTAGTTCCTGGAAGATTTTCTATCAACTCTTATTTCTATTTCTTTTCCAACATGGATGTCTTAATATATTCATGGATTTTAAAGACTTTAAATAGTGTATTGGACATCGATTAACATATCCTGTAACAGGGAAACCCTTGAAATTTGTAAAACAATCAGAATCGTCATTTTAAATTCATTAAATTCATTCTTTTCCATCATGAATGTCTTAATAGATTCATTAATTTTGAAGACTATAAATAGTGTATTGGACATCGAATTAACATATCATCTAACAAGAAATTTGTTTAAACTTGTAAAACAATTTATATCGTCATTTCAAATTCATTGAAGTTGTGTTTTCAGTTCCTGGAAGATTTTCTATCAACTCTCATTTCTATTTCTTTTCCAACATGGATGTCTTAATATATTCATTGATTTTAAAGACTTTAAAAAGTGTATTGGACATCGATTCACATATCCTGTAACAGGGAAACCCTTGAAATTTGTAAAACAGTCAGAATCGTCATTTTAAATTCATTGAAGTTGTGTTTTCAGTTCCTGGAAGATTTTCTATCAACTCTTATTTCTATTTCTTTTCCAACATGGATGTCTTAATATATTCATTGATTTTAAAGACTTTAAATAGTGTATTGGACATCGATTAACATATCCTGTAACAGGGAAACCCTTGAAATTTGTGAAACAATCAGAATCGTCATTTTAAATTCATTAAATTCATTCTTTTCCATCATGAATGTCTTAAAAGATTCATTAATTTTAAAGACTTTAAATAGTGTATTGGACATCGAATTAACATATCATCTAACAAGAAATTTGTTTAAACTTGTAAAACAATTTATATCGTCATTTCAAATTCATTGAAGTTGTGTTTTCAGTTCCTGGAAGAATTTCTATCAACTATTTTTTCTATTTCTTTTCCATCATGGATGTCTTAATAGATTCATTGATTTTAAAGACTTTAAATAGTGTATTGGACATCGATTAACATATCCTGTAACAGGGAAACCCTTGAAATTTGTAAAACAATCAGAATCGTCATTTTAAATTCATTAAATTCATTCTTTTCCATCATGAATGTCTTAATAGATTCATTAATTTTGAAGACTTTAAATAGTGTATTGGACATCGAATTAACATATCATCTAACAAGAAATTTGTTTAAACTTGTAAAACAATTTGTATCGTCATTTCAAATTCATTGAAGTTGTGTTTTCACTTCCTGGAGGATTTTCTATCAACTCTCATTTCTATTTCTTTTCCAACATGGATGTCTTAATAGATTCATTGATTATAATGACTTTAAATAGTGTATTGGACATCGAATTAACATATCGTGTAACAAGAAATTTGTTTAAACTTGTAAAACAATTGATATCGTCATTTCAAATTCATTGAAGTTGTGTTTTCAGTTCCTGGAAGATTTTCTATCAACTCTTATTTCTATTTCTTTTCCAACATGGATGTCTTAATAGATTCATTGATTTTAAAGACTTTAAAAAGTGTATTGGACATCGATTCACATATCCTGTAACAGGGAAACCCTTGAAATTTGTAAAACAATCAGAATCGTCATTTTAAATTCATTGAAGTTGTGTTTTCAGTTCCTGGAAGATTTTCTATCAACTCTTATTTCTATTTCTTTTCCAACATGGATGTCTTAATATATTCATTGATTTTAAAGACTTTAAATAGTGTATTGGACATCGATTAACATATCCTGTAACAGGGAAACCCTTGAAATTTGTAAAACAATCAGAATCGTCATTTTAAATTCATTAAATTCATTCTTTTCCATCATGAATGTCTTAATAGATTCATTAATTTTGAAGACTATAAATAGTGTATTGGACATCGAATTAACATATCATCTAACAAGAAATTTGTTTAAACTTGTAAAACAATTTATATCGTCATTTCAAATTCATTGAAGTTGTGTTTTCACTTCCTGGAAGATTTTCTATCAACTCTCATTTCTATTTCTTTTCCAACATGGATGTCTTAATAGATTCATTGATTTTAAAGACTTTAAAAAATTTATTGGACATCGATTCACATATCCTGTAACAGGGAAACCCTTGAAAATTGTAAAACAGTCAGAATCGTCATTTTAAATTCATTGAAGTTGTGTTTTTAGTTCCTGGAAGATTTTCTATCAACTCTTATTTCTATTTCTTTTCCAACATGGATGTCTTAATATATTCATGGATTTTAAAGACTTTAAATAGTGTATTGGACATCGATTAACATATCCTGTAACAGGGAAACCCTTGAAATTTGTAAAACAATCAGAATCGTCATTTTAAATTCATTAAATTCATTCTTTTCCATCATGAATGTCTTAATAGATTCATTAATTTTGAAGACTATAAATAGTGTATTGGACATCGAATTAACATATCATCTAACAAGAAATTTGTTTAAACTTGTAAAACAATTTATATCGTCATTTCAAATTCATTGAAGTTGTGTTTTCAGTTCCTGGAAGATTTTCTATCAACTCTCATTTCTATTTCTTTTCCAACATGGATGTCTTAATAGATTCATTGATTTTAAAGACTTTAAAAAGTGTATTGGACATCGATTCACATATCCTGTAACAGGGAAACCCTTGAAATTTGTAAAACAGTCAGAATCGTCATTTTAAATTCATTGAAGTTGTGTTTTTAGTTCCTGGAAGATTTTCTATCAACTCTTATTTCTATTTCTTTTCCAACATGGATGTCTTAATATATTCATGGATTTTAAAGACTTTAAATAGTGTATTGGACATCGATTAACATATCCTGTAACAGGGAAACCCTTGAAATTTGTAAAACAATCAGAATCGTCATTTTAAATTCATTAAATTCATTCTTTTCCATCATGAATGTCTTAATAGATTCATTAATTTTGAAGACTATAAATAGTGTATTGGACATCGAATTAACATATCATCTAACAAGAAATTTGTTTAAACTTGTAAAACAATTTATATCGTCATTTCAAATTCATTGAAGTTGTGTTTTCAGTTCCTGGAAGATTTTCTATCAACTCTCATTTCTATTTCTTTTCCAACATGGATGTCTTAATAGATTCATTGATTTTAAAGACTTTAAAAAGTGTATTGGACATCGATTCACATATCCTGTAACAGGGAAACCCTTGAAATTTGTAAAACAGTCAGAATCGTCATTTTAAATTCATTGAAGTTGTGTTTTTAGTTCCTGGAAGATTTTCTATCAACTCTTATTTCTATTTCTTTTCCAACATGGATGTCTTAATATATTCATGGATTTTAAAGACTTTAAATAGTGTATTGGACATCGATTAACATATCCTGTAACAGGGAAACCCTTGAAATTTGTAAAACAATCAGAATCGTCATTTTAAATTCATTAAATTCATTCTTTTCCATCATGAATGTCTTAATAGATTCATTAATTTTGAAGACTATAAATAGTGTATTGGACATCGAATTAACATATCATCTAACAAGAAATTTGTTTAAACTTGTAAAACAATTGATATCGTCATTTCAAATTCATTGAAGTTGTGTTTTCAGTTCCTGGAAGATTTTCTATCAACTCTTATTTCTATTTCTTTTCCAACATGGATGTCTTAATAGATTCATTGATTTTAAAGACTTTAAAAAGTGTATTGGACATCGATTCACATATCCTGTAACAGGGAAACCCTTGAAAATTGTAAAACAGTCAGAATCGTCATTTTAAATTCATTGAAGTTGTGTTTTCAGTTCCTGGAAGATTTTCTATCAACTCTTATTTCTATTTCTTTTCCAACATGGATGTCTTAATATATTCATTGATTTTAAAGACTTTAAATAGTGTATTGGACATCGATTAACATATCCTGTAACAGGGAAACCCTTGAAATTTGTGAAACAATCAGAATCGTCATTTTAAATTCATTAAATTCATTCTTTTCCATCATGAATGTCTTAATAGATTCATTAATTTTAAAGACTTTAAATAGTGTATTGGACATCGAATTAACATATCATCTAACAAGAAATTTGTTTAAACTTGTAAAACAATTTATATCGTCATTTCAAATTCATTGAAGTTGTGTTTTCAGTTCCTGGAAGATTTTCTATCAACTCTTATTTCTATTTCTTTTCCAACATGGATGTCTTAATAGATTCATTGATTTTAAAGACTTTAAAAAGTGTATTGGACATCGATTCACATATCCTGTAACAGGGAAACCCTTGAAATTTGTAAAACAGTCAGAATCGTCATTTTAAATTCATTGAAGTTGTGTTTTTAGTTCCTGGAAGATTTTCTATCAACTCTTATTTCTATTTCTTTTCCAACATGGATGTCTTAATATATTCATGGATTTTAAAGACTTTAAATAGTGTATTGGACATCGATTAACATATCCTGTAACAGGGAAACCCTTGAAATTTGTAAAACAATCAGAATCGTCATTTTAAATTCATTAAATTCATTCTTTTCCATCATGAATGTCTTAATAGATTCATTAATTTTGAAGACTATAAATAGTGTATTGGACATCGAATTAACATATCATCTAACAAGAAATTTGTTTAAACTTGTAAAACAATTGATATCGTCATTTCAAATTCATTGAAGTTGTGTTTTCAGTTCCTGGAAGATTTTCTATCAACTCTTATTTCTATTTCTTTTCCAACATGGATGTCTTAATAGATTCATTGATTTTAAAGACTTTAAAAAGTGTATTGGACATCGATTCACATATCCTGTAACAGGGAAACCCTTGAAAATTGTAAAACAGTCAGAATCGTCATTTTAAATTCATTGAAGTTGTGTTTTCAGTTCCTGGAAGATTTTCTATCAACTCTTATTTCTATTTCTTTTCCAACATGGATGTCTTAATATATTCATTGATTTTAAAGACTTTAAATAGTGTATTGGACATCGATTAACATATCCTGTAACAGGGAAACCCTTGAAATTTGTGAAACAATCAGAATCGTCATTTTAAATTCATTAAATTCATTCTTTTCCATCATGAATGTCTTAATAGATTCATTAATTTTAAAGACTTTAAATAGTGTATTGGACATCGAATTAACATATCATCTAACAAGAAATTTGTTTAAACTTGTAAAACAATTTATATCGTCATTTCAAATTCATTGAAGTTGTGTTTTCAGTTCCTGGAAGATTTTCTATCAACTCTTATTTCTATTTCTTTTCCAACATGGATGTATTAATAGATTCATTGATTTTAAAGACTTTAAAAAGTGTATTGGACATCGATTCACATATCCTGTAACAGGGAAACCCTTGAAATTTGTAAAACAGTCAGAATCGTCATTTTAAATTCATTGAAGTTGTGTTTTTAGTTCCTGGAAGATTTTCTATCAACTCTTATTTCTATTTCTTTTCCAACATGGATGTCTTAATATATTCATGGATTTTAAAGACTTTAAATAGTGTATTGGACATCGATTAACATATCCTGTAACAGGGAAACCCTTGAAATTTGTAAAACAATCAGAATCGTCATTTTAAATTCATTAAATTCATTCTTTTCCATCATGAATGTCTTAATAGATTCATTAATTTTGAAGACTATAAATAGTGTATTGGACATCGAATTAACATATCATCTAACAAGATATTTGTTTAAACTTGTAAAACAATTTATATCGTCATTTCAAATTCATTGAAGTTGTGTTTTCACTTCCTGGAAGATTTTCTATCAACTCTCATTTCTATTTCTTTTCCAACATGGATGTCTTAATAGATTCATTGATTTTAAAGACTTTAAAAAATTTATTGGACATCGATTCACATATCCTGTAACAGGGAAACCCTTGAAAATTGTAAAACAGTCAGAATCGTCATTTTAAATTCATTGAAGTTGTGTTTTTAGTTCCTGGAAGATTTTCTATCAACTCTTATTTCTATTTCTTTTCCAACATGGATGTCTTAATATATTCATGGATTTTAAAGACTTTAAATAGTGTATTGGACATCGATTAACATATCCTGTAACAGGGAAACCCTTGAAATTTGTAAAACAATCAGAATCGTCATTTTAAATTCATTAAATTCATTCTTTTCCATCATGAATGTCTTAATAGATTCATTAATTTTGAAGACTATAAATAGTGTATTGGACATCGAATTAACATATCATCTAACAAGAAATTTGTTTAAACTTGTAAAACAATTTATATCGTCATTTCAAATTCATTGAAGTTGTGTTTTCACTTCCTGGAAGATTTTCTATCAACTCTCATTTCTATTTCTTTTCCAACATGGATGTCTTAATAGATTCATTGATTTTAAAGACTTTAAAAAATTTATTGGACATCGATTCACATATCCTGTAACAGGGAAACCCTTGAAAATTGTAAAACAGTCAGAATCGTCATTTTAAATTCATTGAAGTTGTGTTTTTAGTTCCTGGAAGATTTTCTATCAACTCTTATTTCTATTTCTTTTCCAACATGGATGTCTTAATATATTCATGGATTTTAAAGACTTTAAATAGTGTATTGGACATCGATTAACATATCCTGTAACAGGGAAACCCTTGAAATTTGTAAAACAATCAGAATCGTCATTTTAAATTCATTAAATTCATTCTTTTCCATCATGAATGTCTTAATAGATTCATTAATTTTGAAGACTATAAATAGTGTATTGGACATCGAATTAACATATCATCTAACAAGAAATTTGTTTAAACTTGTAAAACAATTTATATCGTCATTTCAAATTCATTGAAGTTGTGTTTTCAGTTCCTGGAAGATTTTCTATCAACTCTCATTTCTATTTCTTTTCCAACATGGATGTCTTAATAGATTCATTGATTTTAAAGACTTTAAAAAGTGTATTGGACATCGATTCACATATCCTGTAACAGGGAAACCCTTGAAATTTGTAAAACAGTCAGAATCGTCATTTTAAATTCATTGAAGTTGTGTTTTTAGTTCCTGGAAGATTTTCTATCAACTCTTATTTCTATTTCTTTTCCAACATGGATGTCTTAATATATTCATGGATTTTAAAGACTTTAAATAGTGTATTGGACATCGATTAACATATCCTGTAACAGGGAAACCCTTGAAATTTGTAAAACAATCAGAATCGTCATTTTAAATTCATTAAATTCATTCTTTTCCATCATGAATGTCTTAATAGATTCATTAATTTTGAAGACTATAAATAGTGTATTGGACATCGAATTAACATATCATCTAACAAGAAATTTGTTTAAACTTGTAAAACAATTGATATCGTCATTTCAAATTCATTGAAGTTGTGTTTTCAGTTCCTGGAAGATTTTCTATCAACTCTTATTTCTATTTCTTTTCCAACATGGATGTCTTAATAGATTCATTGATTTTAAAGACTTTAAAAAGTGTATTGGACATCGATTCACATATCCTGTAACAGGGAAACCCTTGAAAATTGTAAAACAGTCAGAATCGTCATTTTAAATTCATTGAAGTTGTGTTTTCAGTTCCTGGAAGATTTTCTATCAACTCTTATTTCTATTTCTTTTCCAACATGGATGTCTTAATATATTCATTGATTTTAAAGACTTTAAATAGTGTATTGGACATCGATTAACATATCCTGTAACAGGGAAACCCTTGAAATTTGTGAAACAATCAGAATCGTCATTTTAAATTCATTAAATTCATTCTTTTCCATCATGAATGTCTTAATAGATTCATTAATTTTAAAGACTTTAAATAGTGTATTGGACATCGAATTAACATATCATCTAACAAGAAATTTGTTTAAACTTGTAAAACAATTTATATCGTCATTTCAAATTCATTGAAGTTGTGTTTTCAGTTCCTGGAAGATTTTCTATCAACTCTTATTTCTATTTCTTTTCCAACATGGATGTCTTAATATATTCATTGATTTTAAAGACTTTAAATAGTGTATTGGACATCGATTAACATATCCTGTAACAGGGAAACCCTTGAAATTTGTAAAACAATCAGAATCGTCATTTTAAATTCATTAAATTCATTCTTTTCCATCATGAATGTCTTAATAGATTCATTAATTTTAAAGACTTTAAATAGTGTATTGGACATCGAATTAACATATCATCTAACAAGAAATTTGTTTAAACTTGTAAAACAATTTATATCGTCATTTCAAATTCATTGAAGTTGTGTTTTCAGTTCCTGGAAGATTTTCTATCAACTCTTATTTCTATTTCTTTTCCAACATGGATGTCTTAATAGATTCATTGATTTTAAAGACTTTAAAAAGTGTATTGGACATCGATTCACATATCCTGTAACAGGGAAACCCTTGAAAATTGTAAAACAGTCAGAATCGTCATTTTAAATTCATTGAAGTTGTGTTTTCAGTTCCTGGAAGATTTTCTATCAACTCTTATTTCTATTTCTTTTCCAACATGGATGTCTTAATATATTCATTGATTTTAAAGACTTTAAATAGTGTATTGGACATCGATTAACATATCCTGTAACAGGGAAACCCTTGAAATTTGTGAAACAATCAGAATCGTCATTTTAAATTCATTAAATTCATTCTTTTCCATCATGAATGTCTTAATAGATTCATTAATTTTAAAGACTTTAAATAGTGTATTGGACATCGAATTAACATATCATCTAACAAGAAATTTGTTTAAACTTGTAAAACAATTTATATCGTCATTTCAAATTCATTGAAGTTGTGTTTTCAGTTCCTGGAAGATTTTCTATCAACTCTTATTTCTATTTCTTTTCCAACATGGATGTCTTAATATATTCATTGATTTTAAAGACTTTAAATAGTGTATTGGACATCGATTAACATATCCTGTAACAGGGAAACCCTTGAAATTTGTGAAACAATCAGAATCGTCATTTTAAATTCATTAAATTCATTCTTTTCCATCATGAATGTCTTAATAGATTCATTAATTTTAAAGACTTTAAATAGTGTATTGGACATCGAATTAACATATCATCTAACAAGAAATTTGTTTAAACTTGTAAAACAATTTATATCGTCATTTCAAATTCATTGAAGTTGTGTTTTCAGTTCCTGGAAGATTTTCTATCAACTCTTATTTCTATTTCTTTTCCAACATGGATGTATTAATAGATTCATTGATTTTAAAGACTTTAAAAAGTGTATTGGACATCGATTCACATATCCTGTAACAGGGAAACCCTTGAAATTTGTAAAACAGTCAGAATCGTCATTTTAAATTCATTGAAGTTGTGTTTTTAGTTCCTGGAAGATTTTCTATCAACTCTTATTTCTATTTCTTTTCCAACATGGATGTCTTAATATATTCATGGATTTTAAAGACTTTAAATAGTGTATTGGACATCGATTAACATATCCTGTAACAGGGAAACCCTTGAAATTTGTAAAACAATCAGAATCGTCATTTTAAATTCATTAAATTCATTCTTTTCCATCATGAATGTCTTAATAGATTCATTAATTTTGAAGACTATAAATAGTGTATTGGACATCGAATTAACATATCATCTAACAAGATATTTGTTTAAACTTGTAAAACAATTTATATCGTCATTTCAAATTCATTGAAGTTGTGTTTTCACTTCCTGGAAGATTTTCTATCAACTCTCATTTCTATTTCTTTTCCAACATGGATGTCTTAATAGATTCATTGATTTTAAAGACTTTAAAAAATTTATTGGACATCGATTCACATATCCTGTAACAGGGAAACCCTTGAAAATTGTAAAACAGTCAGAATCGTCATTTTAAATTCATTGAAGTTGTGTTTTTAGTTCCTGGAAGATTTTCTATCAACTCTTATTTCTATTTCTTTTCCAACATGGATGTCTTAATATATTCATGGATTTTAAAGACTTTAAATAGTGTATTGGACATCGATTAACATATCCTGTAACAGGGAAACCCTTGAAATTTGTAAAACAATCAGAATCGTCATTTTAAATTCATTAAATTCATTCTTTTCCATCATGAATGTCTTAATAGATTCATTAATTTTGAAGACTATAAATAGTGTATTGGACATCGAATTAACATATCATCTAACAAGAAATTTGTTTAAACTTGTAAAACAATTTATATCGTCATTTCAAATTCATTGAAGTTGTGTTTTCACTTCCTGGAAGATTTTCTATCAACTCTCATTTCTATTTCTTTTCCAACATGGATGTCTTAATAGATTCATTGATTTTAAAGACTTTAAAAAATTTATTGGACATCGATTCACATATCCTGTAACAGGGAAACCCTTGAAAATTGTAAAACAGTCAGAATCGTCATTTTAAATTCATTGAAGTTGTGTTTTTAGTTCCTGGAAGATTTTCTATCAACTCTTATTTCTATTTCTTTTCCAACATGGATGTCTTAATATATTCATGGATTTTAAAGACTTTAAATAGTGTATTGGACATCGATTAACATATCCTGTAACAGGGAAACCCTTGAAATTTGTAAAACAATCAGAATCGTCATTTTAAATTCATTAAATTCATTCTTTTCCATCATGAATGTCTTAATAGATTCATTAATTTTGAAGACTATAAATAGTGTATTGGACATCGAATTAACATATCATCTAACAAGAAATTTGTTTAAACTTGTAAAACAATTTATATCGTCATTTCAAATTCATTGAAGTTGTGTTTTCAGTTCCTGGAAGATTTTCTATCAACTCTCATTTCTATTTCTTTTCCAACATGGATGTCTTAATAGATTCATTGATTTTAAAGACTTTAAAAAGTGTATTGGACATCGATTCACATATCCTGTAACAGGGAAACCCTTGAAATTTGTAAAACAGTCAGAATCGTCATTTTAAATTCATTGAAGTTGTGTTTTTAGTTCCTGGAAGATTTTCTATCAACTCTTATTTCTATTTCTTTTCCAACATGGATGTCTTAATATATTCATGGATTTTAAAGACTTTAAATAGTGTATTGGACATCGATTAACATATCCTGTAACAGGGAAACCCTTGAAATTTGTAAAACAATCAGAATCGTCATTTTAAATTCATTAAATTCATTCTTTTCCATCATGAATGTCTTAATAGATTCATTAATTTTGAAGACTATAAATAGTGTATTGGACATCGAATTAACATATCATCTAACAAGAAATTTGTTTAAACTTGTAAAACAATTGATATCGTCATTTCAAATTCATTGAAGTTGTGTTTTCAGTTCCTGGAAGATTTTCTATCAACTCTTATTTCTATTTCTTTTCCAACATGGATGTCTTAATAGATTCATTGATTTTAAAGACTTTAAAAAGTGTATTGGACATCGATTCACATATCCTGTAACAGGGAAACCCTTGAAAATTGTAAAACAGTCAGAATCGTCATTTTAAATTCATTGAAGTTGTGTTTTCAGTTCCTGGAAGATTTTCTATCAACTCTTATTTCTATTTCTTTTCCAACATGGATGTCTTAATATATTCATTGATTTTAAAGACTTTAAATAGTGTATTGGACATCGATTAACATATCCTGTAACAGGGAAACCCTTGAAATTTGTGAAACAATCAGAATCGTCATTTTAAATTCATTAAATTCATTCTTTTCCATCATGAATGTCTTAATAGATTCATTAATTTTAAAGACTTTAAATAGTGTATTGGACATCGAATTAACATATCATCTAACAAGAAATTTGTTTAAACTTGTAAAACAATTTATATCGTCATTTCAAATTCATTGAAGTTGTGTTTTCAGTTCCTGGAAGAATTTCTATCAACTCTTTTTTCTATTTCTTTTCCAACATGGATGTCTTAATATATTCATTGATTTTAAAGACGTTAAATAGTGTATTGGACATCGATTAACATATCCTGTAACAGGGAAACCCTTGAAATTTGTGAAACAATCAGAATCGTCATTTTAAATTCATTAAATTCATTCTTTTCCATCATGAATGTCTTAATAGATTCATTAATTTTAAAGACTTTAAATAGTGTATTGGACATCGAATTAACATATCATCTAACAAGAAATTTGTTTAAACTTGTAAAACAATTTATATCGTCATTTCAAATTCATTGAAGTTGTGTTTTCACTTCCTGGAAGATTTTCTATCAACTCTCATTTCTATTTCTTTTCCAACATGGATGTCTTAATAGATTCATTGATTTTAAAGACTTTAAAAAATTTATTGGACATCGATTCACATATCCTGTAACAGGGAAACCCTTGAAAATTGTAAAACAGTCAGAATCGTCATTTTAAATTCATTGAAGTTGTGTTTTCAGTTCCTGGAAGATTTTCTATCAACTCTTATTTCTATTTCTTTTCCAACATGGATGTCTTAATATATTCATTGATTTTAAAGACTTTAAATAGTGTATTGGACATCGATTAACATATCCTGTAACAGGGAAACCCTTGAAATTTGTGAAACAATCAGAATCGTCATTTTAAATTCATTAAATTCATTCTTTTCCATCATGAATGTCTTAATAGATTCATTAATTTTAAAGACTTTAAATAGTGTATTGGACATCGAATTAACATATCATCTAACAAGAAATTTGTTTAAACTTGTAAAACAATTTATATCGTCATTTCAAATTCATTGAAGTTGTGTTTTCAGTTCCTGGAAGAATTTCTATCAACTCTTTTTTCTATTTCTTTTCCAACATGGATGTCTTAATATATTCATTGATTTTAAAGACGTTAAATAGTGTATTGGACATCGATTAACATATCCTGTAACAGGGAAACCCTTGAAATTTGTGAAACAATCAGAATCGTCATTTTAAATTCATTAAATTCATTCTTTTCCATCATGAATGTCTTAATAGATTCATTAATTTTAAAGACTTTAAATAGTGTATTGGACATCGAATTAACATATCATCTAACAAGAAATTTGTTTAAACTTGTAAAACAATTTATATCGTCATTTCAAATTCATTGAAGTTGTGTTTTCACTTCCTGGAAGATTTTCTATCAACTCTCATTTCTATTTCTTTTCCAACATGGATGTCTTAATAGATTCATTGATTTTAAAGACTTTAAAAAATTTATTGGACATCGATTCACATATCCTGTAACAGGGAAACCCTTGAAAATTGTAAAACAGTCAGAATCGTCATTTTAAATTCATTGAAGTTGTGTTTTCAGTTCCTGGAAGATTTTCTATCAACTCTTATTTCTATTTCTTTTCCAACATGGATGTCTTAATATATTCATTGATTTTAAAGACTTTAAATAGTGTATTGGACATCGATTAACATATCCTGTAACAGGGAAACCCTTGAAATTTGTGAAACAATCAGAATCGTCATTTTAAATTCATTAAATTCATTCTTTTCCATCATGAATGTCTTAATAGATTCATTAATTTTAAAGACTTTAAATAGTGTATTGGACATCGAATTAACATATCATCTAACAAGAAATTTGTTTAAACTTGTAAAACAATTTATATCGTCATTTCAAATTCATTGAAGTTGTGTTTTCAGTTCCTGGAAGAATTTCTATCAACTCTTTTTTCTATTTCTTTTCCAACATGGATGTCTTAATATATTCATTGATTTTAAAGACGTTAAATAGTGTATTGGACATCGATTAACATATCCTGTAACAGGGAAACCCTTGAAATTTGTGAAACAATCAGAATCGTCATTTTAAATTCATTAAATTCATTCTTTTCCATCATGAATGTCTTAATAGATTCATTAATTTTAAAGACTTTAAATAGTGTATTGGACATCGAATTAACATATCATCTAACAAGAAATTTGTTTAAACTTGTAAAACAATTTATATCGTCATTTCAAATTCATTGAAGTTGTGTTTTCACTTCCTGGAAGATTTTCTATCAACTCTCATTTCTATTTCTTTTCCAACATGGATGTCTTAATAGATTCATTGATTTTAAAGACTTTAAAAAATTTATTGGACATCGATTCACATATCCTGTAACAGGGAAACCCTTGAAAATTGTAAAACAGTCAGAATCGTCATTTTAAATTCATTGAAGTTGTGTTTTCAGTTCCTGGAAGATTTTCTATCAACTCTTATTTCTATTTCTTTTCCAACATGGATGTCTTAATATATTCATTGATTTTAAAGACTTTAAATAGTGTATTGGACATCGATTAACATATCCTGTAACAGGGAAACCCTTGAAATTTGTGAAACAATCAGAATCGTCATTTTAAATTCATTAAATTCATTCTTTTCCATCATGAATGTCTTAATAGATTCATTAATTTTAAAGACTTTAAATAGTGTATTGGACATCGAATTAACATATCATCTAACAAGAAATTTGTTTAAACTTGTAAAACAATTTATATCGTCATTTCAAATTCATTGAAGTTGTGTTTTCAGTTCCTGGAAGAATTTCTATCAACTCTTTTTTCTATTTCTTTTCCAACATGGATGTCTTAATATATTCATTGATTTTAAAGACGTTAAATAGTGTATTGGACATCGATTAACATATCCTGTAACAGGGAAACCCTTGAAATTTGTAAAACAATCAGAATCGTCATTTTAAATTCATTAAATTCATTCTTTTCCATCATGAATGTCTTAATAGATTCATTAATTTTGAAGACTATAAATAGTGTATTGGACATCGAATTAACATATCATCTAACAAGAAATTTGTTTAAACTTGTAAAACAATTTATATCGTCATTTCAAATTCATTGAAGTTGTGTTTTCACTTCCTGGAAGATTTTCTATCAACTCTCATTTCTATTTCTTTTCCAACATGGATGTCTTAATAGATTCATTGATTATAATGACTTTAAATAGTGTATTGAACATCGAATTAACATATCGTGTAACAAGAAATTTGTTTAAACTTGTAAAACAATTGATATCGTCATTTCCAATTCATTGAAGTTGTGTTTTCAGTTCCTGGAAGATTTTCTATCAACTCTTATTTCTATTTCTTTTCCAACATGGATGTCTTAATAGATTCATTGATTTTAAAGACTTTAAAAAGTGTATTGGACATCGATTCACATATCCTGTAACAGGGAAACCCTTGAAAATTGTAAAACAGTCAGAATCGTCATTTTAAATTCATTGAAGTTGTGTTTTCAGTTCCTGGAAGATTTTCTATCAACTCTTATTTCTATTTCTTTTCCAACATGGATGTCTTAATATATTCATTGATTTTAAAGACTTTAAATAGTGTATTGGACATCGATTAACATATCCTGTAACAGGGAAACCCTTGAAATTTGTGAAACAATCAGAATCGTCATTTTAAATTCATTAAATTCATTCTTTTCCATCATGAATGTCTTAATAGATTCATTAATTTTAAAGACTTTAAATAGTGTATTGGACATCGAATTAACATATCATCTAACAAGAAATTTGTTTAAACTTGTAAAACAATTTATATCGTCATTTCAAATTCATTGAAGTTGTGTTTTCAGTTCCTGGAAGAATTTCTATCAACTCTTTTTTCTATTTCTTTTCCATCATGGATGTCTTAATAGATGCATTGATTTTAAAGACTTTAAATAGTGTATTGGACATCGATTAACATATCCTGTAACAGGGAAACCCTTGAAATTTGTGAAACAATCAGAATCGTCATTTTAAATTCATTAAATTCATTCTTTTCCATCATGAATGTCTTAATAGATTCATTAATTTTGAAGACTATAAATAGTGTATTGGACATCGAATTAACATATCATCTAACAAGAAATTTGTTTAAACTTGTAAAACAATTTATATCGTCATTTCAAATTCATTGAAGTTGTGTTTTCACTTCCTGGAAGATTTTCTATCAACTCTCATTTCTATTTCTTTTCCAACATGGATGTCTTAATAGATTCATTGATTATAATGACTTTAAATAGTGTATTGAACATCGAATTAACATATCGTGTAACAAGAAATTTGTTTAAACTTGTAAAACAATTGATATCGTCATTTCAAATTCATTGAAGTTGTGTTTTCAGTTCCTGGAAGATTTTCTATCAACTCTTATTTCTATTTCTTTTCCAACATGGATGTCTTAATAGATTCATTGATTTTAAAGACTTTAAAAAGTGTATTGGACATCGATTCACATATCCTGTAACAGGGAAACCCTTGAAATTTGTAAAACAGTCAGAATCGTCATTTTAAATTCATTGAAGTTGTGTTTTCAGTTCCTGGAAGATTTTCTATCAACTCTTATTTCTATTTCTTTTCCAACATGGATGTCTTAATATATTCATTGATTTTAAAGACTTTAAATAGTGTATTGGACATCGATTAACATATCCTGTAACAGGGAAACCCTTGAAATTTGTGAAACAATCAGAATCGTCATTTTAAATTCATTAAATTCATTCTTTTCCATCATGAATGTCTTAATAGATTCATTAATTTTAAAGACTTTAAATAGTGTATTGGACATCGAATTAACATATCATCTAACAAGAAATTTGTTTAAACTTGTAAAACAATTTATATCGTCATTTCAAATTCATTGAAGTTGTGTTTTCAGTTCCTGGAAGAATTTCTATCAACTCTTTTTTCTATTTCTTTTCCAACATGGATGTCTTAATATATTCATTGATTTTAAAGACGTTAAATAGTGTATTGGACATCGATTAACATATCCTGTAACAGGGAAACCCTTGAAATTTGTGAAACAATCAGAATCGTCATTTTAAATTCATTAAATTCATTCTTTTCCATCATGAATGTCTTAATAGATTCATTAATTTTAAAGACTTTAAATAGTGTATTGGACATCGAATTAACATATCATCTAACAAGAAATTTGTTTAAACTTGTAAAACAATTTATATCGTCATTTCAAATTCATTGAAGTTGTGTTTTCACTTCCTGGAAGATTTTCTATCAACTCTCATTTCTATTTCTTTTCCAACATGGATGTCTTAATAGATTCATTGATTTTAAAGACTTTAAAAAATTTATTGGACATCGATTCACATATCCTGTAACAGGGAAACCCTTGAAAATTGTAAAACAGTCAGAATCGTCATTTTAAATTCATTGAAGTTGTGTTTTCAGTTCCTGGAAGATTTTCTATCAACTCTTATTTCTATTTCTTTTCCAACATGGATGTCTTAATATATTCATTGATTTTAAAGACTTTAAATAGTGTATTGGACATCGATTAACATATCCTGTAACAGGGAAACCCTTGAAATTTGTGAAACAATCAGAATCGTCATTTTAAATTCATTAAATTCATTCTTTTCCATCATGAATGTCTTAATAGATTCATTAATTTTAAAGACTTTAAATAGTGTATTGGACATCGAATTAACATATCATCTAACAAGAAATTTGTTTAAACTTGTAAAACAATTTATATCGTCATTTCAAATTCATTGAAGTTGTGTTTTCAGTTCCTGGAAGAATTTCTATCAACTCTTTTTTCTATTTCTTTTCCAACATGGATGTCTTAATATATTCATTGATTTTAAAGACGTTAAATAGTGTATTGGACATCGATTAACATATCCTGTAACAGGGAAACCCTTGAAATTTGTAAAACAATCAGAATCGTCATTTTAAATTCATTAAATTCATTCTTTTCCATCATGAATGTCTTAATAGATTCATTAATTTTGAAGACTATAAATAGTGTATTGGACATCGAATTAACATATCATCTAACAAGAAATTTGTTTAAACTTGTAAAACAATTTATATCGTCATTTCAAATTCATTGAAGTTGTGTTTTCACTTCCTGGAAGATTTTCTATCAACTCTCATTTCTATTTCTTTTCCAACATGGATGTCTTAATAGATTCATTGATTATAATGACTTTAAATAGTGTATTGAACATCGAATTAACATATCGTGTAACAAGAAATTTGTTTAAACTTGTAAAACAATTGATATCGTCATTTCAAATTCATTGAAGTTGTGTTTTCAGTTCCTGGAAGATTTTCTATCAACTCTTATTTCTATTTCTTTTCCAACATGGATGTCTTAATAGATTCATTGATTTTAAAGACTTTAAAAAGTGTATTGGACATCGATTCACATATCCTGTAACAGGGAAACCCTTGAAAATTGTAAAACAGTCAGAATCGTCATTTTAAATTCATTGAAGTTGTGTTTTCAGTTCCTGGAAGATTTTCTATCAACTCTTATTTCTATTTCTTTTCCAACATGGATGTCTTAATATATTCATTGATTTTAAAGACTTTAAATAGTGTATTGGACATCGATTAACATATCCTGTAACAGGGAAACCCTTGAAATTTGTGAAACAATCAGAATCGTCATTTTAAATTCATTAAATTCATTCTTTTCCATCATGAATGTCTTAATAGATTCATTAATTTTAAAGACTTTAAATAGTGTATTGGACATCGAATTAACATATCATCTAACAAGAAATTTGTTTAAACTTGTAAAACAATTTATATCGTCATTTCAAATTCATTGAAGTTGTGTTTTCAGTTCCTGGAAGAATTTCTATCAACTCTTTTTTCTATTTCTTTTCCATCATGGATGTCTTAATAGATTCATTGATTTTAAAGACTTTAAATAGTGTATTGGACATCGATTAACATATCCTGTAACAGGGAAACCCTTGAAATTTGTGAAACAATCAGAATCGTAATTTTAAATTCATTAAATTCATTCTTTTCCATCATGAATGTCTTAATAGATTCATTAATTTTGAAGACTATAAATAGTGTATTGGACATCGAATTAACATATCATCTAACAAGAAATTTGTTTAAACTTGTAAAACAATTTATATCGTCATTTCAAATTCATTGAAGTTGTGTTTTCACTTCCTGGAAGATTTTCTATCAACTCTCATTTCTATTTCTTTTCCAACATGGATGTCTTAATAGATTCATTGATTATAATGACTTTAAATAGTGTATTGAACATCGAATTAACATATCGTGTAACAAGAAATTTGTTTAAACTTGTAAAACAATTGATATCGTCATTTTAAATTCATTGAAGTTGTGTTTTCAGTTCCTGGAAGATTTTCTATCAACTCTTATTTCTATTTCTTTTCCAACATGGATGTCTTAATATATTCATTGATTTTAAAGACTTTAAATAGTGTATTGGACATCGATTAACATATCCTGTAACAGGGAAACCCTTGAAATTTGTGAAACAATCAGAATCGTCATTTTAAATTCATTAAATTCATTCTTTTCCATCATGAATGTCTTAATAGATTCATTAATTTTAAAGACTTTAAATAGTGTATTGGACATCGAATTAACATATCATCTAACAAGAAATTTGTTTAAACTTGTAAAACAATTTATATCGTCATTTCAAATTCATTGAAGTTGTGTTTTCAGTTCCTGGAAGAATTTCTATCAACTCTTTTTTCTATTTCTTTTCCAACATGGATGTCTTAATATATTCATTGATTTTAAAGACGTTAAATAGTGTATTGGACATCGATTAACATATCCTGTAACAGGGAAACCCTTGAAATTTGTAAAACAATCAGAATCGTCATTTTAAATTCATTAAATTCATTCTTTTCCATCATGAATGTCTTAATAGATTCATTAATTTTGAAGACTATAAATAGTGTATTGGACATCGAATTAACATATCATCTAACAAGAAATTTGTTTAAACTTGTAAAACAATTTATATCGTCATTTCAAATTCATTGAAGTTGTGTTTTCACTTCCTGGAAGATTTTCTATCAACTCTCATTTCTATTTCTTTTCCAACATGGATGTCTTAATAGATTCATTGATTATAATGACTTTAAATAGTGTATTGAACATCGAATTAACATATCGTGTAACAAGAAATTTGTTTAAACTTGTAAAACAATTGATATCGTCATTTCAAATTCATTGAAGTTGTGTTTTCAGTTCCTGGAAGATTTTCTATCAACTCTTATTTCTATTTCTTTTCCAACATGGATGTCTTAATAGATTCATTGATTTTAAAGACTTTAAAAAGTGTATTGGACATCGATTCACATATCCTGTAACAGGGAAACCCTTGAAAATTGTAAAACAGTCAGAATCGTCATTTTAAATTCATTGAAGTTGTGTTTTCAGTTCCTGGAAGATTTTCTATCAACTCTTATTTCTATTTCTTTTCCAACATGGATGTCTTAATATATTCATTGATTTTAAAGACTTTAAATAGTGTATTGGACATCGATTAACATATCCTGTAACAGGGAAACCCTTGAAATTTGTGAAACAATCAGAATCGTCATTTTAAATTCATTAAATTCATTCTTTTCCATCATGAATGTCTTAATAGATTCATTAATTTTAAAGACTTTAAATAGTGTATTGGACATCGAATTAACATATCATCTAACAAGAAATTTGTTTAAACTTGTAAAACAATTTATATCGTCATTTCAAATTCATTGAAGTTGTGTTTTCAGTTCCTGGAAGAATTTCTATCAACTCTTTTTTCTATTTCTTTTCCATCATGGATGTCTTAATAGATTCATTGATTTTAAAGACTTTAAATAGTGTATTGGACATCGATTAACATATCCTGTAACAGGGAAACCCTTGAAATTTGTGAAACAATCAGAATCGTAATTTTAAATTCATTAAATTCATTCTTTTCCATCATGAATGTCTTAATAGATTCATTAATTTTGAAGACTATAAATAGTGTATTGGACATCGAATTAACATATCATCTAACAAGAAATTTGTTTAAACTTGTAAAACAATTTATATCGTCATTTCAAATTCATTGAAGTTGTGTTTTCACTTCCTGGAAGATTTTCTATCAACTCTCATTTCTATTTCTTTTCCAACATGGATGTCTTAATAGATTCATTGATTATAATGACTTTAAATAGTGTATTGAACATCGAATTAACATATCGTGTAACAAGAAATTTGTTTAAACTTGTAAAACAATTGATATCGTCATTTTAAATTCATTGAAGTTGTGTTTTCAGTTCCTGGAAGATTTTCTATCAACTCTTATTTCTATTTCTTTTCCAACATGGATGTCTTAATATATTCATTGATTTTAAAGACTTTAAATAGTGTATTGGACATCGATTAACATATCCTGTAACAGGGAAACCCTTGAAATTTGTGAAACAATCAGAATCGTCATTTTAAATTCATTAAATTCATTCTTTTCCATCATGAATGTCTTAATAGATTCATTAATTTTAAAGACTTTAAATAGTGTATTGGACATCGAATTAACATATCATCTAACAAGAAATTTGTTTAAACTTGTAAAACAATTTATATCGTCATTTCAAATTCATTGAAGTTGTGTTTTCAGTTCCTGGAAGAATTTCTATCAACTCTTTTTTCTATTTCTTTTCCAACATGGATGTCTTAATATATTCATTGATTTTAAAGACGTTAAATAGTGTATTGGACATCGATTAACATATCCTGTAACAGGGAAACCCTTGAAATTTGTAAAACAATCAGAATCGTCATTTTAAATTCATTAAATTCATTCTTTTCCATCATGAATGTCTTAATAGATTCATTAATTTTGAAGACTATAAATAGTGTATTGGACATCGAATTAACATATCATCTAACAAGAAATTTGTTTAAACTTGTAAAACAATTTATATCGTCATTTCAAATTCATTGAAGTTGTGTTTTCACTTCCTGGAAGATTTTCTATCAACTCTCATTTCTATTTCTTTTCCAACATGGATGTCTTAATAGATTCATTGATTATAATGACTTTAAATAGTGTATTGAACATCGAATTAACATATCGTGTAACAAGAAATTTGTTTAAACTTGTAAAACAATTGATATCGTCATTTCAAATTCATTGAAGTTGTGTTTTCAGTTCCTGGAAGATTTTCTATCAACTCTTATTTCTATTTCTTTTCCAACATGGATGTCTTAATAGATTCATTGATTTTAAAGACTTTAAAAAGTGTATTGGACATCGATTCACATATCCTGTAACAGGGAAACCCTTGAAAATTGTAAAACAGTCAGAATCGTCATTTTAAATTCATTGAAGTTGTGTTTTCAGTTCCTGGAAGATTTTCTATCAACTCTTATTTCTATTTCTTTTCCAACATGGATGTCTTAATATATTCATTGATTTTAAAGACTTTAAATAGTGTATTGGACATCGATTAACATATCCTGTAACAGGGAAACCCTTGAAATTTGTGAAACAATCAGAATCGTCATTTTAAATTCATTAAATTCATTCTTTTCCATCATGAATGTCTTAATAGATTCATTAATTTTAAAGACTTTAAATAGTGTATTGGACATCGAATTAACATATCATCTAACAAGAAATTTGTTTAAACTTGTAAAACAATTTATATCGTCATTTCAAATTCATTGAAGTTGTGTTTTCAGTTCCTGGAAGAATTTCTATCAACTCTTTTTTCTATTTCTTTTCCATCATGGATGTCTTAATAGATTCATTGATTTTAAAGACTTTAAATAGTGTATTGGACATCGATTAACATATCCTGTAACAGGGAAACCCTTGAAATTTGTGAAACAATCAGAATCGTAATTTTAAATTCATTAAATTCATTCTTTTCCATCATGAATGTCTTAATAGATTCATTAATTTTGAAGACTATAAATAGTGTATTGGACATCGAATTAACATATCATCTAACAAGAAATTTGTTTAAACTTGTAAAACAATTTATATCGTCATTTCAAATTCATTGAAGTTGTGTTTTCACTTCCTGGAAGATTTTCTATCAACTCTCATTTCTATTTCTTTTCCAACATGGATGTCTTAATAGATTCATTGATTATAATGACTTTAAATAGTGTATTGAACATCGAATTAACATATCGTGTAACAAGAAATTTGTTTAAACTTGTAAAACAATTGATATCGTCATTTCAAATTCATTGAAGTTGTGTTTTCAGTTCCTGGAAGATTTTCTATCAACTCTTATTTCTATTTCTTTTCCAACATGGATGTCTTAATAGATTCATTGATTATAATGACTTTAAATAGTGTATTGAACATCGATTAACATATCCTGTAACAGGGAAACCCTTGAAATTTGTGAAACAATCAGAATCGTCATTTTAAATTCATTAAATTCATTCTTTTCCATCATGAATGTCTTAATAGATTCATTAATTTTAAAGACTTTAAATAGTGTATTGGACATCGAATTAACATATCATCTAACAAGAAATTTGTTTAAACTTGTAAAACAATTTATATCGTCATTTCAAATTCATTGAAGTTGTGTTTTCAGTTCCTGGAAGAATTTCTATCAACTCTTTTTTCTATTTCTTTTCCAACATGGATGTCTTAATATATTCATTGATTTTAAAGACGTTAAATAGTGTATTGGACATCGATTAACATATCCTGTAACAGGGAAACCCTTGAAATTTGTGAAACAATCAGAATCGTCATTTTAAATTCATTAAATTCATTCTTTTCCATCATGAATGTCTTAATAGATTCATTAATTTTAAAGACTTTAAATAGTGTATTGGACATCGAATTAACATATCATCTAACAAGAAATTTGTTTAAACTTGTAAAACAATTTATATCGTCATTTCAAATTCATTGAAGTTGTGTTTTCACTTCCTGGAAGATTTTCTATCAACTCTCATTTCTATTTCTTTTCCAACATGGATGTCTTAATAGATTCATTGATTTTAAAGACTTTAAAAAATTTATTGGACATCGATTCACATATCCTGTAACAGGGAAACCCTTGAAAATTGTAAAACAGTCAGAATCGTCATTTTAAATTCATTGAAGTTGTGTTTTCAGTTCCTGGAAGATTTTCTATCAACTCTTATTTCTATTTCTTTTCCAACATGGATGTCTTAATATATTCATTGATTTTAAAGACTTTAAATAGTGTATTGGACATCGATTAACATATCCTGTAACAGGGAAACCCTTGAAATTTGTGAAACAATCAGAATCGTCATTTTAAATTCATTAAATTCATTCTTTTCCATCATGAATGTCTTAATAGATTCATTAATTTTAAAGACTTTAAATAGTGTATTGGACATCGAATTAACATATCATCTAACAAGAAATTTGTTTAAACTTGTAAAACAATTTATATCGTCATTTCAAATTCATTGAAGTTGTGTTTTCAGTTCCTGGAAGAATTTCTATCAACTCTTTTTTCTATTTCTTTTCCAACATGGATGTCTTAATATATTCATTGATTTTAAAGACGTTAAATAGTGTATTGGACATCGATTAACATATCCTGTAACAGGGAAACCCTTGAAATTTGTAAAACAATCAGAATCGTCATTTTAAATTCATTAAATTCATTCTTTTCCATCATGAATGTCTTAATAGATTCATTAATTTTGAAGACTATAAATAGTGTATTGGACATCGAATTAACATATCATCTAACAAGAAATTTGTTTAAACTTGTAAAACAATTTATATCGTCATTTCAAATTCATTGAAGTTGTGTTTTCACTTCCTGGAAGATTTTCTATCAACTCTCATTTCTATTTCTTTTCCAACATGGATGTCTTAATAGATTCATTGATTATAATGACTTTAAATAGTGTATTGAACATCGAATTAACATATCGTGTAACAAGAAATTTGTTTAAACTTGTAAAACAATTGATATCGTCATTTCAAATTCATTGAAGTTGTGTTTTCAGTTCCTGGAAGAATTTCTATCAACTCTTTTTTCTATTTCTTTTCCATCATGGATGTCTTAATAGATTCATTGATTTTAAAGACTTTAAATAGTGTATTGGACATCGATTAACATATCCTGTAACAGGGAAACCCTTGAAATTTGTGAAACAATCAGAATCGTCATTTTAAATTCATTAAATTCATTCTTTTCCATCATGAATGTCTTAATAGATTCATTAATTTTGAAGACTATAAATAGTGTATTGGACATCGAATTAACATATCATCTAACAAGAAATTTGTTTAAACTTGTAAAACAATTTATATCGTCATTTCAAATTCATTGAAGTTGTGTTTTCACTTCCTGGAAGATTTTCTATCAACTCTCATTTCTATTTCTTTTCCAACATGGATGTCTTAATAGATTCATTGATTATAATGACTTTAAATAGTGTATTGAACATCGAATTAACATATCGTGTAACAAGAAATTTGTTTAAACTTGTAAAACAATTGATATCGTCATTTCAAATTCATTGAAGTTGTGTTTTCAGTTCCTGGAAGATTTTCTATCAACTCTTATTTCTATTTCTTTTCCAACATGGATGTCTTAATAGATTCATTGATTTTAAAGACTTTAAAAAGTGTATTGGACATCGATTCACATATCCTGTAACAGGGAAACCCTTGAAATTTGTAAAACAGTCAGAATCGTCATTTTAAATTCATTGAAGTTGTGTTTTCAGTTCCTGGAAGATTTTCTATCAACTCTTATTTCTATTTCTTTTCCAACATGGATGTCTTAATATATTCATTGATTTTAAAGACTTTAAATAGTGTATTGGACATCGATTAACATATCCTGTAACAGGGAAACCCTTGAAATTTGTGAAACAATCAGAATCGTCATTTTAAATTCATTAAATTCATTCTTTTCCATCATGAATGTCTTAATAGATTCATTAATTTTAAAGACTTTAAATAGTGTATTGGACATCGAATTAACATATCATCTAACAAGAAATTTGTTTAAACTTGTAAAACAATTTATATCGTCATTTCAAATTCATTGAAGTTGTGTTTTCAGTTCCTGGAAGAATTTCTATCAACTATTTTTTCTATTTCTTTTCCATCATGGATGTCTTAATAGATTCATTGATTTTAAAGACTTTAAATAGTGTATTGGACATCGATTAACATATCCTGTAACAGGGAAACCCTTGAAATTTGTGAAACAATCAGAATCGTCATTTTAAATTCATTAAATTCATTCTTTTCCATCATGAATGTCTTAATAGATTCATTAATTTTAAAGACTTTAAATAGTGTATTGGACATCGAATTAACATATCATCTAACAAGAAATTTGTTTAAACTTGTAAAACAATTTATATCGTCATTTCAAATTCATTGAAGTTGTGTTTTCAGTTCCTGGAAGAATTTCTATCAACTCTCATTTCTATTTCTTTTCCAACATGGATGTCTTAATAGATTCATTGATTATAATGACTTTAAATAGTGTATTGGACATCGAATTAACATATCATCTAACAAGAAATTTGTTTAAACTTGTAAAACAATTTATATCGTCATTTCAAATTCATTGAAGTTGTGTTTTCACTTCCTGGAAGATTTTCTATCAACTCTCATTTCTATTTCTTTTCCAACATGGATGTCTTAATAGATTCATTGATTTTAAAGACTTTAAAAAATTTATTGGACATCGATTCACATATCCTGTAACAGGGAAACCCTTGAAAATTGTAAAACAGTCAGAATCGTCATTTTAAATTCATTGAAGTTGTGTTTTCAGTTCCTGGAAGATTTTCTATCAACTCTTATTTCTATTTCTTTTCCAACATGGATGTCTTAATATATTCATTGATTTTAAAGACTTTAAATAGTGTATTGGACATCGATTAACATATCCTGTAACAGGGAAACCCTTGAAATTTGTGAAACAATCAGAATCGTCATTTTAAATTCATTAAATTCATTCTTTTCCATCATGAATGTCTTAATAGATTCATTAATTTTAAAGACTTTAAATAGTGTATTGGACATCGAATTAACATATCATCTAACAAGAAATTTGTTTAAACTTGTAAAACAATTTATATCGTCATTTCAAATTCATTGAAGTTGTGTTTTCAGTTCCTGGAAGAATTTCTATCAACTCTTTTTTCTATTTCTTTTCCAACATGGATGTCTTAATATATTCATTGATTTTAAAGACGTTAAATAGTGTATTGGACATCGATTAACATATCCTGTAACAGGGAAACCCTTGAAATTTGTAAAACAATCAGAATCGTCATTTTAAATTCATTAAATTCATTCTTTTCCATCATGAATGTCTTAATAGATTCATTAATTTTGAAGACTATAAATAGTGTATTGGACATCGAATTAACATATCATCTAACAAGAAATTTGTTTAAACTTGTAAAACAATTTATATCGTCATTTCAAATTCATTGAAGTTGTGTTTTCACTTCCTGGAAGATTTTCTATCAACTCTCATTTCTATTTCTTTTCCAACATGGATGTCTTAATAGATTCATTGATTATAATGACTTTAAATAGTGTATTGAACATCGAATTAACATATCGTGTAACAAGAAATTTGTTTAAACTTGTAAAACAATTGATATCGTCATTTCAAATTCATTGAAGTTGTGTTTTCAGTTCCTGGAAGAATTTCTATCAACTCTTTTTTCTATTTCTTTTCCATCATGGATGTCTTAATAGATTCATTGATTTTAAAGACTTTAAATAGTGTATTGGACATCGATTAACATATCCTGTAACAGGGAAACCCTTGAAATTTGTGAAACAATCAGAATCGTCATTTTAAATTCATTAAATTCATTCTTTTCCATCATGAATGTCTTAATAGATTCATTAATTTTGAAGACTATAAATAGTGTATTGGACATCGAATTAACATATCATCTAACAAGAAATTTGTTTAAACTTGTAAAACAATTTATATCGTCATTTCAAATTCATTGAAGTTGTGTTTTCACTTCCTGGAAGATTTTCTATCAACTCTCATTTCTATTTCTTTTCCAACATGGATGTCTTAATAGATTCATTGATTATAATGACTTTAAATAGTGTATTGAACATCGAATTAACATATCGTGTAACAAGAAATTTGTTTAAACTTGTAAAACAATTGATATCGTCATTTCAAATTCATTGAAGTTGTGTTTTCAGTTCCTGGAAGATTTTCTATCAACTCTTATTTCTATTTCTTTTCCAACATGGATGTCTTAATAGATTCATTGATTTTAAAGACTTTAAAAAGTGTATTGGACATCGATTCACATATCCTGTAACAGGGAAACCCTTGAAATTTGTAAAACAGTCAGAATCGTCATTTTAAATTCATTGAAGTTGTGTTTTCAGTTCCTGGAAGATTTTCTATCAACTCTTATTTCTATTTCTTTTCCAACATGGATGTCTTAATATATTCATTGATTTTAAAGACTTTAAATAGTGTATTGGACATCGATTAACATATCCTGTAACAGGGAAACCCTTGAAATTTGTGAAACAATCAGAATCGTCATTTTAAATTCATTAAATTCATTCTTTTCCATCATGAATGTCTTAATAGATTCATTAATTTTAAAGACTTTAAATAGTGTATTGGACATCGAATTAACATATCATCTAACAAGAAATTTGTTTAAACTTGTAAAACAATTTATATCGTCATTTCAAATTCATTGAAGTTGTGTTTTCAGTTCCTGGAAGAATTTCTATCAACTATTTTTTCTATTTCTTTTCCATCATGGATGTCTTAATAGATTCATTGATTTTAAAGACTTTAAATAGTGTATTGGACATCGATTAACATATCCTGTAACAGGGAAACCCTTGAAATTTGTGAAACAATCAGAATCGTCATTTTAAATTCATTAAATTCATTCTTTTCCATCATGAATGTCTTAATAGATTCATTAATTTTAAAGACTTTAAATAGTGTATTGGACATCGAATTAACATATCATCTAACAAGAAATTTGTTTAAACTTGTAAAACAATTTATATCGTCATTTCAAATTCATTGAAGTTGTGTTTTCAGTTCCTGGAAGAATTTCTATCAACTCTCATTTCTATTTCTTTTCCAACATGGATGTCTTAATAGATTCATTGATTATAATGACTTTAAATAGTGTATTGAACATCGAATTAACATATCGTGTAACAAGAAATTTGTTTAAACTTGTAAAACAATTGATATCGTCATTTCAAATTCATTGAAGTTGTGTTTTCAGTTCCTGGAAGATTTTCTATCAACTCTTATTTCTATTTCTTTTCCAACATGGATGTCTTAATAGATTCATTGATTTTAAAGACTTTAAAAAGTGTATTGGACATCGATTCACATATCCTGTAACAGGGAAACCCTTGAAAATTGTAAAACAGTCAGAATCGTCATTTTAAATTCATTGAAGTTGTGTTTTCAGTTCCTGGAAGATTTTCTATCAACTCTTATTTCTATTTCTTTTCCAACATGGATGTCTTAATATATTCATTGATTTTAAAGACTTTAAATAGTGTATTGGACATCGATTAACATATCCTGTAACAGGGAAACCCTTGAAATTTGTGAAACAATCAGAATCGTCATTTTAAATTCATTAAATTCATTCTTTTCCATCATGAATGTCTTAATAGATTCATTAATTTTAAAGACTTTAAATAGTGTATTGGACATCGAATTAACATATCATCTAACAAGAAATTTGTTTAAACTTGTAAAACAATTTATATCGTCATTTCAAATTCATTGAAGTTGTGTTTTCACTTCCTGGAAGATTTTCTATCAACTCTCATTTCTATTTCTTTTCCAACATGGATGTCTTAATAGATTCATTGATTATAATGACTTTAAATAGTGTATTGAACATCGAATTAACATATCGTGTAACAAGAAATTTGTTTAAACTTGTAAAACAATTGATATCGTCATTTCAAATTCATTGAAGTTGTGTTTTCAGTTCCTGGAAGATTTTCTATCAACTCTTATTTCTATTTCTTTTCCAACATGGATGTCTTAATAGATTCATTGATTTTAAAGACTTTAAAAAGTGTATTGGACATCGATTCACATATCCTGTAACAGGGAAACCCTTGAAAATTGTAAAACAGTCAGAATCGTCATTTTAAATTCATTGAAGTTGTGTTTTCAGTTCCTGGAAGATTTTCTATCAACTCTTATTTCTATTTCTTTTCCAACATGGATGTCTTAATATATTCATTGATTTTAAAGACTTTAAATAGTGTATTGGACATCGATTAACATATCCTGTAACAGGGAAACCCTTGAAATTTGTGAAACAATCAGAATCGTCATTTTAAATTCATTAAATTCATTCTTTTCCATCATGAATGTCTTAATAGATTCATTAATTTTAAAGACTTTAAATAGTGTATTGGACATCGAATTAACATATCATCTAACAAGAAATTTGTTTAAACTTGTAAAACAATTTATATCGTCATTTCAAATTCATTGAAGTTGTGTTTTCACTTCCTGGAAGATTTTCTATCAACTCTCATTTCTATTTCTTTTCCAACATGGATGTCTTAATAGATTCATTGATTTTAAAGACTTTAAAAAATTTATTGGACATCGATTCACATATCCTGTAACAGGGAAACCCTTGAAAATTGTAAAACAGTCAGAATCGTCATTTTAAATTCATTGAAGTTGTGTTTTCAGTTCCTGGAAGATTTTCTATCAACTCTTATTTCTATTTCTTTTCCAACATGGATGTCTTAATATATTCATTGATTTTAAAGACTTTAAATAGTGTATTGGACATCGATTAACATATCCTGTAACAGGGAAACCCTTGAAATTTGTGAAACAATCAGAATCGTCATTTTAAATTCATTAAATTCATTCTTTTCCATCATGAATGTCTTAATAGATTCATTAATTTTAAAGACTTTAAATAGTGTATTGGACATCGAATTAACATATCATCTAACAAGAAATTTGTTTAAACTTGTAAAACAATTTATATCGTCATTTCAAATTCATTGAAGTTGTGTTTTCAGTTCCTGGAAGAATTTCTATCAACTCTTTTTTCTATTTCTTTTCCAACATGGATGTCTTAATATATTCATTGATTTTAAAGACGTTAAATAGTGTATTGGACATCGATTAACATATCCTGTAACAGGGAAACCCTTGAAATTTGTAAAACAATCAGAATCGTCATTTTAAATTCATTAAATTCATTCTTTTCCATCATGAATGTCTTAATAGATTCATTAATTTTGAAGACTATAAATAGTGTATTGGACATCGAATTAACATATCATCTAACAAGAAATTTGTTTAAACTTGTAAAACAATTTATATCGTCATTTCAAATTCATTGAAGTTGTGTTTTCACTTCCTGGAAGATTTTCTATCAACTCTCATTTCTATTTCTTTTCCAACATGGATGTCTTAATAGATTCATTGATTATAATGACTTTAAATAGTGTATTGAACATCGAATTAACATATCGTGTAACAAGAAATTTGTTTAAACTTGTAAAACAATTGATATCGTCATTTCAAATTCATTGAAGTTGTGTTTTCAGTTCCTGGAAGATTTTCTATCAACTCTTATTTCTATTTCTTTTCCAACATGGATGTCTTAATAGATTCATTGATTTTAAAGACTTTAAAAAGTGTATTGGACATCGATTCACATATCCTGTAACAGGGAAACCCTTGAAAATTGTAAAACAGTCAGAATCGTCATTTTAAATTCATTGAAGTTGTGTTTTCAGTTCCTGGAAGATTTTCTATCAACTCTTATTTCTATTTCTTTTCCAACATGGATGTCTTAATATATTCATTGATTTTAAAGACTTTAAATAGTGTATTGGACATCGATTAACATATCCTGTAACAGGGAAACCCTTGAAATTTGTGAAACAATCAGAATCGTCATTTTAAATTCATTAAATTCATTCTTTTCCATCATGAATGTCTTAATAGATTCATTAATTTTAAAGACTTTAAATAGTGTATTGGACATCGAATTAACATATCATCTAACAAGAAATTTGTTTAAACTTGTAAAACAATTTATATCGTCATTTCAAATTCATTGAAGTTGTGTTTTCAGTTCCTGGAAGAATTTCTATCAACTATTTTTTCTATTTCTTTTCCATCATGGATGTCTTAATAGATTCATTGATTTTAAAGACTTTAAATAGTGTATTGGACATCGATTAACATATCCTGTAACAGGGAAACCCTTGAAATTTGTGAAACAATCAGAATCGTCATTTTAAATTCATTAAATTCATTCTTTTCCATCATGAATGTCTTAATAGATTCATTAATTTTAAAGACTTTAAATAGTGTATTGGACATCGAATTAACATATCATCTAACAAGAAATTTGTTTAAACTTGTAAAACAATTTATATCGTCATTTCAAATTCATTGAAGTTGTGTTTTCAGTTCCTGGAAGAATTTCTATCAACTCTTTTTTCTATTTCTTTTCCAACATGGATGTCTTAATATATTCATTGATTTTAAAGACGTTAAATAGTGTATTGGACATCGATTAACATATCCTGTAACAGGGAAACCCTTGAAATTTGTGAAACAATCAGAATCGTCATTTTAAATTCATTAAATTCATTCTTTTCCATCATGAATGTCTTAATAGATTCATTAATTTTAAAGACTTTAAATAGTGTATTGGACATCGAATTAACATATCATCTAACAAGAAATTTGTTTAAACTTGTAAAACAATTTATATCGTCATTTCAAATTCATTGAAGTTGTGTTTTCACTTCCTGGAAGATTTTCTATCAACTCTCATTTCTATTTCTTTTCCAACATGGATGTCTTAATAGATTCATTGATTATAATGACTTTAAATAGTGTATTGAACATCGAATTAACATATCGTGTAACAAGAAATTTGTTTAAACTTGTAAAACAATTGATATCGTCATTTCAAATTCATTGAAGTTGTGTTTTCAGTTCCTGGAAGATTTTCTATCAACTCTTATTTCTATTTCTTTTCCAACATGGATGTCTTAATAGATTCATTGATTTTAAAGACTTTAAAAAGTGTATTGGACATCGATTCACATATCCTGTAACAGGGAAACCCTTGAAAATTGTAAAACAGTCAGAATCGTCATTTTAAATTCATTGAAGTTGTGTTTTCAGTTCCTGGAAGATTTTCTATCAACTCTTATTTCTATTTCTTTTCCAACATGGATGTCTTAATATATTCATTGATTTTAAAGACTTTAAATAGTGTATTGGACATCGATTAACATATCCTGTAACAGGGAAACCCTTGAAATTTGTGAAACAATCAGAATCGTCATTTTAAATTCATTAAATTCATTCTTTTCCATCATGAATGTCTTAATAGATTCATTAATTTTAAAGACTTTAAATAGTGTATTGGACATCGAATTAACATATCATCTAACAAGAAATTTGTTTAAACTTGTAAAACAATTTATATCGTCATTTCAAATTCATTGAAGTTGTGTTTTCACTTCCTGGAAGATTTTCTATCAACTCTCATTTCTATTTCTTTTCCAACATGGATGTCTTAATAGATTCATTGATTATAATGACTTTAAATAGTGTATTGAACATCGAATTAACATATCGTGTAACAAGAAATTTGTTTAAACTTGTAAAACAATTGATATCGTCATTTCAAATTCATTGAAGTTGTGTTTTCAGTTCCTGGAAGATTTTCTATCAACTCTTATTTCTATTTCTTTTCCAACATGGATGTCTTAATAGATTCATTGATTTTAAAGACTTTAAAAAGTGTATTGGACATCGATTCACATATCCTGTAACAGGGAAACCCTTGAAAATTGTAAAACAGTCAGAATCGTCATTTTAAATTCATTGAAGTTGTGTTTTCAGTTCCTGGAAGATTTTCTATCAACTCTTATTTCTATTTCTTTTCCAACATGGATGTCTTAATATATTCATTGATTTTAAAGACTTTAAATAGTGTATTGGACATCGATTAACATATCCTGTAACAGGGAAACCCTTGAAATTTGTGAAACAATCAGAATCGTCATTTTAAATTCATTAAATTCATTCTTTTCCATCATGAATGTCTTAATAGATTCATTAATTTTAAAGACTTTAAATAGTGTATTGGACATCGAATTAACATATCATCTAACAAGAAATTTGTTTAAACTTGTAAAACAATTGATATCGTCATTTCAAATTCATTGAAGTTGTCTTTTTAGTTCCTGGAAGATTTTCTATCAACTCTTATTTCTATTTCTTTTCCAACATGGATGTCTTAATATATTCATGGATTTTAAAGACTTTAAATAGTGTATTGGACATCGATTAACATATCCTGTAACAGGGAAACCCTTGAAATTTGTGAAACAATCAGAATCGTCATTTTAAATTCATTAAATTCATTCTTTTCCATCATGAATGTCTTAATAGATTCATTAATTTTGAAGACTATAAATAGTGTATTGGACATCGAATTAACATATCATCTAACAAGAAATTTGTTTAAACTTGTAAAACAATTTATATCGTCATTTCAAATTCATTGAAGTTGTGTTTTCACTTCCTGGAAGATTTTCTATCAACTCTCATTTCTATTTCTTTTCCAACATGGATGTCTTAATAGATTCATTGATTATAATGACTTTAAATAGTGTATTGAACATCGAATTAACATATCGTGTAACAAGAAATTTGTTTAAACTTGTAAAACAATTGATATCGTCATTTCAAATTCATTGAAGTTGTGTTTTCAGTTCCTGGAAGATTTTCTATCAACTCTTATTTCTATTTCTTTTCCAACATGGATGTCTTAATAGATTCATTGATTTTAAAGACTTTAAAAAGTGTATTGGACATCGATTCACATATCCTGTAACAGGGAAACCCTTGAAATTTGTAAAACAGTCAGAATCGTCATTTTAAATTCATTGAAGTTGTGTTTTCAGTTCCTGGAAGATTTTCTATCAACTCTTATTTCTATTTCTTTTCCAACATGGATGTCTTAATATATTCATTGATTTTAAAGACTTTAAATAGTGTATTGGACATCGATTAACATATCCTGTAACAGGGAAACCCTTGAAATTTGTGAAACAATCAGAATCGTCATTTTAAATTCATTAAATTCATTCTTTTCCATCATGAATGTCTTAATAGATTCATTAATTTTAAAGACTTTAAATAGTGTATTGGACATCGAATTAACATATCATCTAACAAGAAATTTGTTTAAACTTGTAAAACAATTTATATCGTCATTTCAAATTCATTGAAGTTGTGTTTTCACTTCCTGGAAGATTTTCTATCAACTCTCATTTCTATTTCTTTTCCAACATGGATGTCTTAATAGATTCATTGATTATAATGACTTTAAATAGTGTATTGAACATCGAATTAACATATCGTGTAACAAGAAATTTGTTTAAACTTGTAAAACAATTGATATCGTCATTTCAAATTCATTGAAGTTGTGTTTTCAGTTCCTGGAAGATTTTCTATCAACTCTTATTTCTATTTCTTTTCCAACATGGATGTCTTAATAGATTCATTGATTTTAAAGACTTTAAAAAGTGTATTGGACATCGATTCACATATCCTGTAACAGGGAAACCCTTGAAAATTGTAAAACAGTCAGAATCGTCATTTTAAATTCATTGAAGTTGTGTTTTCAGTTCCTGGAAGATTTTCTATCAACTCTTATTTCTATTTCTTTTCCAACATGGATGTCTTAATATATTCATTGATTTTAAAGACTTTAAATAGTGTATTGGACATCGATTAACATATCCTGTAACAGGGAAACCCTTGAAATTTGTGAAACAATCAGAATCGTCATTTTAAATTCATTAAATTCATTCTTTTCCATCATGAATGTCTTAATAGATTCATTAATTTTAAAGACTTTAAATAGTGTATTGGACATCGAATTAACATATCATCTAACAAGAAATTTGTTTAAACTTGTAAAACAATTGATATCGTCATTTCAAATTCATTGAAGTTGTCTTTTTAGTTCCTGGAAGATTTTCTATCAACTCTTATTTCTATTTCTTTTCCAACATGGATGTCTTAATATATTCATGGATTTTAAAGACTTTAAATAGTGTATTGGACATCGATTAACATATCCTGTAACAGGGAAACCCTTGAAATTTGTAAAACAATCAGAATCGTCATTTTAAATTCATTAAATTCATTCTTTTCCATCATGAATGTCTTAATAGATTCATTAATTTTTAAGACTTTAAATAGTGTATTGGACATCGAATTAACATATCATCTAACAAGAAATTTGTTTAAACTTGTAAAACAATTTATATCGTCATTTCAAATTCATTGAAGTTGTGTTTTCAGTTCCTGGAAGAATTTCTATCAACTCTTTTTTCTATTTCTTTTCCAACATGGATGTCTTAATATATTCATTGATTTTAAAGACGTTAAATAGTGTATTGGACATCGATTAACATATCCTGTAACAGGGAAACCCTTGAAATTTGTGAAACAATCAGAATCGTCATTTTAAATTCATTAAATTCATTCTTTTCCATCATGAATGTCTTAATAGATTCATTAATTTTAAAGACTTTAAATAGTGTATTGGACATCGAATTAACATATCATCTAACAAGAAATTTGTTTAAACTTGTAAAACAATTTATATCGTCATTTCAAATTCATTGAAGTTGTGTTTTCACTTCCTGGAAGATTTTCTATCAACTCTCATTTCTATTTCTTTTCCAACATGGATGTCTTAATAGATTCATTGATTATAATGACTTTAAATAGTGTATTGAACATCGAATTAACATATCGTGTAACAAGAAATTTGTTTAAACTTGTAAAACAATTGATATCGTCATTTCAAATTCATTGAAGTTGTGTTTTCAGTTCCTGGAAGATTTTCTATCAACTCTTATTTCTATTTCTTTTCCAACATGGATGTCTTAATAGATTCATTGATTTTAAAGACTTTAAAAAGTGTATTGGACATCGATTCACATATCCTGTAACAGGGAAACCCTTGAAAATTGTAAAACAGTCAGAATCGTCATTTTAAATTCATTGAAGTTGTGTTTTCAGTTCCTGGAAGATTTTCTATCAACTCTTATTTCTATTTCTTTTCCAACATGGATGTCTTAATATATTCATTGATTTTAAAGACTTTAAATAGTGTATTGGACATCGATTAACATATCCTGTAACAGGGAAACCCTTGAAATTTGTGAAACAATCAGAATCGTCATTTTAAATTCATTAAATTCATTCTTTTCCATCATGAATGTCTTAATAGATTCATTAATTTTAAAGACTTTAAATAGTGTATTGGACATCGAATTAACATATCATCTAACAAGAAATTTGTTTAAACTTGTAAAACAATTTATATCGTCATTTCAAATTCATTGAAGTTGTGTTTTCAGTTCCTGGAAGAATTTCTATCAACTCTTTTTTCTATTTCTTTTCCATCATGGATGTCTTAATAGATTCATTGATTTTAAAGACTTTAAATAGTGTATTGGACATCGATTAACATATCCTGTAACAGGGAAACCCTTGAAATTTGTGAAACAATCAGAATCGTCATTTTAAATTCATTAAATTCATTCTTTTCCATCATGAATGTCTTAATAGATTCATTAATTTTAAAGACTTTAAATAGTGTATTGGACATCGAATTAACATATCATCTAACAAGAAATTTGTTTAAACTTGTAAAACAATTTATATCGTCATTTCAAATTCATTGAAGTTGTGTTTTCACTTCCTGGAAGATTTTCTATCAACTCTCATTTCTATTTCTTTTCCAACATGGATGTCTTAATAGATTCATTGATTATAATGACTTTAAATAGTGTATTGAACATCGAATTAACATATCGTGTAACAAGAAATTTGTTTAAACTTGTAAAACAATTGATATCGTCATTTCAAATTCATTGAAGTTGTGTTTTCAGTTCCTGGAAGATTTTCTATCAACTCTTATTTCTATTTCTTTTCCAACATGGATGTCTTAATAGATTCATTGATTTTAAAGACTTTAAAAAGTGTATTGGACATCGATTCACATATCCTGTAACAGGGAAACCCTTGAAAATTGTAAAACAGTCAGAATCGTCATTTTAAATTCATTGAAGTTGTGTTTTCAGTTCCTGGAAGATTTTCTATCAACTCTTATTTCTATTTCTTTTCCAACATGGATGTCTTAATATATTCATTGATTTTAAAGACTTTAAATAGTGTATTGGACATCGATTAACATATCCTGTAACAGGGAAACCCTTGAAATTTGTGAAACAATCAGAATCGTCATTTTAAATTCATTAAATTCATTCTTTTCCATCATGAATGTCTTAATAGATTCATTAATTTTAAAGACTTTAAATAGTGTATTGGACATCGAATTAACATATCATCTAACAAGAAATTTGTTTAAACTTGTAAAACAATTTATATCGTCATTTCAAATTCATTGAAGTTGTGTTTTCAGTTCCTGGAAGAATTTCTATCAACTCTTTTTTCTATTTCTTTTCCATCATGGATGTCTTAATAGATTCATTGATTTTAAAGACTTTAAATAGTGTATTGGACATCGATTAACATATCCTGTAACAGGGAAACCCTTGAAATTTGTGAAACAATCAGAATCGTCATTTTAAATTCATTAAATTCATTCTTTTCCATCATGAATGTCTTAATAGATTCATTAATTTTAAAGACTTTAAATAGTGTATTGGACATCGAATTAACATATCATCTAACAAGAAATTTGTTTAAACTTGTAAAACAATTTATATCGTCATTTCAAATTCATTGAAGTTGTGTTTTCAGTTCCTGGAAGAATTTCTATCAACTCTTTTTTCTATTTCTTTTCCAACATGGATGTCTTAATATATTCATTGATTTTAAAGACGTTAAATAGTGTATTGGACATCGATTAACATATCCTGTAACAGGGAAACCCTTGAAATTTGTGAAACAATCAGAATCGTCATTTTAAATTCATTAAATTCATTCTTTTCCATCATGAATGTCTTAATAGATTCATTAATTTTAAAGACTTTAAATAGTGTATTGGACATCGAATTAACATATCATCTAACAAGAAATTTGTTTAAACTTGTAAAACAATTTATATCGTCATTTCAAATTCATTGAAGTTGTGTTTTCAGTTCCTGGAAGAATTTCTATCAACTCTTTTTTCTATTTCTTTTCCATCATGGATGTCTTAATAGATTAATTGATTTTAAAGACTTTAAATAGTGTATTGGACATCGATTAACATATCCTGTAACAGGGAAACCCTTGAAATTTGTAAAACAATCAGAATCGTCATTTTAAATTCATTAAATTCATTCTTTTCCATCATGAATGTCTTAATAGATTCATTAATTTTGAAGACTATAAATAGTGTATTGGACATCGAATTAACATATCATCTAACAAGAAATTTGTTTAAACTTGTAAAACAATTTATATCGTCATTTCAAATTCATAGAAGTTGTGTTTTCACTTCCTGGAAGATTTTCTATCAACTCTCATTTCTATTTCTTTTCCAACATGGATGTCTTAATAGATTCATTGATTATAATGACTTTAAATAGTGTATTGAACATCGAATTAACATATCGTGTAACAAGAAATTTGTTTAAACTTGTAAAACAATTGATATCGTCATTTCAAATTCATTGAAGTTGTGTTTTCAGTTCCTGGAAGATTTTCTATCAACTCTTATTTCTATTTCTTTTCCAACATGGATGTCTTAATAGATTCATTGATTTTAAAGACTTTAAAAAGTGTATTGGACATCGATTCACATATCCTGTAACAGGGAAACCCTTGAAAATTGTAAAACAGTCAGAATCGTCATTTTAAATTCATTGAAGTTGTGTTTTCAGTTCCTGGAAGATTTTCTATCAACTCTTATTTCTATTTCTTTTCCAACATGGATGTCTTAATATATTCATTGATTTTAAAGACTTTAAATAGTGTATTGGACATCGATTAACATATCCTGTAACAGGGAAACCCTTGAAATTTGTGAAACAATCAGAATCGTCATTTTAAATTCATTAAATTCATTCTTTTCCATCATGAATGTCTTAATAGATTCATTAATTTTAAAGACTTTAAATAGTGTATTGGACATCGAATTAACATATCATCTAACAAGAAATTTGTTTAAACTTGTAAAACAATTTATATCGTCATTTCAAATTCATTGAAGTTGTGTTTTCAGTTCCTGGAAGAATTTCTATCAACTCTTTTTTCTATTTCTTTTCCATCATGGATGTCTTAATAGATTCATTGATTTTAAAGACTTTAAATAGTGTATTGGACATCGATTAACATATCCTGTAACAGGGAAACCCTTGAAATTTGTGAAACAATCAGAATCGTCATTTTAAATTCATTAAATTCATTCTTTTCCATCATGAATGTCTTAATAGATTCATTAATTTTAAAGACTTTAAATAGTGTATTGGACATCGAATTAACATATCATCTAACAAGAAATTTGTTTAAACTTGTAAAACAATTTATATCGTCATTTCAAATTCATTGAAGTTGTGTTTTCACTTCCTGGAAGATTTTCTATCAACTCTCATTTCTATTTCTTTTCCAACATGGATGTCTTAATAGATTCATTGATTATAATGACTTTAAATAGTGTATTGAACATCGAATTAACATATCGTGTAACAAGAAATTTGTTTAAACTTGTAAAACAATTGATATCGTCATTTCAAATTCATTGAAGTTGTGTTTTCAGTTCCTGGAAGATTTTCTATCAACTCTTATTTCTATTTCTTTTCCAACATGGATGTCTTAATAGATTCATTGATTTTAAAGACTTTAAAAAGTGTATTGGACATCGATTCACATATCCTGTAACAGGGAAACCCTTGAAAATTGTAAAACAGTCAGAATCGTCATTTTAAATTCATTGAAGTTGTGTTTTCAGTTCCTGGAAGATTTTCTATCAACTCTTATTTCTATTTCTTTTCCAACATGGATGTCTTAATATATTCATTGATTTTAAAGACTTTAAATAGTGTATTGGACATCGATTAACATATCCTGTAACAGGGAAACCCTTGAAATTTGTGAAACAATCAGAATCGTCATTTTAAATTCATTAAATTCATTCTTTTCCATCATGAATGTCTTAATAGATTCATTAATTTTAAAGACTTTAAATAGTGTATTGGACATCGAATTAACATATCATCTAACAAGAAATTTGTTTAAACTTGTAAAACAATTTATATCGTCATTTCAAATTCATTGAAGTTGTGTTTTCAGTTCCTGGAAGAATTTCTATCAACTCTTTTTTCTATTTCTTTTCCATCATGGATGTCTTAATAGATTCATTGATTTTAAAGACTTTAAATAGTGTATTGGACATCGATTAACATATCCTGTAACAGGGAAACCCTTGAAATTTGTGAAACAATCAGAATCGTCATTTTAAATTCATTAAATTCATTCTTTTCCATCATGAATGTCTTAATAGATTCATTAATTTTAAAGACTTTAAATAGTGTATTGGACATCGAATTAACATATCATCTAACAAGAAATTTGTTTAAACTTGTAAAACAATTTATATCGTCATTTCAAATTCATTGAAGTTGTGTTTTCAGTTCCTGGAAGAATTTCTATCAACTCTTTTTTCTATTTCTTTTCCAACATGGATGTCTTAATATATTCATTGATTTTAAAGACGTTAAATAGTGTATTGGACATCGATTAACATATCCTGTAACAGGGAAACCCTTGAAATTTGTGAAACAATCAGAATCGTCATTTTAAATTCATTAAATTCATTCTTTTCCATCATGAATGTCTTAATAGATTCATTAATTTTAAAGACTTTAAATAGTGTATTGGACATCGAATTAACATATCATCTAACAAGAAATTTGTTTAAACTTGTAAAACAATTTATATCGTCATTTCAAATTCATTGAAGTTGTGTTTTCAGTTCCTGGAAGAATTTCTATCAACTCTTTTTTCTATTTCTTTTCCATCATGGATGTCTTAATAGATTAATTGATTTTAAAGACTTTAAATAGTGTATTGGACATCGATTAACATATCCTGTAACAGGGAAACCCTTGAAATTTGTAAAACAATCAGAATCGTCATTTTAAATTCATTAAATTCATTCTTTTCCATCATGAATGTCTTAATAGATTCATTAATTTTGAAGACTATAAATAGTGTATTGGACATCGAATTAACATATCATCTAACAAGAAATTTGTTTAAACTTGTAAAACAATTTATATCGTCATTTCAAATTCATAGAAGTTGTGTTTTCACTTCCTGGAAGATTTTCTATCAACTCTCATTTCTATTTCTTTTCCAACATGGATGTCTTAATAGATTCATTGATTATAATGACTTTAAATAGTGTATTGAACATCGAATTAACATATCGTGTAACAAGAAATTTGTTTAAACTTGTAAAACAATTGATATCGTCATTTCAAATTCATTGAAGTTGTGTTTTCAGTTCCTGGAAGATTTTCTATCAACTCTTATTTCTATTTCTTTTCCAACATGGATGTCTTAATAGATTCATTGATTTTAAAGACTTTAAAAAGTGTATTGGACATCGATTCACATATCCTGTAACAGGGAAACCCTTGAAAATTGTAAAACAGTCAGAATCGTCATTTTAAATTCATTGAAGTTGTGTTTTCAGTTCCTGGAAGATTTTCTATCAACTCTTATTTCTATTTCTTTTCCAACATGGATGTCTTAATATATTCATTGATTTTAAAGACTTTAAATAGTGTATTGGACATCGATTAACATATCCTGTAACAGGGAAACCCTTGAAATTTGTGAAACAATCAGAATCGTCATTTTAAATTCATTAAATTCATTCTTTTCCATCATGAATGTCTTAATAGATTCATTAATTTTAAAGACTTTAAATAGTGTATTGGACATCGAATTAACATATCATCTAACAAGAAATTTGTTTAAACTTGTAAAACAATTGATATCGTCATTTCAAATTCATTGAAGTTGTCTTTTTAGTTCCTGGAAGATTTTCTATCAACTCTTATTTCTATTTCTTTTCCAACATGGATGTCTTAATATATTCATGGATTTTAAAGACTTTAAATAGTGTATTGGACATCGATTAACATATCCTGTAACAGGGAAACCCTTGAAATTTGTAAAACAATCAGAATCGTCATTTTAAATTCATTAAATTCATTCTTTTCCATCATGAATGTCTTAATAGATTCATTAATTTTAAAGACTTTAAATAGTGTATTGGACATCGAATTAACATATCATCTAACAAGAAATTTGTTTAAACTTGTAAAACAATTGATATCGTCATTTCAAATTCATTGAAGTTGTCTTTTTAGTTCCTGGAAGATTTTCTATCAACTCTTATTTCTATTTCTTTTCCAACATGGATGTCTTAATATATTCATGGATTTTAAAGACTATTGGACATCGATTAACATATCCTGTAACAGGGAAACCCTTGAAATTTGTGAAACAATCAGAATCGTCATTTTAAATTCATTAAATTCATTCTTTTCCATCATGAATGTCTTAATAGATTCATTAATTTTAAAGACTTTAAATAGTGTATTGGACATCGAATTAACATATCATCTAACAAGAAATTTGTTTAAACTTGTAAAACAATTGATATCGTCATTTCAAATTCATTGAAGTTGTCTTTTTAGTTCCTGGAAGATTTTCTATCAACTCTTATTTCTATTTCTTTTCCAACATGGATGTCTTAATATATTCATGGATTTTAAAGACTTTAAATAGTGTATTGGACATCGATTAACATATCCTGTAACAGGGAAACCCTTGAAATTTGTAAAACAATCAGAATCGTCATTTTAAATTCATTAAATTCATTCTTTTCCATCATGAATGTCTTAATAGATTCATTAATTTTAAAGACTTTAAATAGTGTATTGGACATCGAATTAACATATCATCTAACAAGAAATTTGTTTAAACTTGTAAAACAATTGATATCGTCATTTCAAATTCATTGAAGTTGTCTTTTTAGTTCCTGGAAGATTTTCTATCAACTCTTATTTCTATTTCTTTTCCAACATGGATGTCTTAATATATTCATGGATTTTAAAGACTTTAAATAGTGTATTGGACATCGATTAACATATCCTGTAACAGGGAAACCCTTGAAATTTGTAAAACAATCAGAATCGTCATTTTAAATTCATTAAATTCATTCTTTTCCATCATGAATGTCTTAATAGATTCATTAATTTTAAAGACTTTAAATAGTGTATTGGACATCGATGAACATATCCTGTAACAGGGAATTCCTTGAAATTTGTAAAACAATCAGAATCGTCATTTTAAATTCATTAAATTCATTCTTTTCCATCATGAATGTCTTAATAGATTCATTAATTTTAAAGACTATAAATAGTGTATTGGACATCGAATTAACATATCATCTAAACAAGAAATTTGTTTAAACTTGTAAAACAATTTATATCGTCATTTCAAATTCATTGAAGTTGTGTTTTCACTTCCTGGAAGATTTTCTATCAACTCTTATTTCTATTTCTTTTCCATCATGGATGTCTTAATAGATTCATTTATTTTAAAGACTTTAAAAAATTTATTGGACATCGATTCACATATCCTGTAACAGGGAAACCCTTGAAATTTGTAAAACTGTCAGAATCGTCATTTTAAATTCATTGAAGTTGTGTTTTCAGTTCCTGGAAGATTTTCTATCAACTCTTATTTCTATTTCTTTTCCAACATGGATGACTTAATATATTCATTGATTTTAAAGACTTTAAATAGTGTATTGGACATCGATTAACATATCCTGTAACAGGGAAACCCTTGAAATTTGTGAAACAATCAGAATCGTCATTTTAAATTCATTAAATTCATTCTTTTCCATCATGAATGTCTTAATAGATTCATTAATTTTAAAGACTTTAAATAGTGTATTGGACATCGAATTAACATATCATCTAACAAGAAATTTGTTTAAACTTGTAAAACAATTGATATCGTCATTTCAAATTCATTGAAGTTGTGTTTTCAGTTCCTGGAAGAATTTCTATCAACTCTTATTTCTATTTCTTTTCCATCATGGATGTCTTAATAGATTCATTGATTTTAAAGACTTTAAATAGTGTATTGGACATCGATGAACATATCCTGTAACAGGGAATTCCTTGAAATTTGTAAAACAATCAGAATCGTCATTTTAAATTCATTAAATTCATTCTTTTCCATCATGAATGTCTTAATAGATTCATTAATTTTAAAGACTTTAAATAGTGTATTGGACATCGATGAACATATCCTGTAACAGGGAATTCCTTGAAATTTGTAAAACAATCAGAATCGTCATTTTAAATTCATTAAATTCATTCTTTTCCATCATGAATGTCTTAATAGATTCATTAATTTTAAAGACTATAAATAGTGTATTGGACATCGAATTAACATATCATCTAAACAAGAAATTTGTTTAAACTTGTAAAACAATTTATATCGTCATTTCAAATTCATTGAAGTTGTGTTTTCACTTCCTGGAAGATTTTCTATCAACTCTTATTTCTATTTCTTTTCCATCATGGATGTCTTAATAGATTCATTTATTTTAAAGACTTTAAAAAATTTATTGGACATCGATTCACATATCCTGTAACAGGGAAACCCTTGAAATTTGTAAAACAGTCAGAATCGTCATTTTAAATTCATTGGAGTTGTGTTTTCAGTTCCTGGAAGATTTTCTATCAACTCTTATTTCTATTTCTTTTCCAACATGGATGTCTTAATATATTCATTGATTTTAAAGACTTTAAATAGTGTATTGGACATCGATGAACATATCCTGTAACAGGGAATTCCTTGAAATTTGTAAAACAATCAGAATCGTCATTTTAAATTCATTAAATTCATTCTTTTCCATCATGAATGTCTTAATAGATTCATTAATTTTAAAGACTTTAAATAGTGTATTGGACATCGAATTAACATATCATCTAACAAGAAATTTGTTTAAACTTGTAAAACAATTGATATCGTCATTTCAAATTCATTGAAGTTGTGTTTTCAGTTCCTGGAAGAATTTCTATCAACTCTTATTTCTATTTCTTTTCCATCATGGATGTCTTAATAGATTCATTTATTTTAAAGACTTTAAAAAATTTATTGGACATCGATTCACATATCCTGTAACAGGGAAACCCTTGAAATTTGTAAAACAGTCAGAATCGTCATTTTAAATTCATTGGAGTTGTGTTTTCAGTTCCTGGAAGATTTTCTATCAACTCTTATTTCTATTTCTTTTCCAACATGGATGTCTTAATATATTCATTGATTTTAAAGACTTTAAATAGTGTATTGGACATCGATGAACATATCCTGTAACAGGGAATTCCTTGAAATTTGTAAAACAATCAGAATCGTCATTTTAAATTCATTAAATTCATTCTTTTCCATCATGAATGTCTTAATAGATTCATTAATTTTAAAGACTTTAAATAGTGTATTGGACATCGAATTAACATATCATCTAACAAGAAATTTGTTTAAACTTGTAAAACAATTGATATCGTCATTTCAAATTCATTGAAGTTGTGTTTTCAGTTCCTGGAAGAATTTCTATCAACTCTTATTTCTATTTCTTTTCCATCATGGATGTCTTAATAGATTCATTTATTTTAAAGACTTTAAAAAATTTATTGGACATCGATTCACATATCCTGTAACAGGGAAACCCTTGAAATTTGTAAAACAGTCAGAATCGTCATTTTAAATTCATTGGAGTTGTGTTTTCAGTTCCTGGAAGATTTTCTATCAACTCTTATTTCTATTTCTTTTCCAACATGGATGTCTTAATATATTCATTGATTTTAAAGACTTTAAATAGTGTATTGGACATCGATGAACATATCCTGTAACAGGGAATTCCTTGAAATTTGTAAAACAATCAGAATCGTCATTTTAAATTCATTAAATTCATTCTTTTCCATCATGAATGTCTTAATAGATTCATTAATTTTAAAGACTTTAAATAGTGTATTGGACATCGAATTAACATATCATCTAACAAGAAATTTGTTTAAACTTGTAAAACAATTGATATCGTCATTTCAAATTCATTGAAGTTGTGTTTTCAGTTCCTGGAAGAATTTCTATCAACTCTTATTTCTATTTCTTTTCCATCATGGATGTCTTAATAGATTCATTGATTTTAAAGACTTTAAATAGTGTATTGGACATCGATGAACATATCCTGTAACAGGGAATTCCTTGAAATTTGTAAAACAATCAGAATCGTCATTTTAAATTCATTAAATTCATTCTTTTCCATCATGAATGTCTTAATAGATTCATTAATTTTAAAGACTTTAAATAGTGTATTGGACATCGATGAACATATCCTGTAACAGGGAATTCCTTGAAATTTGTAAAACAATCAGAATCGTCATTTTAAATTCATTAAATTCATTCTTTTCCATCATGAATGTCTTAATAGATTCATTAATTTTAAAGACTATAAATAGTGTATTGGACATCGAATTAACATATCATCTAAACAAGAAATTTGTTTAAACTTGTAAAACAATTTATATCGTCATTTCAAATTCATTGAAGTTGTGTTTTCACTTCCTGGAAGATTTTCTATCAACTCTTATTTCTATTTCTTTTCCATCATGGATGTCTTAATAGATTCATTTATTTTAAAGACTTTAAAAAATTTATTGGACATCGATTCACATATCCTGTAACAGGGAAACCCTTGAAATTTGTAAAACAGTCAGAATCGTCATTTTAAATTCATTGGAGTTGTGTTTTCAGTTCCTGGAAGATTTTCTATCAACTCTTATTTCTATTTCTTTTCCAACATGGATGTCTTAATATATTCATTGATTTTAAAGACTTTAAATAGTGTATTGGACATCGATGAACATATCCTGTAACAGGGAATTCCTTGAAATTTGTAAAACAATCAGAATCGTCATTTTAAATTCATTAAATTCATTCTTTTCCATCATGAATGTCTTAATAGATTCATTAATTTTAAAGACTATAAATAGTGTATTGGACATCGAATTAACATATCATCTAAACAAGAAATTTGTTTAAACTTGTAAAACAATTTATATCGTCATTTCAAATTCATTGAAGTTGTGTTTTCACTTCCTGGAAGATTTTCTATCAACTCTTATTTCTATTTCTTTTCCATCATGGATGTCTTAATAGATTCATTTATTTTAAAGACTTTAAAAAATTTATTGGACATCGATTCACATATCCTGTAACAGGGAAACCTTTGAAATTTGTAAAACAGTCAGAATCGTCATTTTAAATTCATTGGAGTTGTGTTTTCAGTTCCTGGAAGATTTTCTATCAACTCTTATTTCTATTTCTTTTCCAACATGGATGTCTTAATATATTCATTGATTTTAAAGACTTTAAATAGTGTATTGGACATCGATGAACATATCCTGTAACAGGGAATTCCTTGAAATTTGTAAAACAATCAGAATCGTCATTTTAAATTCATTAAATTCATTCTTTTCCATCATGAATGTCTTAATAGATTCATTAATTTTAAAGACTATAAATAGTGTATTGGACATCGAATTAACATATCATCTAAACAAGAAATTTGTTTAAACTTGTAAAACAATTTATATCGTCATTTCAAATTCATTGAAGTTGTGTTTTCACTTCCTGGAAGATTTTCTATCAACTCTTATTTCTATTTCTTTTCCATCATGGATGTCTTAATAGATTCATTTATTTTAAAGACTTTAAAAAATTTATTGGACATCGATTCACATATCCTGTAACAGGGAAACCCTTGAAATTTGTAAAACAGTCAGAATCGTCATTTTAAATTCATTGGAGTTGTGTTTTCAGTTCCTGGAAGATTTTCTATCAACTCTTATTTCTATTTCTTTTCCAACATGGATGTCTTAATATATTCATTGATTTTAAAGACTTTAAATAGTGTATTGGACATCGATGAACATATCCTGTAACAGGGAATTCCTTGAAATTTGTAAAACAATCAGAATCGTCATTTTAAATTCATTAAATTCATTCTTTTCCATCATGAATGTCTTAATAGATTCATTAATTTTAAAGACTTTAAATAGTGTATTGGACATCGAATTAACATATCATCTAACAAGAAATTTGTTTAAACTTGTAAAACAATTGATATCGTCATTTCAAATTCATTGAAGTTGTGTTTTCAGTTCCTGGAAGAATTTCTATCAACTCTTATTTCTATTTCTTTTCCATCATGGATGTCTTAATAGATTCATTGATTTTAAAGACTTTAAATAGTGTATTGGACATCGATGAACATATCCTGTAACAGGGAATTCCTTGAAATTTGTAAAACAATCAGAATCGTCATTTTAAATTCATTAAATTCATTCTTTTCCATCATGAATGTCTTAATAGATTCATTAATTTTAAAGACTTTAAATAGTGTATTGGACATCGATGAACATATCCTGTAACAGGGAATTCCTTGAAATTTGTAAAACAATCAGAATCGTCATTTTAAATTCATTAAATTCATTCTTTTCCATCATGAATGTCTTAATAGATTCATTAATTTTAAAGACTATAAATAGTGTATTGGACATCGAATTAACATATCATCTAAACAAGAAATTTGTTTAAACTTGTAAAACAATTTATATCGTCATTTCAAATTCATTGAAGTTGTGTTTTCACTTCCTGGAAGATTTTCTATCAACTCTTATTTCTATTTCTTTTCCATCATGGATGTCTTAATAGATTCATTTATTTTAAAGACTTTAAAAAATTTATTGGACATCGATTCACATATCCTGTAACAGGGAAACCCTTGAAATTTGTAAAACAGTCAGAATCGTCATTTTAAATTCATTGGAGTTGTGTTTTCAGTTCCTGGAAGATTTTCTATCAACTCTTATTTCTATTTCTTTTCCAACATGGATGTCTTAATATATTCATTGATTTTAAAGACTTTAAATAGTGTATTGGACATCGATGAACATATCCTGTAACAGGGAATTCCTTGAAATTTGTAAAACAATCAGAATCGTCATTTTAAATTCATTAAATTCATTCTTTTCCATCATGAATGTCTTAATAGATTCATTAATTTTAAAGACTATAAATAGTGTATTGGACATCGAATTAACATATCATCTAAACAAGAAATTTGTTTAAACTTGTAAAACAATTTATATCGTCATTTCAAATTCATTGAAGTTGTGTTTTCACTTCCTGGAAGATTTTCTATCAACTCTTATTTCTATTTCTTTTCCATCATGGATGTCTTAATAGATTCATTTATTTTAAAGACTTTAAAAAATTTATTGGACATCGATTCACATATCCTGTAACAGGGAAACCTTTGAAATTTGTAAAACAGTCAGAATCGTCATTTTAAATTCATTGGAGTTGTGTTTTCAGTTCCTGGAAGATTTTCTATCAACTCTTATTTCTATTTCTTTTCCAACATGGATGTCTTAATATATTCATTGATTTTAAAGACTTTAAATAGTGTATTGGACATCGATGAACATATCCTGTAACAGGGAATTCCTTGAAATTTGTAAAACAATCAGATTCGTCATTTTAAATTCATTAAATTCATTCTTTTCCATCATGAATGTCTTAATAGATTCATTAATTTTAAAGACTATAAATAGTGTATTGGACATCGAATTAACATATCATCTAAACAAGAAATTTGTTTAAACTTGTAAAACAATTTATATCGTCATTTCAAATTCATTGAAGTTGTGTTTTCACTTCCTGGAAGATTTTCTATCAACTCTTATTTCTATTTCTTTTCCATCATGGATGTCTTAATAGATTCATTTATTTTAAAGACTTTAAAAAATTTATTGGACATCGATTCACATATCCTGTAACAGGGAAACCCTTGAAATTTGTAAAACAGTCAGAATCGTCATTTTAAATTCATTGGAGTTGTGTTTTCAGTTCCTGGAAGATTTTCTATCAACTCTTATTTCTATTTCTTTTCCAACATGGATGTCTTAATATATTCATTGATTTTAAAGACTTTAAATAGTGTATTGGACATCGATGAACATATCCTGTAACAGGGAATTCCTTGAAATTTGTAAAACAATCAGAATCGTCATTTTAAATTCATTAAATTCATTCTTTTCCATCATGAATGTCTTAATAGATTCATTAATTTTAAAGACTATAAATAGTGTATTGGACATCGAATTAACATATCATCTAAACAAGAAATTTGTTTAAACTTGTAAAACAATTTATATCGTCATTTCAAATTCATTGAAGTTGTGTTTTCACTTCCTGGAAGATTTTCTATCAACTCTTATTTCTATTTCTTTTCCATCATGGATGTCTTAATAGATTCATTTATTTTAAAGACTTTAAAAAATTTATTGGACATCGATTCACATATCCTGTAACAGGGAAACCCTTGAAATTTGTAAAACAGTCAGAATCGTCATTTTAAATTCATTGGAGTTGTGTTTTCAGTTCCTGGAAGATTTTCTATCAACTCTTATTTCTATTTCTTTTCCAACATGGATGTCTTAATATATTCATTGATTTTAAAGACTTTAAATAGTGTATTGGACATCGATGAACATATCCTGTAACAGGGAATTCCTTGAAATTTGTAAAACAATCAGAATCGTCATTTTTAATTCATTAAATTCATTCTTTTCCATCATGAATGTCTTAATAGATTCATTAATTTTAAAGACTTTAAATAGTGTATTGGACATCGAATTAACATATCATCTAACAAGAAATTTGTTTAAACTTGTAAAACAATTGATATCGTCATTTCAAATTCATTGAAGTTGTGTTTTCAGTTCCTGGAAGAATTTCTATCAACTCTTATTTCTATTTCTTTTCCATCATGGATGTCTTAATAGATTCATTGATTTTAAAGACTTTAAATAGTGTATTGGACATCGATGAACATATCCTGTAACAGGGAATTCCTTGAAATTTGTAAAACAATCAGAATCGTCATTTTAAATTCATTAAATTCATTCTTTTCCATCATGAATGTCTTAATAGATTCATTAATTTTAAAGACTTTAAATAGTGTATTGGACATCGATGAACATATCCTGTAACAGGGAATTCCTTGAAATTTGTAAAACAATCAGAATCGTCATTTTAAATTCATTAAATTCATTCTTTTCCATCATGAATGTCTTAATAGATTCATTAATTTTAAAGACTATAAATAGTGTATTGGACATCGAATTAACATATCATCTAAACAAGAAATTTGTTTAAACTTGTAAAACAATTTATATCGTCATTTCAAATTCATTGAAGTTGTGTTTTCACTTCCTGGAAGATTTTCTATCAACTCTTATTTCTATTTCTTTTCCATCATGGATGTCTTAATAGATTCATTTATTTTAAAGACTTTAAAAAATTTATTGGACATCGATTCACATATCCTGTAACAGGGAAACCCTTGAAATTTGTAAAACAGTCAGAATCGTCATTTTAAATTCATTGGAGTTGTGTTTTCAGTTCCTGGAAGATTTTCTATCAACTCTTATTTCTATTTCTTTTCCAACATGGATGTCTTAATATATTCATTGATTTTAAAGACTTTAAATAGTGTATTGGACATCGATGAACATATCCTGTAACAGGGAATTCCTTGAAATTTGTAAAACAATCAGAATCGTCATTTTAAATTCATTAAATTCATTCTTTTCCATCATGAATGTCTTAATAGATTCATTAATTTTAAAGACTTTAAATAGTGTATTGGACATCGAATTAACATATCATCTAAACAAGAAATTTGTTTAAACTTGTAAAACAATTTATATCGTCATTTCAAATTCATTGAAGTTGTGTTTTCACTTCCTGGAAGATTTTCTATCAACTCTTATTTCTATTTCTTTTCCATCATGGATGTCTTAATAGATTCATTTATTTTAAAGACTTTAAAAAATTTATTGGACATCGATTCACATATCCTGTAACAGGGAAACCCTTGAAATTTGTAAAACAGTCAGAATCGTCATTTTAAATTCATTGGAGTTGTGTTTTCAGTTCCTGGAAGATTTTCTATCAACTCTTATTTCTATTTCTTTTCCAACATGGATGTCTTAATATATTCATTGATTTTAAAGACTTTAAATAGTGTATTGGACATCGATGAACATATCCTGTAACAGGGAATTCCTTGAAATTTGTAAAACAATCAGAATCGTCATTTTAAATTCATTAAATTCATTCTTTTCCATCATGAATGTCTTAATAGATTCATTAATTTTAAAGACTATAAATAGTGTATTGGACATCGAATTAACATATCATCTAAACAAGAAATTTGTTTAAACTTGTAAAACAATTTATATCGTCATTTCAAATTCATTGAAGTTGTGTTTTCACTTCCTGGAAGATTTTCTATCAACTCTTATTTCTATTTCTTTTCCATCATGGATGTCTTAATAGATTCATTTATTTTAAAGACTTTAAAAAATTTATTGGACATCGATTCACATATCCTGTAACAGGGAAACCCTTGAAATTTGTAAAACAGTCAGAATCGTCATTTTAAATTCATTGGAGTTGTGTTTTCAGTTCCTGGAAGATTTTCTATCAACTCTTATTTCTATTTCTTTTCCAACATGGATGTCTTAATATATTCATTGATTTTAAAGACTTTAAATAGTGTATTGGACATCGATGAACATATCCTGTAACAGGGAATTCCTTGAAATTTGTAAAACAATCAGAATCGTCATTTTAAATTCATTAAATTCATTCTTTTCCATCATGAATGTCTTAATAGATTCATTAATTTTAAAGACTTTAAATAGTGTATTGGACATCGAATTAACATATCATCTAACAAGAAATTTGTTTAAACTTGTAAAACAATTGATATCGTCATTTCAAATTCATTGAAGTTGTGTTTTCAGTTCCTGGAAGAATTTCTATCAACTCTTATTTCTATTTCTTTTCCATCATGGATGTCTTAATAGATTCATTGATTTTAAAGACTTTAAATAGTGTATTGGACATCGATGAACATATCCTGTAACAGGGAATTCCTTGAAATTTGTAAAACAATCAGAATCGTCATTTTAAATTCATTAAATTCATTCTTTTCCATCATGAATGTCTTAATAGATTCATTAATTTTAAAGACTTTAAATAGTGTATTGGACATCGATGAACATATCCTGTAACAGGGAATTCCTTGAAATTTGTAAAACAATCAGAATCGTCATTTTAAATTCATTAAATTCATTCTTTTCCATCATGAATGTCTTAATAGATTCATTAATTTTAAAGACTATAAATAGTGTATTGGACATCGAATTAACATATCATCTAAACAAGAAATTTGTTTAAACTTGTAAAACAATTTATATCGTCATTTCAAATTCATTGAAGTTGTGTTTTCACTTCCTGGAAGATTTTCTATCAACTCTTATTTCTATTTCTTTTCCATCATGGATGTCTTAATAGATTCATTTATTTTAAAGACTTTAAAAAATTTATTGGACATCGATTCACATATCCTGTAACAGGGAAACCCTTGAAATTTGTAAAACAGTCAGAATCGTCATTTTAAATTCATTGGAGTTGTGTTTTCAGTTCCTGGAAGATTTTCTATCAACTCTTATTTCTATTTCTTTTCCAACATGGATGTCTTAATATATTCATTGATTTTAAAGACTTTAAATAGTGTATTGGACATCGATGAACATATCCTGTAACAGGGAATTCCTTGAAATTTGTAAAACAATCAGAATCGTCATTTTAAATTCATTAAATTCATTCTTTTCCATCATGAATGTCTTAATAGATTCATTAATTTTAAAGACTTTAAATAGTGTATTGGACATCGAATTAACATATCATCTAAACAAGAAATTTGTTTAAACTTGTAAAACAATTTATATCGTCATTTCAAATTCATTGAAGTTGTGTTTTCACTTCCTGGAAGATTTTCTATCAACTCTTATTTCTATTTCTTTTCCATCATGGATGTCTTAATAGATTCATTTATTTTAAAGACTTTAAAAAATTTATTGGACATCGATTCACATATCCTGTAACAGGGAAACCCTTGAAATTTGTAAAACAGTCAGAATCGTCATTTTAAATTCATTGGAGTTGTGTTTTCAGTTCCTGGAAGATTTTCTATCAACTCTTATTTCTATTTCTTTTCCAACATGGATGTCTTAATATATTCATTGATTTTAAAGACTTTAAATAGTGTATTGGACATCGATGAACATATCCTGTAACAGGGAATTCCTTGAAATTTGTAAAACAATCAGAATCGTCATTTTAAATTCATTAAATTCATTCTTTTCCATCATGAATGTCTTAATAGATTCATTAATTTTAAAGACTATAAATAGTGTATTGGACATCGAATTAACATATCATCTAAACAAGAAATTTGTTTAAACTTGTAAAACAATTTATATCGTCATTTCAAATTCATTGAAGTTGTGTTTTCACTTCCTGGAAGATTTTCTATCAACTCTTATTTCTATTTCTTTTCCATCATGGATGTCTTAATAGATTCATTTATTTTAAAGACTTTAAAAAATTTATTGGACATCGATTCACATATCCTGTAACAGGGAAACCCTTGAAATTTGTAAAACAGTCAGAATCGTCATTTTAAATTCATTGGAGTTGTGTTTTCAGTTCCTGGAAGATTTTCTATCAACTCTTATTTCTATTTCTTTTCCAACATGGATGTCTTAATATATTCATTGATTTTAAAGACTTTAAATAGTGTATTGGACATCGATGAACATATCCTGTAACAGGGAATTCCTTGAAATTTGTAAAACAATCAGAATCGTCATTTTAAATTCATTAAATTCATTCTTTTCCATCATGAATGTCTTAATAGATTCATTAATTTTAAAGACTTTAAATAGTGTATTGGACATCGAATTAACATATCATCTAACAAGAAATTTGTTTAAACTTGTAAAACAATTGATATCGTCATTTCAAATTCATTGAAGTTGTGTTTTCAGTTCCTGGAAGAATTTCTATCAACTCTTATTTCTATTTCTTTTCCATCATGGATGTCTTAATAGATTCATTGATTTTAAAGACTTTAAATAGTGTATTGGACATCGATGAACATATCCTGTAACAGGGAATTCCTTGAAATTTGTAAAACAATCAGAATCGTCATTTTAAATTCATTAAATTCATTCTTTTCCATCATGAATGTCTTAATAGATTCATTAATTTTAAAGACTTTAAATAGTGTATTGGACATCGATGAACATATCCTGTAACAGGGAATTCCTTGAAATTTGTAAAACAATCAGAATCGTCATTTTAAATTCATTAAATTCATTCTTTTCCATCATGAATGTCTTAATAGATTCATTAATTTTAAAGACTATAAATAGTGTATTGGACATCGAATTAACATATCATCTAAACAAGAAATTTGTTTAAACTTGTAAAACAATTTATATCGTCATTTCAAATTCATTGAAGTTGTGTTTTCACTTCCTGGAAGATTTTCTATCAACTCTTATTTCTATTTCTTTTCCATCATGGATGTCTTAATAGATTCATTTATTTTAAAGACTTTAAAAAATTTATTGGACATCGATTCACATATCCTGTAACAGGGAAACCCTTGAAATTTGTAAAACAGTCAGAATCGTCATTTTAAATTCATTGGAGTTGTGTTTTCAGTTCCTGGAAGATTTTCTATCAACTCTTATTTCTATTTCTTTTCCAACATGGATGTCTTAATATATTCATTGATTTTAAAGACTTTAAATAGTGTATTGGACATCGATGAACATATCCTGTAACAGGGAATTCCTTGAAATTTGTAAAACAATCAGAATCGTCATTTTAAATTCATTAAATTCATTCTTTTCCATCATGAATGTCTTAATAGATTCATTAATTTTAAAGACTTTAAATAGTGTATTGGACATCGAATTAACATATCATCTAACAAGAAATTTGTTTAAACTTGTAAAACAATTGATATCGTCATTTCAAATTCATTGAAGTTGTGTTTTCAGTTCCTGGAAGAATTTCTATCAACTCTTATTTCTATTTCTTTTCCATCATGGATGTCTTAATAGATTCATTGATTTTAAAGACTTTAAATAGGGTATTGGACATCGATGAACATATCCTGTAACAGGGAATTCCTTGAAATTTGTAAAACAATCAGAATCGTCATTTTAAATTCATTAAATTCATTCTTTTCCATCATGAATGTCTTAATAGATTCATTAATTTTAAAGACTTTAAATAGTGTATTGGACATCGATGAACATATCCTGTAACAGGGAATTCCTTGAAATTTGTAAAACAATCAGAATCGTCATTTTAAATTCATTAAATTCATTCTTTTCCATCATGAATGTCTTAATAGATTCATTAATTTTAAAGACTATAAATAGTGTATTGGACATCGAATTAACATATCATCTAAACAAGAAATTTGTTTAAACTTGTAAAACAATTTATATCGTCATTTCAAATTCATTGAAGTTGTGTTTTCACTTCCTGGAAGATTTTCTATCAATTCTTATTTCTATTTCTTTTCCATCATGGATGTCTTAATAGATTCATTTATTTTAAAGACTTTAAAAAATTTATTGGACATCGATTCACATATCCTGTAACAGGGAAACCCTTGAAATTTGTAAAACAGTCAGAATCGTCATTTTAAATTCATTGGAGTTGTGTTTTCAGTTCCTGGAAGATTTTCTATCAACTCTTATTTCTATTTCTTTTCCAACATGGATGTCTTAATAGATTAATTGATTATAATGACTTTAAATAGTGTATTGGACATCGAATTATCATATCGTGTAACAAGAAATTTGTTTAAACTTGTAAAACAATTGATATCGTCATTTCAAATTCATTGAAGTTGTGTTTTCAGTTCCTGGAAGATTTTCTATCAACTCTTATTTCTATTTCTTTTCCAACATGGATGTCTTAATAGATTCATTGATTTTAAAGACTTTAAAAAGTGTATTGGACATCGATTCACATATCCTGTAACAGGGAAACCCTTGAAATTTGTAAAACAGTCAGAATCATCATTTTAAATTCATTGAAGTTGTGTTTTTAGTTCCTGGAAGATTTTCTATCAACTCTTATTTCTATTTCTTTTCCATCATGGATGTCTTAATAGATTCATTGATTTTTAAGACTTTAAATAGTTTATTGGACATCGATTAACATATCCTGTAACAGGGAAACCCTTGAAATTTGTAAAACAGTCAGAATCGTCATTTTAAATTCATTAAATTCATTCTTTTCCATCATTAATGTCTTAATAGATTCATTAATTTTGAAGACTTTAAATAGTGTATTGGACATCGAATTAACATATCATCTAAAAAGAAATTTGTTTAAACTTGTAAAACAATTTATATCGTCATTTCAAATTCATTTAAGTTGTGTTTTCACTTCCTGGAAGATTTTCTATCAACTCTTATTTCTATTTCTTTTCCATCATGGATGTCTTAATAGATTCATTGATTTTAAAGACTTTAAATAGTGTATTGGACATCGATTAACATATTCTGTAACAGGGAATTCCTTGAAATTTGTGAAACAATCAGAATCGTCATTTTAAATTCATTAAATTCATTCTTTTCCATCATGAATGTCTTAATAGATTCATTAATTTTGAAGACTATAAATAGTGTATTGGACATCGAATTAACATATCATCTAACAAGAAATTTGTTAAAACTTGTAAAAAAATTTATATCGTCATTTCAAATTCATTGAAGTTGTGTTTTCACTTCCTGGAAGATTTTCTATCAACTCTTATTTCTATTTCTTTTCCAACATGGATGTCTTAATAGATTCATTGATTATAATGACTTTAAATAGTGTATTGGACATCGAATTAACATATCGTGTAACAAGAAATTTGTTTAAACTTGTAAAACAATTGATATCGTCATTTCAAATTCATTGAAGTTGTGTTTTCAATTCCTGGAAAATTTTCTATCAACTCTTATTTCTATTTCTTTTCCAACATGGATGTCTTAATATATTCATTGATTTTAAAGACTTTAAAAAATTTATTGGACATCGATTCACATATCCTGTAACAGGGAAACCCTTGAAATTTGTAAAACAGTCAGAATCGTCATTTTAAATTCATTGAAGTTGTGTTTTCAGTTCCTGGAAGATTTTCTATCAACTCTTATTTCTATTTCTTTTCCATCATGGATGTCTTAATAGATTCATTGATTTTTAAGACTTTAAATAGTTTATTGGACATCGATTAACATATCCTGTAACAGGGAAACCCCTGAAATTTGTAAAACAGTCAGAATCGTCATTTTAAATTCATTAAATTCATTCTTTTCCATCATTAATGTCTTAATAGATTCATTAATTTTGAAGACTTTAAATAGTGTATTGGACATCGAATTAACATATCATCTAAAAAGAAATTTGTTTAAACTTGTAAAACAATTTATATCGTCATTTCAAATTCATTTAAGTTGTGTTTTCACTTCCTGGAAGATTTTCTATCAACTCTTATTTCTATTTCTTTTCCATCATGGATGTCTTAATAGATTCATTGATTTAAAAGACTTTAAATAGTGTATTGGACATCGATTAACATATTCTGTAACAGGGAATTCCTTGAAATTTGTGAAACAATCAGAATCGCCATTTTAAATTCATTAAATTCATTCTTTTCCATCATGAATGTCTTAATAGATTCATTAATTTTGAAGACTATAAATAGTGTATTGGACATCGAATTAACATATCATCTAACAAGAAATTTGTTAAAACTTGTAAAAAAATTTATATCGTCATTTCAAATTCATTGAAGTTGTGTTTTCACTTCCTGGAAGATTTTCTATCAACTCTTATTTCTATTTCTTTTCCAACATGGATGTCTTAATAGATTCATTGATTATAATGACTTTAAATAGTGTATTGGACATCGAATTAACATATCGTGTAACAAGAAATTTGTTTAAACTTGTAAAACAATTGATATCGTCATTTCAAATTCATTGAAGTTGTGTTTTCAATTCCTGGAAAATTTTCTATCAACTCTTATTTCTATTTCTTTTCCAACATGGATGTCTTAATATATTCATTGATTTTAAAGACTTTAAAAAATTTATTGGACATCGATTCACATATCCTGTAACAGGGAAACCCTTGAAATTTGTAAAACAGTCAGAATCGTCATTTTAAATTCATTGAAGTTGTGTTTTAAGTTCCTGGAAGATTTTCTATCAACTCTTATTTCTATTTCTTTTCCAACATGGATGTCTTAATATATTCATTAATTTTAAAGACTTTAAATAGTGTATTGGACATCGATTAACATATCCTGTAACAGGGAAACCCTTGAAATTTGTGAAACAATCAGAATCGTCATTTTAAATTCATTAAATTCATTCTTTTCCATCATGAATGTCTTAATAGATTCATTAATTTTAAAGACTTTAAATAGTGTATTGGAAATCGAATTAACATATCATCTAACAAGAAATTTGTTTAAACTTGTAAAACAATTTATATCGTCATTTCAAATTCATTGAAGTTGTGTTTTCACTTCCTGGAAGATTTTCTATCAACTCTTATTTCTATTTCTTTTCCAACATGGATGTCTTAATAGATTCATTGATTATAATGACTTTAAATAGTGTATTGGACATCGAATTAACATATCGTGTAACAAGAAATTTGTTTAAACTTGTAAAACAATTGATATCGTCATTTCAAATTCATTGAAGTTGTGTTTTCAGTTCCTGGAAGATTTTCTATCAACTCTTATTTCTATTTCTTTTCCAACATGGATGTCTTAATAGATTCATTAATTTTAAAGACTTTAAAAAGTGTATTGGACATCGATTCACATATCCTGTAACAGGGAAACCTTTGAAATTTGTAAAACAGTCAGAATCATCATTTTAAATTCATTGAAGTTGTGTTTTTAGTTCCTGGAAGATTTTCTATCAACTCTTATTTCTATTTCTTTTCCATCATGGATGTCTTAATAGATTCATTGATTTTTAAGACTTTAAATAGTTTATTGGACATCGATTAACATATCCTGTAACAGGGAAACCCTTGAAATTTGTAAAACAGTCAGAATCGTCATTTTAAATTCATTAAATTCATTCTTTTCCATCATTAATGTCTTAATAGATTCATTAATTTTGAAGACTTTAAATAGTGTATTGGACATCGAATTAACATATCATCTAAAAAGAAATTTGTTTAAACTTGTAAAACAATTTATATCGTCATTTCAAATTCATTTAAGTTGTGTTTTCACTTCCTGGAAGATTTTCTATCAACTCTTATTTCTATTTCTTTTCCATCATGGATGTCTTAATAGATTCATTGATTTAAAAGACTTTAAATAGTGTATTGGACATCGATTAACATATTCTGTAACAGGGAATTCCTTGAAATTTGTGAAACAATCAGAATCGCCATTTTAAATTCATTAAATTCATTCTTTTCCATCATGAATGTCTTAATAGATTCATTAATTTTGAAGACTATAAATAGTGTATTGGACATCGAATTAACATATCATCTAACAAGAAATTTGTTAAAACTTGTAAAAAAATTTATATCGTCATTTCAAATTCATTGAAGTTGTGTTTTCACTTCCTGGAAGATTTTCTATCAACTCTTATTTCTATTTCTTTTCCAACATGGATGTCTTAATAGATTCATTGATTATAATGACTTTAAATAGTGTATTGGACATCGAATTAACATATCGTGTAACAAGAAATTTGTTTAAACTTGTAAAACAATTGATATCGTCATTTCAAATTCATTGAAGTTGTGTTTTCAATTCCTGGAAAATTTTCTATCAACTCTTATTTCTATTTCTTTTCCAACATGGATGTCTTAATATATTCATTGATTTTAAAGACTTTAAAAAATTTATTGGACATCGATTCACATATCCTGTAACAGGGAAACCCTTGAAATTTGTAAAACAGTCAGAATCGTCATTTTAAATTCATTGAAGTTGTGTTTTAAGTTCCTGGAAGATTTTCTATCAACTCTTATTTCTATTTCTTTTCCAACATGGATGTCTTAATATATTCATTAATTTTAAAGACTTTAAATAGTGTATTGGACATCGATTAACATATCCTGTAACAGGGAAACCCTTGAAATTTGTGAAACAATCAGAATCGTCATTTTAAATTCATTAAATTCATTCTTTTCCATCATGAATGTCTTAATAGATTCATTAATTTTAAAGACTTTAAATAGTGTATTGGAAATCGAATTAACATATCATCTAACAAGAAATTTGTTTAAACTTGTAAAACAATTTATATCGTCATTTCAAATTCATTGAAGTTGTGTTTTCACTTCCTGGAAGATTTTCTATCAACTCTTATTTCTATTTCTTTTCCAACATGGATGTCTTAATAGATTCATTGATTATAATGACTTTAAATAGTGTATTGGACATCGAATTAACATATCGTGTAACAAGAAATTTGTTTAAACTTGTAAAACAATTGATATCGTCATTTCAAATTCATTGAAGTTGTGTTTTCAGTTCCTGGAAGATTTTCTATCAACTCTTATTTCTATTTCTTTTCCAACATGGATGTCTTAATAGATTCATTAATTTTAAAGACTTTAAAAAGTGTATTGGACATCGATTCACATATCCTGTAACAGGGAAACCTTTGAAATTTGTAAAACAGTCAGAATCATCATTTTAAATTCATTGAAGTTGTGTTTTTAGTTCCTGGAAGATTTTCTATCAACTCTTATTTCTATTTCTTTTCCATCATGGATGTCTTAATAGATTCATTGATTTTTAAGACTTTAAATAGTTTATTGGACATCGATTAACATATCCTGTAACAGGGAAACCCTTGAAATTTGTAAAACAGTCAGAATCGTCATTTTAAATTCATTAAATTCATTCTTTTCCATCATTAATGTCTTAATAGATTCATTAATTTTGAAGACTTTAAATAGTGTATTGGACATCGAATTAACATATCATCTAAAAAGAAATTTGTTTAAACTTGTAAAACAATTTATATCGTCATTTCAAATTCATTTAAGTTGTGTTTTCACTTCCTGGAAGATTTTCTATCAACTCTTATTTCTATTTCTTTTCCATCATGGATGTCTTAATAGATTCATTGATTTAAAAGACTTTAAATATTGTATTGGACATCGATTAACATATTCTGTAACAGGGAATTCCTTGAAATTTGTGAAACAATCAGAATCGTCATTTTAAATTCATTAAATTCATTCTTTTCCATCATGAATGTCTTAATAGATTCATTAATTTTGAAGACTATAAATAGTGTATTGGACATCGAATTAACATATCATCTAACAAGAAATTTGTTTAAACTTGTAAAACAATTTATATCGTCATTTCAAATTCATTGAAGTTGTGTTTTCACTTCCTGGAAGATTTTCTATCAACTCTTATTTCTATTTCTTTTCCAACATGGATGTCTTAATAGATTCATTGATTATAATGACTTTAAATAGTGTATTGGACATCGAATTAACATATCGTGTAACAAGAAATTTGTTTAAACTTGTAAAACAATTGATATCGTCATTTCAAATTCATTGAAGTTGTGTTTTCAGTTCCTGGAAGATTTTCTATCAACTCTTATTTCTATTTCTTTTCCAACATGGATGTCTTAATAGATTCATTGATTTTAAAGACTTTAAAAAATTTATTGGACATCGATTCACATATCCTGTAACAGGGAAACCCTTTAAATTTGTAAAACAGTCAGAATCGTCATTTTAAATTCATTGAAGTTGTGTTTTCAGTTCCTGGAAGATTTTCTATCAACTCTTATTTCTATTTCTTTTCCAACATGGATGTCTTAATATATTCATTGATTTTAAAGACTTTAAATAGTTTATTGGACATCGATTAACATATCCTGTAACAGGGAAACCCTTGAAATTTGTAAAACAGTCAGAATCGTCATTTTAAATTCATTAAATTCATTCTTTTCCATCATGGATGTCTTAATAGATTCATTGATTTTAAAGACTTTAAATAGGGTATTGGACATCGATGAACATATCCTGTAACAGGGAATTCCTTGAAATTTGTAAAACAATCAGAATCGTCATTTTAAATTCATTAAATTCATTCTTTTCCATCATGAATGTCTTAATAGATTCATTAATTTTAAAGACTTTAAATAGTGTATTGGACATCGATGAACATATCCTGTAACAGGGAATTCCTTGAAATTTGTAAAACAATCAGAATCGTCATTTTAAATTCATTAAATTCATTCTTTTCCATCATGAATGTCTTAATAGATTCATTAATTTTAAAGACTTTAAATAGTGTATTGGAAATCGAATTAACATATCATCTAACAAGAAATTTGTTTAAACTTGTAAAACAATTTATATCGTCATTTCAAATTCATTGAAGTTGTGTTTTCAGTTCCTGGAAGATTTTCTATCAACTCTTATTTCTATTTCTTTTCCAACATGGATGTCTTAATATATTCATTGATTTTAAAGACTTTAAAAAATTTATTGGACATCGATTCACATATCCTGTAACAGGGAAACCCTTGAAATTTGTAAAACAGTCAGAATCGTCATTTTAAATTCATTGAAGTTGTGTTTTTAGTTCCTGGAAGATTTTCTACCAACTCTTATTTCTATTTCTTTTCCATCATGGATGTCTTAATACATTCATTGATTTTTAAGACTTTAAATAGTTTATTGGACATCGATTAACATATCCTGTAACAGGGAAACTCTTGAAATTTGTGAAACAATCAGAATCGTCATTTTAAATTCATTAAATTCATTCTTTTCCATCATGAATGTCTTAATAGATTCATTAATTTTGAAGACTATAAATAGTGTATTGGACATCGAATTAACATATCATCTAACAAGAAATTTGTTTAAACTTGTAAAACAATTTATATCGTCATTTCAAATTCATTGAAGTTGTGTTTTCACTTCCTGGAAGATTTTCTATCAACTCTTATTTCTATTTCTTTTCCAACATGGATGTCTTAATATATTCATTGATTTTAAAGACTTTAAAAAATTTATTGGACATCGATTCACATATCCTGTAACAGGGAAACCCTTGAAATTTGTAAAACAGTCAGAATCGTCATTTTAAATTCATTGAAGTTGTGTTTTTAGTTCCTGGAAGATTTTCTATCAACTCTTATTTCTATTTCTTTTCCATCATGGATGTCTTAATACATTCATTGATTTTTAAGACTTTAAATAGTGTATTGGACATCGATGAACATATCCTGTAACAGGGAATTCCTTGAAATTTGTAAAACAATCAGAATCGTCATTTTAAATTCATTAAATTCATTCTTTTCCATCATGAATGTCTTAATAGATTCATTAATTTTAAAGACTTTAAATAGTGTATTGGACATCGAATTAACATATCATCTAACAAGAAATTTGTTTAAACTTGTAAAACAATTTATATCGTCATTTCAAATTCATTGAAGTTGTGTTTTCAGTTCCTGGAAGATTTTCTATCAACTCTTATTTCTATTTCTTTTCCAACATGGATGTCTTAATATATTCATTGATTTTAAAGACTTTAAAAAATTTATTGGACATCGATTCACATATCCTGTAACAGGGAAACCCTTGAAATTTGTAAAACAGTCAGAATCGTCATTTTAAATTCATTGAAGTTGTGTTTTTAGTTCCTGGAAGATTTTCTACCAACTCTTATTTCTATTTCTTTTCCATCATGGATGTCTTAATACATTCATTGATTTTTAAGACTTTAAATAGTTTATTGGACATCGATTAACATATCCTGTAACAGGGAAACTCTTGAAATTTGTGAAACAATCAGAATCGTCATTTTAAATTCATTAAATTCATTCTTTTCCATCATGAATGTCTTAATAGATTCATTAATTTTGAAGACTATAAATAGTGTATTGGACATCGAATTAACATATCATCTAACAAGAAATTTGTTTAAACTTGTAAAACAATTTATATCGTCATTTCAAATTCATTGAAGTTGTGTTTTCACTTCCTGGAAGATTTTCTATCAACTCTTATTTCTATTTCTTTTCCAACATGGATGTCTTAATATATTCATTGATTTTAAAGACTTTAAAAAATTTATTGGACATCGATTCACATATCCTGTAACAGGGAAACCCTTGAAATTTGTAAAACAGTCAGAATCGTCATTTTAAATTCATTGAAGTTGTGTTTTTAGTTCCTGGAAGATTTTCTATCAACTCTTATTTCTATTTCTTTTCCATCATGGATGTCTTAATACATTCATTGATTTTTAAGACTTTAAATAGTGTATTGGACATCGATGAACATATCCTGTAACAGGGAATTCCTTGAAATTTGTAAAACAATCAGAATCGTCATTTTAAATTCATTAAATTCATTCTTTTCCATCATGAATGTCTTAATAGATTCATTAATTTTAAAGACTTTAAATAGTGTATTGGACATCGAATTAACATATCATCTAACAAGAAATTTGTTTAAACTTGTAAAACAATTTATATCGTCATTTCAAATTCATTGAAGTTGTGTTTTCAGTTCCTGGAAGATTTTCTATCAACTCTTATTTCTATTTCTTTTCCAACATGGATGTCTTAATATATTCATTGATTTTAAAGACTTTAAAAAATTTATTGGACATCGATTCACATATCCTGTAACAGGGAAACCCTTGAAATTTGTAAAACAGTCAGAATCGTCATTTTAAATTCATTGAAGTTGTGTTTTTAGTTCCTGGAAGATTTTCTACCAACTCTTATTTCTATTTCTTTTCCATCATGGATGTCTTAATACATTCATTGATTTTTAAGACTTTAAATAGTTTATTGGACATCGATTAACATATCCTGTAACAGGGAAACTCTTGAAATTTGTGAAACAATCAGAATCGTCATTTTAAATTCATTAAATTCATTCTTTTCCATCATGAATGTCTTAATAGATTCATTAATTTTGAAGACTATAAATAGTGTATTGGACATCGAATTAACATATCATCTAACAAGAAATTTGTTTAAACTTGTAAAACAATTTATATCGTCATTTCAAATTCATTGAAGTTGTGTTTTCACTTCCTGGAAGATTTTCTATCAACTCTTATTTCTATTTCTTTTCCAACATGGATGTCTTAATATATTCATTGATTTTAAAGACTTTAAAAAATTTATTGGACATCGATTCACATATCCTGTAACAGGGAAACCCTTGAAATTTGTAAAACAGTCAGAATCGTCATTTTAAATTCATTGAAGTTGTGTTTTTAGTTCCTGGAAGATTTTCTATCAACTCTTATTTCTATTTCTTTTCCATCATGGATGTCTTAATACATTCATTGATTTTTAAGACTTTAAATAGTGTATTGGACATCGATGAACATATCCTGTAACAGGGAATTCCTTGAAATTTGTAAAACAATCAGAATCGTCATTTTAAATTCATTAAATTCATTCTTTTCCATCATGAATGTCTTAATAGATTCATTAATTTTAAAGACTTTAAATAGTGTATTGGACATCGAATTAACATATCATCTAACAAGAAATTTGTTTAAACTTGTAAAACAATTTATATCGTCATTTCAAATTCATTGAAGTTGTGTTTTCAGTTCCTGGAAGATTTTCTATCAACTCTTATTTCTATTTCTTTTCCAACATGGATGTCTTAATATATTCATTGATTTTAAAGACTTTAAAAAATTTATTGGACATCGATTCACATATCCTGTAACAGGGAAACCCTTGAAATTTGTAAAACAGTCAGAATCGTCATTTTAAATTCATTGAAGTTGTGTTTTTAGTTCCTGGAAGATTTTCTACCAACTCTTATTTCTATTTCTTTTCCATCATGGATGTCTTAATACATTCATTGATTTTTAAGACTTTAAATAGTTTATTGGACATCGATTAACATATCCTGTAACAGGGAAACTCTTGAAATTTGTGAAACAATCAGAATCGTCATTTTAAATTCATTAAATTCATTCTTTTCCATCATGAATGTCTTAATAGATTCATTAATTTTGAAGACTATAAATAGTGTATTGGACATCGAATTAACATATCATCTAACAAGAAATTTGTTTAAACTTGTAAAACAATTTATATCGTCATTTCAAATTCATTGAAGTTGTGTTTTCACTTCCTGGAAGATTTTCTATCAACTCTTATTTCTATTTCTTTTCCAACATGGATGTCTTAATATATTCATTGATTTTAAAGACTTTAAAAAATTTATTGGACATCGATTCACATATCCTGTAACAGGGAAACCCTTGAAATTTGTAAAACAGTCAGAATCGTCATTTTAAATTCATTGAAGTTGTGTTTTTAGTTCCTGGAAGATTTTCTATCAACTCTTATTTCTATTTCTTTTCCATCATGGATGTCTTAATACATTCATTGATTTTTAAGACTTTAAATAGTGTATTGGACATCGATGAACATATCCTGTAACAGGGAATTCCTTGAAATTTGTAAAACAATCAGAATCGTCATTTTAAATTCATTAAATTCATTCTTTTCCATCATGAATGTCTTAATAGATTCATTAATTTTAAAGACTTTAAATAGTGTATTGGACATCGAATTAACATATCATCTAACAAGAAATTTGTTTAAACTTGTAAAACAATTTATATCGTCATTTCAAATTCATTGAAGTTGTGTTTTCACTTCCTGGAAGATTTTCTATCAACTCTTATTTCTATTTCTTTTCCAACATGGATGTCTTAATATATTCATTGATTTTAAAGACTTTAAATAGTGTATTGGACATCGATTAACATATCCTGTAACAGGGAAACCCTTGAAATTTGTAAAACAATCAGAATCGTCATTTTAAATTCATTAAATTCATTCTTTTCCATCATGAATGTCTTAATAGATTCATTAATTTTAAAGACTTTAAATAGTGTATTGGACATCGAATTAACATATCAGATTATCATCTAACAAGAAATTTGTTTAAACTTGTAAAACAATTTATATCGTCATTTCAAATTCATTGAAGTTGTGTTTTCAGTTCCTGGAAGATTTTCTATCAACTCTTATTTCTATTTCTTTTCCAACATGGATGTCTTAATAGATTCATTAATTTTAAAGACTTTAAAAAGTGTATTGGACATCGATTCACATATCCTGTAACAGGGAAACCCTTGAAATTTGTAAAACAGTCAGAATCGTCATTTTAAATTCATTGAAGTTGTGTTTTTAGTTCCTGGAAGATTTTCTATCAACTCTTATTTCTATTTCTTTTCCATCATGGATGTCTTAATATATTCATTGATTTTTAAGACTTTAAATAGTTTATTGGACATCGATTAACATATCCTGTAACAGGGAAACCCTTGAAATTTGTAAAACAGTCAGAATCGTCATTTTAAATTCATTAAATTCATTCTTTTCCATCATTAATGTCTTAATAGATTCATTAATTTTGAAGACTTTAAATAGTGTATTGGACATCGAATTAACATATCATCTAAAAAGAAATTTGTTTAAACTTGTAAAACAATTTATATCGTCATTTCAAATTCATTTAAGTTGTGTTTTCACTTCCTGGAAGATTTTCTATCAACTCTTATTTCTATTTCTTTTCCAACATGGATGTCTTAATATATTCATTGATTTTAAAGACTTTAAATAGTGTATTGGACATCGATTAACATATCCTGTAACAGGGAAACCCTTGAAATTTGTAAAACAATCAGAATCGTCATTTTAAATTCATTAAATTCATTCTTTTCCATCATGAATGTCTTAATAGATTCATTAATTTTAAAGACTTTAAATAGTGTATTGGACATCGAATTAACATATCATCTAACAAGAAATTTGTTTAAACTTGTAAAACAATTTATATCGTCATTTCAAATTCATTGAAGTTGTGTTTTCAGTTCCTGGAAGATTTTCTATCAACTCTTATTTCTATTTCTTTTCCAACATGGATGTCTTAATAGATTCATTAATTTTAAAGACTTTAAAAAGTGTATTGGACATCGATTTAGTGGTGGCAACCTAGTTACCTAGTTTTCGACAAATTAAGGTAGCAGCGGCATTTTTCTTTTGAGTAGCCTCCCCCTTAAAAGTACTTTTATTTTAAAAGTATACTTCAATTTGGTCAAACATAACAAAAGAGGAGTAAAAGGGGGTGTTTTTTTAATAGAAAAGAGCCACTCCTATATGTATTTGTCAAAACTAGGTAACTAGGTAATAACTAGGTTGCCACCACTACATCGATTCACATATCCTGTAACAGGGAAACCCTTGAAATTTGTAAAACAGTCAGAATCGTCATTTTAAATTCATTGAAGTTGTGTTTTTAGTTCCTGGAAGATTTTCTATCAACTCTTATTTCTATTTCTTTTCCATCATGGATGTCTTAATACATTCATTGATTTTTAAGACTTTAAATAGTTTATTGGACATCGATTAACATATCCTGTAACAGGGAAACTCTTGAAATTTGTGAAACAATCAGAATCGTCATTTTAAATTCATTAAATTCATTCTTTTCCATCATGAATGTCTTAATAGATTCATTAATTTTGAAGACTATAAATAGTGTATTGGACATCGAATTAACATATCATCTAACAAGAAATTTGTTTAAACTTGTAAAACAATTTATATCGTCATTTCAAATTCATTGAAGTTGTGTTTTCACTTCCTGGAAGATTTTCTATCAACTCTTATTTCTATTTCTTTTCCAACATGGATGTCTTAATATATTCATTGATTTTAAAGACTTTAAATAGTGTATTGGACATCGATTAACATATCCTGTAACAGGGAAACCCTTGAAATTTGTAAAACAATCAGAATCGTCATTTTAAATTCATTAAATTCATTCTTTTCCATCATGAATGTCTTAATAGATTCATTAATTTTAAAGACTTTAAATAGTGTATTGGACATCGAATTAACATATCAGATTATCATCTAACAAGAAATTTGTTTAAACTTGTAAAACAATTTATATCGTCATTTCAAATTCATTGAAGTTGTGTTTTCAGTTCCTGGAAGATTTTCTATCAACTCTTATTTCTATTTCTTTTCCAACATGGATGTCTTAATAGATTCATTAATTTTAAAGACTTTAAAAAGTGTATTGGACATCGATTCACATATCCTGTAACAGGGAAACCCTTGAAATTTGTAAAACAGTCAGAATCGTCATTTTAAATTCATTGAAGTTGTGTTTTTAGTTCCTGGAAGATTTTCTATCAACTCTTATTTCTATTTCTTTTCCATCATGGATGTCTTAATATATTCATTGATTTTTAAGACTTTAAATAGTTTATTGGACATCGATTAACATATCCTGTAACAGGGAAACCCTTGAAATTTGTAAAACAGTCAGAATCGTCATTTTAAATTCATTAAATTCATTCTTTTCCATCATTAATGTCTTAATAGATTCATTAATTTTGAAGACTTTAAATAGTGTATTGGACATCGAATTAACATATCATCTAAAAAGAAATTTGTTTAAACTTGTAAAACAATTTATATCGTCATTTCAAATTCATTTAAGTTGTGTTTTCACTTCCTGGAAGATTTTCTATCAACTCTTATTTCTATTTCTTTTCCATCATGGATGTCTTAATAGATTCATTGATTTTAAAGACTTTAAATAGTGTATTGGACATCGATTAACATATTCTGTAACAGGGAATTCCTTGAAATTTGTGAAACAATCAGAATCGTCATTTTAAATTCATTAAATTCATTCTTTTCCATCATGAATGTCTTAATAGATTCATTAATTTTGAAAACTTTAAATAGTGTATTGGACATCGAATTAACATATCATCTAAAAAGAAATTTGTTTAAACTTGTAAAACAATTTATATCGTCATTTCAAATTCATTGAAGTTGTGTTTTCACTTCCTGGAAGATTTTCTATCAACTCTTTTTTCTATTTCTTTTCCATCATGGATGTCTTAATAGATTCATTGATTTTAAAGACTTTAAATAGTGTATTGGACATCGAATTAACATATCATCTAACAAGAAATTTGTTTAAACTTGTAAAACAATTTATATCGTCATTTCAAATTCATTGAAGTTGTGTTTTCAGTTCCTGGAAGAATTTCTATCAACTCTTATTTCTATTTCTTTTCCATCATGGATGTCTTAATAGATTCATTGATTTTAATGACTTTAAATAGTGTATTGGACATCGAATTAACATATCGTGTAACAAGAAATTTGTTTAAACTTGTAAAACAATTGATATCGTCATTTCAAATTCATTGAAGTTGTGTTTTCACTTCCTGGAAGATTTTCTATCAACTCTTATTTCTATTTCTTTTCCATCATGGATGTCTTAATAGATTCATTGATTTTAAAGACTTTAAATAGTGTATTGGACATCGATTAACATATTCTGTAACAGGGAATTCCTTGAAATTTGTGAAACAATCAGAATTGTCATTTTAAATTCATTAAATTCATTCTTTTCCATCATGAATGTCTTAATAGATTCATTAATTTTGAAGACTTTAAATAGTGTATTGGACATCGAATTAACATATCATCTAAAAAGAAATTTGTTTAAACTTGTAAAACAATTTATATCGTCATTTCAAATTCATTGAAGTTGTGTTTTCAGTTCCTCTAAGATTTTCTATCAACTCTTATTTCTATTTCTTTTCCATCATGGATGTCTTAATAGATTCATTGATTTTAAAGACTTTAAATAGTGTATTGGACATCGATGAACATATCCTGTAACAGGGAATTCCTTGAAATTTGTAAAACAATCAGAATAGTCATTTTAAATTCATTAAATTCATTCTTTTCCATCATGAATGTCTTAATAGATTCATTAATTTTAAAGACTTTAAATAGTGTATTGGACATCGAATTAACATATCATCTAACAAGAAATTTGTTTAAACTTGTAAAACAATTTATATCGTCATTTCAAATTCATTGAAGTTGTGTTTTCAGTTCCTGGAAGAATTTCTATCAACTCTTATTTCTATTTCTTTTCCATCATGGATGTCTTAATAGATTCATTGATTTTAATGACTTTAAATAGTGTATTGGACATCGAATTAACATATCGTGTAACAAGAAATTTGTTTAAACTTGTAAAACAATTGATATCGTCATTTCAAATTCATTGAAGTTGTGTTTTCAGTTCCTGGAAGATTTTCTATCAACTCTTATTTCTATTTCTTTTCCAACATGGATGTCTTAATAGATTCATTAATTTTAAAGACTTTAAAAAGTGTATTGGACATCGATTCACATATCCTGTAACAGGGAAACCCTTGAAATTTGTAAAACAGTCAGAATCGTCATTTTAAATTCATTGAAGTTGTGTTTTTAGTTCCTGGAAGATTTTCTATCAACTCTTATTTCTATTTCTTTTCCATCATGGATGTCTTAATACATTCATTGATTTTTAAGACTTTAAATAGTTTATTGGACATCGATTCACATATCCTGTAACAGGGAAACCCTTGAAATTTGTAAAACAGTCAGAATCGTCATTTCAAATTCATTGAAGTTGTGTTTTCACTTCCTGGAAGATTTTCTATCAACTCTTTTTTCTATTTCTTTTCCATCATGGATGTCTTAATAGATTCATTGATTTTAAAGACTTTAAATAGTGTATTGGACATCGAATTAACATATCATCTAACAAGAAATTTGTTTAAACTTGTAAAACAATTTATATCGTCATTTCAAATTCATTGAAGTTGTGTTTTCAGTTCCTGGAAGAATTTCTATCAACTCTTATTTCTATTTCTTTTCCATCATGGATGTCTTAATAGATTCATTGATTTTAATGACTTTAAATAGTGTATTGGACATCGAATTAACATATCGTGTAACAAGAAATTTGTTTAAACTTGTAAAACAATTGATATCGTCATTTCAAATTCATTGAAGTTGTGTTTTCACTTCCTGGAAGATTTTCTATCAACTCTTATTTCTATTTCTTTTCCATCATGGATGTCTTAATATATTCATTGATTTTTAAGACTTTAAATAGTTTATTGGACATCGATTAACATATCCTGTAACAGGGAAACCCTTGAAATTTGTAAAACAGTCAGAATCGTCATTTTAAATTCATTAAATTCATTCTTTTCCATCATGAATGTCTTAATAGATTCATTAATTTTAAAGACTTTAAATAGTGTATTGGACATCGAATTAACATATCAGATTATCATCTAACAAGAAATTTGTTTAAACTTGTAAAACAATTTATATCGTCATTTCAAATTCATTGAAGTTGTGTTTTCAGTTCCTGGAAGATTTTCTATCAACTCTTATTTCTATTTCTTTTCCAACATGGATGTCTTAATAGATTCATTAATTTTAAAGACTTTAAAAAGTGTATTGGACATCGATTCACATATCCTGTAACAGGGAAACCCTTGAAATTTGTAAAACAGTCAGAATCGTCATTTTAAATTCATTGAAGTTGTGTTTTTAGTTCCTGGAAGATTTTCTATCAACTCTTATTTCTATTTCTTTTCCATCATGGATGTCTTAATATATTCATTGATTTTTAAGACTTTAAATAGTTTATTGGACATCGATTAACATATCCTGTAACAGGGAAACCCTTGAAATTTGTAAAACAGTCAGAATCGTCATTTTAAATTCATTAAATTCATTCTTTTCCATCATTAATGTCTTAATAGATTCATTAATTTTGAAGACTTTAAATAGTGTATTGGACATCGAATTAACATATCATCTAAAAAGAAATTTGTTTAAACTTGTAAAACAATTTATATCGTCATTTCAAATTCATTTAAGTTGTGTTTTCACTTCCTGGAAGATTTTCTATCAACTCTTATTTCTATTTCTTTTCCATCATGGATGTCTTAATAGATTCATTGATTTTAAAGACTTTAAATAGTGTATTGGACATCGATTAACATATTCTGTAACAGGGAATTCCTTGAAATTTGTGAAACAATCAGAATCGTCATTTTAAATTCATTAAATTCATTCTTTTCCATCATGAATGTCTTAATAGATTCATTAATTTTGAAAACTTTAAATAGTGTATTGGACATCGAATTAACATATCATCTAAAAAGAAATTTGTTTAAACTTGTAAAACAATTTATATCGTCATTTCAAATTCATTGAAGTTGTGTTTTCACTTCCTGGAAGATTTTCTATCAACTCTTTTTTCTATTTCTTTTCCATCATGGATGTCTTAATAGATTCATTGATTTTAAAGACTTTAAATAGTGTATTGGACATCGAATTAACATATCATCTAACAAGAAATTTGTTTAAACTTGTAAAACAATTTATATCGTCATTTCAAATTCATTGAAGTTGTGTTTTCAGTTCCTGGAAGAATTTCTATCAACTCTTATTTCTATTTCTTTTCCATCATGGATGTCTTAATAGATTCATTGATTTTAATGACTTTAAATAGTGTATTGGACATCGAATTAACATATCGTGTAACAAGAAATTTGTTTAAACTTGTAAAACAATTGATATCGTCATTTCAAATTCATTGAAGTTGTGTTTTCACTTCCTGGAAGATTTTCTATCAACTCTTATTTCTATTTCTTTTCCATCATGGATGTCTTAATAGATTCATTGATTTTAAAGACTTTAAATAGTGTATTGGACATCGATTAACATATTCTGTAACAGGGAATTCCTTGAAATTTGTGAAACAATCAGAATTGTCATTTTAAATTCATTAAATTCATTCTTTTCCATCATGAATGTCTTAATAGATTCATTAATTTTGAAGACTTTAAATAGTGTATTGGACATCGAATTAACATATCATCTAAAAAGAAATTTGTTTAAACTTGTAAAACAATTTATATCGTCATTTCAAATTCATTGAAGTTGTGTTTTCAGTTCCTCTAAGATTTTCTATCAACTCTTATTTCTATTTCTTTTCCATCATGGATGTCTTAATAGATTCATTGATTTTAAAGACTTTAAATAGTGTATTGGACATCGATGAACATATCCTGTAACAGGGAATTCCTTGAAATTTGTAAAACAATCAGAATAGTCATTTTAAATTCATTAAATTCATTCTTTTCCATCATGAATGTCTTAATAGATTCATTAATTTTAAAGACTTTAAATAGTGTATTGGACATCGAATTAACATATCATCTAACAAGAAATTTGTTTAAACTTGTAAAACAATTTATATCGTCATTTCAAATTCATTGAAGTTGTGTTTTCAGTTCCTGGAAGAATTTCTATCAACTCTTATTTCTATTTCTTTTCCATCATGGATGTCTTAATAGATTCATTGATTTTAATGACTTTAAATAGTGTATTGGACATCGAATTAACATATCGTGTAACAAGAAATTTGTTTAAACTTGTAAAACAATTGATATCGTCATTTCAAATTCATTGAAGTTGTGTTTTCAGTTCCTGGAAGATTTTCTATCAACTCTTATTTCTATTTCTTTTCCAACATGGATGTCTTAATAGATTCATTAATTTTAAAGACTTTAAAAAGTGTATTGGACATCGATTCACATATCCTGTAACAGGGAAACCCTTGAAATTTGTAAAACAGTCAGAATCGTCATTTTAAATTCATTGAAGTTGTGTTTTTAGTTCCTGGAAGATTTTCTATCAACTCTTATTTCTATTTCTTTTCCATCATGGATGTCTTAATACATTCATTGATTTTTAAGACTTTAAATAGTTTATTGGACATCGATTCACATATCCTGTAACAGGGAAACCCTTGAAATTTGTAAAACAGTCAGAATCGTCATTTCAAATTCATTGAAGTTGTGTTTTCACTTCCTGGAAGATTTTCTATCAACTCTTTTTTCTATTTCTTTTCCATCATGGATGTCTTAATAGATTCATTGATTTTAAAGACTTTAAATAGTGTATTGGACATCGAATTAACATATCATCTAACAAGAAATTTGTTTAAACTTGTAAAACAATTTATATCGTCATTTCAAATTCATTGAAGTTGTGTTTTCAGTTCCTGGAAGAATTTCTATCAACTCTTATTTCTATTTCTTTTCCATCATGGATGTCTTAATAGATTCATTGATTTTAATGACTTTAAATAGTGTATTGGACATCGAATTAACATATCGTGTAACAAGAAATTTGTTTAAACTTGTAAAACAATTGATATCGTCATTTCAAATTCATTGAAGTTGTGTTTTCACTTCCTGGAAGATTTTCTATCAACTCTTATTTCTATTTCTTTTCCATCATGGATGTCTTAATAGATTCATTGATTTTAAAGACTTTAAATAGTGTATTGGACATCGATTAACATATTCTGTAACAGGGAATTCCTTGAAATTTGTGAAACAATCAGAATTGTCATTTTAAATTCATTAAATTCATTCTTTTCCATCATGAATGTCTTAATAGATTCATTAATTTTGAAGACTTTAAATAGTGTATTGGACATCGAATTAACATATCATCTAAAAAGAAATTTGTTTAAACTTGTAAAACAATTTATATCGTCATTTCAAATTCATTGAAGTTGTGTTTTCAGTTCCTCTAAGATTTTCTATCAACTCTTATTTCTATTTCTTTTCCATCATGGATGTCTTAATAGATTCATTGATTTTAAAGACTTTAAATAGTGTATTGGACATCGATGAACATATCCTGTAACAGGGAATTCCTTGAAATTTGTAAAACAATCAGAATAGTCATTTTAAATTCATTAAATTCATTCTTTTCCATCATGAATGTCTTAATAGATTCATTAATTTTAAAGACTTTAAATAGTGTATTGGACATCGAATTAACATATCATCTAACAAGAAATTTGTTTAAACTTGTAAAACAATTTATATCGTCATTTCAAATTCATTGAAGTTGTGTTTTCAGTTCCTGGAAGAATTTCTATCAACTCTTATTTCTATTTCTTTTCCATCATGGATGTCTTAATAGATTCATTGATTTTAATGACTTTAAATAGTGTATTGGACATCGAATTAACATATCGTGTAACAAGAAATTTGTTTAAACTTGTAAAACAATTGATATCGTCATTTCAAATTCATTGAAGTTGTGTTTTCAGTTCCTGGAAGATTTTCTATCAACTCTTATTTCTATTTCTTTTCCAACATGGATGTCTTAATAGATTCATTAATTTTAAAGACTTTAAATAGTTTATTGGACATCGATTAACATATCCTGTAACAGGGAAACCCTTGAAATTTGTAAAACAGTCAGAATCGTCATTTTAAATTCATTAAATTCATTCTTTTCCATCATTAATGTCTTAATAGATTCATTAATTTTGAAGACTTTAAATAGTGTATTGGACATCGAATTAACATATCATCTAAAAAGAAATTTGTTTAAACTTGTAAAACAATTTATATCGTCATTTCAAATTCATTTAAGTTGTGTTTTCACTTCCTGGAAGATTTTCTATCAACTCTTATTTCTATTTCTTTTCCATCATGGATGTCTTAATAGATTCATTGATTTTAAAGACTTTAAATAGTGTATTGGACATCGATTAACATATTCTGTAACAGAGAATTCCTTGAAATTTGTGAAACAATCAGAATCGTCATTTTAAATTCATTAAATTCATTCTTTTCCATCATGAATGTCTTAATAGATTCATTAATTTTGAAGACTATAAATAGTGTATTGGACATCGAATTAACATATCATCTAACAAGAAATTTGTTTAAACTTGTAAAACAATTTATATCGTCATTTCAAATTCATTGAAGTTGTGTTTTCAGTTCCTGGAAGAATTTCTATCAACTCTTATTTCTATTTCTTTTCCATCATGGATGTCTTAATACATTCATTGATTTTTAAGACTTTAAATAGTTTATTGGACATCGATTAACATATCCTGTAACAGGGAAACCCTTGAAATTTGTAAAACAGTCAGAATCGTCATTTTAAATTCATTAAATTCATTCTTTTCCATCATTAATGTCTTAATAGATTCATTAATTTTGAAGACTTTAAATAGTGTATTGGACATCGAATTAACATATCATCTAAAAAGAAATTTGTTTAAACTTGTAAAACAATTTATATCGTCATTTCAAATTCATTTAAGTTGTGTTTTCACTTCCTGGAAGATTTTCTATCAACTCTTATTTCTATTTCTTTTCCATCATGGATGTCTTAATAGATTCATTGATTTTAAAGACTTTAAATAGTGTATTGGACATCGATTAACATATTCTGTAACAGAGAATTCCTTGAAATTTGTGAAACAATCAGAATCGTCATTTTAAATTCATTAAATTCATTCTTTTCCATCATGAATGTCTTAATAGATTCATTAATTTTGAAGACTATAAATAGTGTATTGGACATCGAATTAACATATCATCTAACAAGAAATTTGTTTAAACTTGTAAAACAATTTATATCGTCATTTCAAATTCATTGAAGTTGTGTTTTCACTTCCTGGAAGATTTTCTATCAACTCTTTTTTCTATTTCTTTTCCATCATGGATGTCTTAATAGATTCATTGATTTTAAAGACTTTAAATAGTGTATTGGACATCGAATTAACATATCATCTAACAAGAAATTTGTTTAAACTTGTAAAACAATTTATATCGTCATTTCAAATTCATTGAAGTTGTGTTTTCAGTTCCTGGAAGAATTTCTATCAACTCTTATTTCTATTTCTTTTCCATCATGGATGTCTTAATAGATTCATTGATTTTAATGACTTTAAATAGTGTATTGGACATCGAATTAACATATCGTGTAACAAGAAATTTGTTTAAACTTGTAAAACAATTGATATCGTCATTTCAAATTCATTGAAGTTGTGTTTTCAGTTCCTGGAAGAATTTCTATCAACTCTTATTTCTATTTCTTTTCCATCATGGATGTCTTAATAGATTCATTGATTTTAATGACTTTAAATAGTGTATTGGACATCGAATTAACATATCGTGTAACAAGAAATTTGTTTAAACTTGTAAAACAATTGATATCGTCATTTCAAATTCATTGAAGTTGTGTTTTCAGTTCCTGGAAGAATTTCTATCAACTCTTATTTCTATTTCTTTTCCATCATGGATGTCTTAATAGATTCATTGATTTTAATGACTTTAAATAGTGTATTGGACATCGATTAACATATTCTGTAACAGGGAATTCCTTGAAATTTGTGAAACAATCAGAATTGTCATTTTAAATTCATTAAATTCATTCTTTTCCATCATGAATGTCTTAATAGATTCATTAATTTTGAAGACTTTAAATAGTGTATTGGACATCGAATTAACATATCATCTAAAAAGAAATTTGTTTAAACTTGTAAAACAATTTATATCGTCATTTCAAATTCATTGAAGTTGTGTTTTCAGTTCCTCTAAGATTTTCTATCAACTCTTATTTCTATTTCTTTTCCATCATGGATGTCTTAATAGATTCATTGATTTTAAAGACTTTAAATAGTGTATTGGACATCGATGAACATATCCTGTAACAGGGAATTCCTTGAAATTTGTAAAACAATCAGAATAGTCATTTTAAATTCATTAAATTCATTCTTTTCCATCATGAATGTCTTAATAGATTCATTAATTTTAAAGACTTTAAATAGTGTATTGGACATCGAATTAACATATCATCTAACAAGAAATTTGTTTAAACTTGTAAAACAATTTATATCGTCATTTCAAATTCATTGAAGTTGTGTTTTCAGTTCCTGGAAGAATTTCTATCAACTCTTATTTCTATTTCTTTTCCATCATGGATGTCTTAATAGATTCATTGATTTTAATGACTTTAAATAGTGTATTGGACATCGAATTAACATATCGTGTAACAAGAAATTTGTTTAAACTTGTAAAACAATTGATATCGTCATTTCAAATTCATTGAAGTTGTGTTTTCAGTTCCTGGAAGATTTTCTATCAACTCTTATTTCTATTTCTTTTCCAACATGGATGTCTTAATAGATTCATTAATTTTAAAGACTTTAAAAAGTGTATTGGACATCGATTCACATATCCTGTAACAGGGAAACCCTTGAAATTTGTAAAACAGTCAGAATCGTCATTTTAAATTCATTGAAGTTGTGTTTTTAGTTCCTGGAAGATTTTCTATCAACTCTTATTTCTATTTCTTTTCCATCATGGATGTCTTAATACATTCATTGATTTTTAAGACTTTAAATAGTTTATTGGACATCGATTAACATATCCTGTAACAGGGAAACCCTTGAAATTTGTAAAACAGTCAGAATCGTCATTTTAAATTCATTAAATTCATTCTTTTCCATCATTAATGTCTTAATAGATTCATTAATTTTGAAGACTTTAAATAGTGTATTGGACATCGAATTAACATATCATCTAAAAAAAAATTTGTTTAAACTTGTAAAACAATTTATATCGTCATTTCAAATTCATTTAAGTTGTGTTTTCACTTCCTGGAAGATTTTCTATCAACTCTTATTTCTATTTCTTTTCCATCATGGATGTCTTAATAGATTCATTGATTTTAAAGACTTTAAATAGTGTATTGGACATCGATTAACATATTCTGTAACAGAGAATTCCTTGAAATTTGTGAAACAATCAGAATCGTCATTTTAAATTCATTAAATTCATTCTTTTCCATCATGAATGTCTTAATAGATTCATTAATTTTGAAGACTATAAATAGTGTATTGGACATCGAATTAACATATCATCTAACAAGAAATTTGTTTAAACTTGTAAAACAATTTATATCGTCATTTCAAATTCATTGAAGTTGTGTTTTCAGTTCCTGGAAGATTTTCTATCAACTCTTATTTCTATTTCTTTTCCAACATGGATGTCTTAATAGATTCATTAATTTTAAAGACTTTAAAAAGTGTATTGGACATCGATTCACATATCCTGTAACAGGGAAACCCTTGAAATTTGTAAAACAGTCAGAATCGTCATTTTCAATTAATTGAAGTTGTGTTTTTAGTTCCTGGAAGATTTTCTATCAACTCTTATTTCTATTTCTTTTCCATCATGGATGTCTTAATAGATTCATTGATTTTTAAGACTTTAAATAGTTTATTGGACATCGATTAACATATCCTGTAACAGGGAAACCCTTGAAATTTGTAAAACAGTCAGAATCGTCATTTTAAATTCATTAAATTCATTCTTTTCCATCATTAATGTCTTAATAGATTCATTAATTTTGAAGACTTTAAATAGTGTATTGGACATCGAATTAACATATCATCTAAAAAGAAATTTGTTTAAACTTGTAAAACAATTTATATCGTCATTTCAAATTCATTTAAGTTGTGTTTTCACTTCCTGGAAGATTTTCTATCAACTCTTATTTCTATTTCTTTTCCATCATGGATGTCTTAATAGATTCATTGATTTTAAAGACTTTAAATAGTGTATTGGACATCGATTAACATATTCTGTAACAGAGAATTCCTTGAAATTTGTGAAACAATCAGAATCGTCATTTTAAATTCATTAAATTCATTCTTTTCCATCATGAATGTCTTAATAGATTCATTAATTTTGAAGACTATAAATAGTGTATTGGACATCGAATTAACATATCATCTAACAAGAAATTTGTTTAAACTTGTAAAACAATTTATATCGTCATTTCAAATTCATTGAAGTTGTGTTTTCAGTTCCTGGAAGATTTTCTATCAACTCTTATTTCTATTTCTTTTCCAACATGGATGTCTTAATAGATTCATTAATTTTAAAGACTTTAAAAAGTGTATTGGACATCGATTCACATATCCTGTAACAGGGAAACCCTTGAAATTTGTAAAACAGTCAGAATCGTCATTTTCAATTAATTGAAGTTGTGTTTTTAGTTCCTGGAAGATTTTCTATCAACTCTTATTTCTATTTCTTTTCCATCATGGATGTCTTAATAGATTCATTGATTTTTAAGACTTTAAATAGTTTATTGGACATCGATTAACATATCCTGTAACAGGGAAACCCTTGAAATTTGTAAAACAGTCAGAATCGTCATTTTAAATTCATTAAATTCATTCTTTTCCATCATTAATGTCTTAATAGATTCATTAATTTTGAAGACTTTAAATAGTGTATTGGACATCGAATTAACATATCATCTAAAAAGAAATTTGTTTAAACTTGTAAAACAATTTATATCGTCATTTCAAATTCATTTAAGTTGTGTTTTCACTTCCTGGAAGATTTTCTATCAACTCTTATTTCTATTTCTTTTCCATCATGGATGTCTTAATAGATTCATTGATTTTAAAGACTTTAAATAGTGTATTGGACATCGATTAACATATTCTGTAACAGGGAATTCCTTGAAATTTGTGAAACAATCAGAATCGTCATTTTAAATTCATTAAATTCATTCTTTTCCATCATGAATGTCTTAATAGATTCATTAATTTTGAAGACTTTAAATAGTGTATTGGACATCGAATTAACATATCATCTAAAAAGAAATTTGTTTAAACTTGTAAAACAATTTATATCGTCATTTAAATTCATTTAAGTTGTGTTTTCACTTCCTGGAAGATTTTCTATCAACTCTTATTTCTATTTCTTTTCCATCATGGATGTCTTAATAGATTCATTGATTTTAAAGACTTTAAATAGTGTATTGGACATCGATTAACATATTCTGTAACAGGGAATTCCTTGAAATTTGTGAAACAATCAGAATCGTCATTTTAAATTCATTAAATTCATTCTTTTCCATCATGAATGTCTTAATAGATTCATTAATTTTGAAGACTATAAATAGTGTATTGGACATCGAATTAACATATCATCTAACAAGAAATTTGTTTAAACTTGTAAAACAATTTATATCGTCATTTCAAATTCATTGAAGTTGTGTTTTCACTTCCTGGAAGATTTTCTATCAACTCTTTTTTCTATTTCTTTTCCATCATGGATGTCTTAATAGATTCATTGATTTTAAAGACTTTAAATAGTGTATTGGACATCGAATTAACATATCATCTAACAAGAAATTTGTTTAAACTTGTAAAACAATTTATATCGTCATTTCAAATTCATTGAAGTTGTGTTTTCAGTTCCTGGAAGAATTTCTATCAACTCTTATTTCTATTTCTTTTCCATCATGGATGTCTTAATAGATTCATTGATTTTAATGACTTTAAATAGTGTATTGGACATCGAATTAACATATCGTGTAACAAGAAATTTGTTTAAACTTGTAAAACAATTGATATCGTCATTTCAAATTCATTGAAGTTGTGTTTTCAGTTCCTGGAAGAATTTCTATCAACTCTTATTTCTATTTCTTTTCCATCATGGATGTCTTAATAGATTCATTGATTTTAATGACTTTAAATAGTGTATTGGACATCGAATTAACATATCGTGTAACAAGAAATTTGTTTAAACTTGTAAAACAATTGATATCGTCATTTCAAATTCATTGAAGTTGTGTTTTCAGTTCCTGGAAGAATTTCTATCAACTCTTATTTCTATTTCTTTTCCATCATGGATGTCTTAATAGATTCATTGATTTTAATGACTTTAAATAGTGTATTGGACATCGATTAACATATTCTGTAACAGGGAATTCCTTGAAATTTGTGAAACAATCAGAATTGTCATTTTAAATTCATTAAATTCATTCTTTTCCATCATGAATGTCTTAATAGATTCATTAATTTTGAAGACTTTAAATAGTGTATTGGACATCGAATTAACATATCATCTAAAAAGAAATTTGTTTAAACTTGTAAAACAATTTATATCGTCATTTCAAATTCATTGAAGTTGTGTTTTCAGTTCCTCTAAGATTTTCTATCAACTCTTATTTCTATTTCTTTTCCATCATGGATGTCTTAATAGATTCATTGATTTTAAAGACTTTAAATAGTGTATTGGACATCGATGAACATATCCTGTAACAGGGAATTCCTTGAAATTTGTAAAACAATCAGAATAGTCATTTTAAATTCATTAAATTCATTCTTTTCCATCATGAATGTCTTAATAGATTCATTAATTTTAAAGACTTTAAATAGTGTATTGGACATCGAATTAACATATCATCTAACAAGAAATTTGTTTAAACTTGTAAAACAATTTATATCGTCATTTCAAATTCATTGAAGTTGTGTTTTCAGTTCCTGGAAGAATTTCTATCAACTCTTATTTCTATTTCTTTTCCATCATGGATGTCTTAATAGATTCATTGATTTTAATGACTTTAAATAGTGTATTGGACATCGAATTAACATATCGTGTAACAAGAAATTTGTTTAAACTTGTAAAACAATTGATATCGTCATTTCAAATTCATTGAAGTTGTGTTTTCAGTTCCTGGAAGATTTTCTATCAACTCTTATTTCTATTTCTTTTCCAACATGGATGTCTTAATAGATTCATTAATTTTAAAGACTTTAAAAAGTGTATTGGACATCGATTCACATATCCTGTAACAGGGAAACCCTTGAAATTTGTAAAACAGTCAGAATCGTCATTTTAAATTCATTGAAGTTGTGTTTTTAGTTCCTGGAAGATTTTCTATCAACTCTTATTTCTATTTCTTTTCCATCATGGATGTCTTAATACATTCATTGATTTTTAAGACTTTAAATAGTTTATTGGACATCGATTAACATATCCTGTAACAGGGAAACCCTTGAAATTTGTAAAACAGTCAGAATCGTCATTTTAAATTCATTAAATTCATTCTTTTCCATCATTAATGTCTTAATAGATTCATTAATTTTGAAGACTTTAAATAGTGTATTGGACATCGAATTAACATATCATCTAAAAAGAAATTTGTTTAAACTTGTAAAACAATTTATATCGTCATTTCAAATTCATTTAAGTTGTGTTTTCACTTCCTGGAAGATTTTCTATCAACTCTTATTTCTATTTCTTTTCCATCATGGATGTCTTAATAGATTCATTGATTTTAAAGACTTTAAATAGTGTATTGGACATCGATTAACATATTCTGTAACAGAGAATTCCTTGAAATTTGTGAAACAATCAGAATCGTCATTTTAAATTCATTAAATTCATTCTTTTCCATCATGAATGTCTTAATAGATTCATTAATTTTGAAGACTATAAATAGTGTATTGGACATCGAATTAACATATCATCTAACAAGAAATTTGTTTAAACTTGTAAAACAATTTATATCGTCATTTCAAATTCATTGAAGTTGTGTTTTCAGTTCCTGGAAGATTTTCTATCAACTCTTATTTCTATTTCTTTTCCAACATGGATGTCTTAATAGATTCATTAATTTTAAAGACTTTAAAAAGTGTATTGGACATCGATTCACATATCCTGTAACAGGGAAACCCTTGAAATTTGTAAAACAGTCAGAATCGTCATTTTCAATTAATTGAAGTTGTGTTTTTAGTTCCTGGAAGATTTTCTATCAACTCTTATTTCTATTTCTTTTCCATCATGGATGTCTTAATAGATTCATTGATTTTTAAGACTTTAAATAGTTTATTGGACATCGATTAACATATCCTGTAACAGGGAAACCCTTGAAATTTGTAAAACAGTCAGAATCGTCATTTTAAATTCATTAAATTCATTCTTTTCCATCATTAATGTCTTAATAGATTCATTAATTTTGAAGACTTTAAATAGTGTATTGGACATCGAATTAACATATCATCTAAAAAGAAATTTGTTTAAACTTGTAAAACAATTTATATCGTCATTTCAAATTCATTTAAGTTGTGTTTTCACTTCCTGGAAGATTTTCTATCAACTCTTATTTCTATTTCTTTTCCATCATGGATGTCTTAATAGATTCATTGATTTTAAAGACTTTAAATAGTGTATTGGACATCGATTAACATATTCTGTAACAGGGAATTCCTTGAAATTTGTGAAACAATCAGAATCGTCATTTTAAATTCATTAAATTCATTCTTTTCCATCATGAATGTCTTAATAGATTCATTAATTTTGAAGACTTTAAATAGTGTATTGGACATCGAATTAACATATCATCTAAAAAGAAATTTGTTTAAACTTGTAAAACAATTTATATCGTCATTTAAATTCATTTAAGTTGTGTTTTCACTTCCTGGAAGATTTTCTATCAACTCTTATTTCTATTTCTTTTCCATCATGGATGTCTTAATAGATTCATTGATTTTAAAGACTTTAAATAGTGTATTGGACATCGATTAACATATTCTGTAACAGGGAATTCCTTGAAATTTGTGAAACAATCAGAATCGTCATTTTAAATTCATTAAATTCATTCTTTTCCATCATGAATGTCTTAATAGATTCATTAATTTTGAAGACTATAAATAGTGTATTGGACATCGAATTAACATATCGTGTAACAAGAAATTTGTTTAAACTTGTAAAACAATTGATATCGTCATTTCAAATTCATTGAAGTTGTGTTTTCAGTTCCTGGAAGATTTTCTATCAACTCTTATTTCTATTTCTTTTCCAACATGGATGTCTTAATATATTCATTGATTTTAAAGACTTTAAAAAATTTATTGGACATCGATTCACATATCCTGTAACAGGGAAACCCTTGAAATTTGTAAAACAGTCAGAATCGTCATTTTAAATTCATTGAAGTTGTGTTTTCAGTTCCTGGAAGATTTTCTATCAACTCTTATTTCTATTTCTTTTCCAAAATGGATGTCTTAATATATTCATTGATTTTAAAGACTTTAAATAGTGTATTGGACATCGATTAACATATCCTGTAACAGGGAAACCCTTGAAATTTGTGAAACAATCAGAATCGTCATTTTAAATTCATTAAATTCATTCTTTTCCATCATGAATGTCTTAATAGATTCATTAATTTTAAAGACTATAAATAGTGTATTGGACATCGAATTAACATATCGTGTAACAAGAAATTTGTTTAAACTTGTAAAACAATTGATATCGTCATTTCAAATTCATTGAAGTTGTGTTTTCAGTTCCTGGAAGATTTTCTATCAACTCTTATTTCTATTTCTTTTCCAACATGGATGTCTTAATATATTCATTGATTTTAAAGACTTTAAAAAATTTATTGGACATCGATTCACATATCCTGTAACAGGGAAACCCTTGAAATTTGTAAAACAGTCAGAATCGTCATTTTAAATTCATTGAAGTTGTGTTTTCAGTTCCTGGAAGATTTTCTATCAACTCTTATTTCTATTTCTTTTCCAAAATGGATGTCTTAATATATTCATTGATTTTAAAGACTTTAAATAGTGTATTGGACATCGATTAACATATCCTGTAACAGGGAAACCCTTGAAATTTGTGAAACAATCAGAATCGTCATTTTAAATTCATTAAATTCATTCTTTTCCATCATGAATGTCTTAATAGATTCATTAATTTTAAAGACTTTAAATAGTGTATTGGAAATCGAATTAACATATCATCTAACAAGAAATTTGTTTAAACTTGTAAAACAATTTATATCGTCATTTCAAATTCATTGAAGTTGTGTTTTCACTTCCTGGAAGATTTTCTATCAACTCTTATTTCTATTTCTTTTCCAACATGGATGTCTTAATAGATTCATTAATTTTAAAGACTTTAAAAAGTGTATTGGACATCGATTCACATATCCTGTAACAGGGAAACCCTTGAAATTTGTAAAACAGTCAGAATCGTCATTTTAAATTCATTGAAGTTGTGTTTTTAGTTCCTGGAAGATTTTCTATCAACTCTTATTTCTATTTCTTTTCCATCATGGATGTCTTAATAGATTCATTGATTTTTAAGACTTTAAATAGTTTATTGGACATCGATTAACATATCCTGTAACAGGGAAACCTTTGAAATTTGTAAAACAGTCAGAATCGTCATTTTAAATTCATTAAATTCATTCTTTTCCATCATTAATGTCTTAATAGATTCATTAATTTTGAAGACTTTAAATAGTGTATTGGACATCGAATTAACATATCATCTAACAAGAAATTTGTTTAAACTTGTAAAACAATTTATATCGTCATTTCAAATTCATTGAAGTTGTGTTTCACTTCCTGGAAGATTTTCTATCAACTCTTATTTCTATTTCTTTTCCATCATGGATGTCTTAATAGATTCATTGATTTTAATGACTTTAAATAGTGTATTGGACATCGAATTAACATATCGTGTAACAGGGAAACCCTTGAAATTTGTAAAACAGTCAGAATCGTCATTTTAAATTCATTGAAGTTGTGTTTTTAGTTCCTGGAAGATTTTCTATCAACTCTTATTTCTATTTCTTTTCCAACATGGATGTCTTAATATATTCATTGATTTTAAAGACTTTAAATAGTGTGATGGACATCGATTAACATTTCCTGTAACAGGGAAACCCTTGAAATTTGTAAAACAGTCAGAATCGTCATTTTAAATTCATTAAATTCATTCTTTTCCATCATGAAAGTCTTAATAGATTCATTAATTTTGAAGACTATAAATAGTGTATTGGACATCGAATTAACATATCATCTAACAAGAAATTTGTTTAAACTTGTAAAACAATTTATATCGTCATTTCAAATTCATTGAAGTTGTGTTTTCACTTCCTGGAAGATTTTCTATCAACTCTTATTTCTATTTCTTTTCCAACATGGATGTCTTCATAGATTCATTGATTATAATGACTTTAAATAGTGTATTGGACATCGAATTAACATATCGTGTAACAAGAAATTTGTTTAAACTTGTAAAACAATTGATATCGTAATTTCAAATTCATTGAAGTTGTGTTTTCAGTTCCTGGAAGATTTTCTATCAACTCTTATTTCTATTTCTTTTCCAACATGGATGTCTTAATAGATTCATTAATTTTAAAGACTTTAAAAAGTGTATTGGACATTGATTCACATATCCTGTAACAGGGAAACCCTTGAAATTTGTAAAACAATCAGAATCGTCATTTTAAATTCATTAAATTCATTCTTTTCCATCATGAATGTCTTAATAGATTCATTAATTTTGAAGACTATAAATAGTGTATTGGACATCGAATTAACATATCATCTAACAAGAAATTTGTTTAAACTTGTAAAACAATTTATATCGTCATTTCAAATTCATTGAAGTTGTGTTTTCACTTCCTGGAAGATTTTCTATCAACTCTTATTTCTATTTCTTTTCCAACATGGATGTCTTCATAGATTCATTGATTATAATGACTTTAAATAGTGTATTGGACATCGAATTAACATATCGTGTAACAAGAAATTTGTTTAAACTTGTAAAACAATTGATATCGTAATTTCAAATTCATTGAAGTTGTGTTTTCAGTTCCTGGAAGATTTTCTATCAACTCTTATTTCTATTTCTTTTCCAACATGGATGTCTTAATAGATTCATTAATTTTAAAGACTTTAAATAGTGTATTGGACATCGATTAACATATTCTGTAACAGGGAATTCCTTGAAATTTGTGAAACAATCAGAATCGTCATTTTAAATTCATTAAATTCATTCTTTTCCATCATGAATGTCTTAATAGATTCATTAATTTTGAAGACTATAAATAGTGTATTGGACATCGAATTAACATATCATCTAACAAGAAATTTGTTTAAACTTGTAAAACAATTTATATCGTCATTTCAAATTCATTGAAGTTGTGTTTTCAGTTCCTGGAAGATTTTCTATCAACTCTTATTTCTATTTCTTTTCCAAAATGGATGTCTTAATATATTCATTGATTTTAAAGACTTTAAATAGTGTATTGGACATCGATTAACATATCCTGTAACAGGGAAACCCTTGAAATTTGTGAAACAATCAGAATCGTCATTTTAAATTCATTAAATTCATTCTTTTCCATCATGAATGTCTTAATAGATTCATTAATTTTAAAGACTTTAAATAGTGTATTGGAAATCGAATTAACATATCATCTAACAAGAAATTTGTTTAAACTTGTAAAACAATTTATATCGTCATTTCAAATTCATTGAAGTTGTGTTTTCACTTCCTGGAAGATTTTCTATCAACTCTTATTTCTATTTCTTTTCCAACATGGATGTCTTAATAGATTCATTAATTTTAAAGACTTTAAAAAGTGTATTGGACATCGATTCACATATCCTGTAACAGGGAAACCCTTGAAATTTGTAAAACAGTCAGAATCGTCATTTTAAATTCATTGAAGTTGTGTTTTTAGTTCCTGGAAGATTTTCTATCAACTCTTATTTCTATTTCTTTTCCATCATGGATGTCTTAATAGATTCATTGATTTTTAAGACTTTAAATAGTTTATTGGACATCGATTAACATATCCTGTAACAGGGAAACCTTTGAAATTTGTAAAACAGTCAGAATCGTCATTTTAAATTCATTAAATTCATTCTTTTCCATCATTAATGTCTTAATAGATTCATTAATTTTGAAGACTTTAAATAGTGTATTGGACATCGAATTAACATATCATCTAACAAGAAATTTGTTTAAACTTGTAAAACAATTTATATCGTCATTTCAAATTCATTGAAGTTGTGTTTCACTTCCTGGAAGATTTTCTATCAACTCTTATTTCTATTTCTTTTCCATCATGGATGTCTTAATAGATTCATTGATTTTAATGACTTTAAATAGTGTATTGGACATCGAATTAACATATCGTGTAACAGGGAAACCCTTGAAATTTGTAAAACAGTCAGAATCGTCATTTTAAATTCATTGAAGTTGTGTTTTTAGTTCCTGGAAGATTTTCTATCAACTCTTATTTCTATTTCTTTTCCAACATGGATGTCTTAATATATTCATTGATTTTAAAGACTTTAAATAGTGTATTGGACATCGATTAACATATCCTGTAACAGGGAAACCCTTGAAATTTGTAAAACAGTCAGAATCGTCATTTTAAATTCATTAAATTCATTCTTTTCCATCATGAAAGTCTTAATAGATTCATTAATTTTGAAGACTATAAATAGTGTATTGGACATCGAATTAACATATCATCTAACAAGAAATTTGTTTAAACTTGTAAAACAATTTATATCGTCATTTCAAATTCATTGAAGTTGTGTTTTCACTTCCTGGAAGATTTTCTATCAACTCTTATTTCTATTTCTTTTCCAACATGGATGTCTTCATAGATTCATTGATTATAATGACTTTAAATAGTGTATTGGACATCGAATTAACATATCGTGTAACAAGAAATTTGTTTAAACTTGTAAAACAATTGATATCGTAATTTCAAATTCATTGAAGTTGTGTTTTCAGTTCCTGGAAGATTTTCTATCAACTCTTATTTCTATTTCTTTTCCAACATGGATGTCTTAATAGATTCATTAATTTTAAAGACTTTAAAAAGTGTATTGGACATTGATTCACATATCCTGTAACAGGGAAACCCTTGAAATTTGTAAAACAATCAGAATCGTCATTTTAAATTCATTAAATTCATTCTTTTCCATCATGAATGTCTTAATAGATTCATTAATTTTGAAGACTATAAATAGTGTATTGGACATCGAATTAACATATCATCTAACAAGAAATTTGTTTAAACTTGTAAAACAATTTATATCGTCATTTCAAATTCATTGAAGTTGTGTTTTCACTTCCTGGAAGATTTTCTATCAACTCTTATTTCTATTTCTTTTCCAACATGGATGTCTTCATAGATTCATTGATTATAATGACTTTAAATAGTGTATTGGACATCGAATTAACATATCGTGTAACAAGAAATTTGTTTAAACTTGTAAAACAATTGATATCGTAATTTCAAATTCATTGAAGTTGTGTTTTCAGTTCCTGGAAGATTTTCTATCAACTCTTATTTCTATTTCTTTTCCAACATGGATGTCTTAATAGATTCATTAATTTTAAAGACTTTAAAAAGTGTATTGGACATTGATTCACATATCCTGTAACAGGGAAACCCTTGAAATTTGTAAAACAATCAGAATCGTCATTTTAAATTCATTAAATTCATTCTTTTCCATCATGAATGTCTTAATAGATTCATTAATTTTGAAGACTATAAATAGTGTATTGGACATCGAATTAACATATCATCTAACAAGAAATTTGTTTAAACTTGTAAAACAATTTATATCGTCATTTCAAATTCATTGAAGTTGTGTTTTCACTTCCTGGAAGATTTTCTATCAACTCTTATTTCTATTTCTTTTCCAACATGGATGTCTTAATAGATTCATTGATTATAATGACTTTAAATTGTGTATTGGACATCGAATTAACATATCGTGTAACAAGAAATTTGTTTAAACTTGTAAAACAATTGATATCGTCATTTCAAATTCATTGAAGTTGTGTTTTTAGTTCCTGGAAGATTTTCTATCAACTCTTATTTCTATTTCTTTTCCATCATGGATGTCTTAATAGATTCATTAATTTTAAAGACTTTAAAAAGTTTATTGGACATCGATTCACATATCCTGTAACAGGGAAACCCTTGAAATTTGTGAAACAATCAGAATCGTCATTTTAAATTCATTAAATTCATTCTTTTCCATCATGAATGTCTTAATAGATTCATTAATTTTAAAGACTTTAAATAGTGTATTGGAAATCGAATTAACATATCATCTAACAAGAAATTTGTTTAAACTTGTAAAACAATTTATATCGTCATTTCAAATTCATTGAAGTTGTGTTTTCACTTCCTGGAAGATTTTCTATCAACTCTTATTTCTATTTCTTTTCCAACATGGATGTCTTAATAGATTCATTAATTTTAAAGACTTTAAAAAGTGTATTGGACATCGATTCACATATCCTGTAACAGGGAAACCCTTGAAATTTGTAAAACAGTCAGAATCGTCATTTTAAATTCATTGAAGTTGTGTTTTTAGTTCCTGGAAGATTTTCTATCAACTCTTATTTCTATTTCTTTTCCATCATGGATGTCTTAATAGATTCATTGATTTTTAAGACTTTAAATAGTTTATTGGACATCGATTAACATATCCTGTAACAGGGAAACCTTTGAAATTTGTAAAACAGTCAGAATCGTCATTTTAAATTCATTAAATTCATTCTTTTCCATCATTAATGTCTTAATAGATTCATAAATTTTGAAGACTTTAAATAGTGTATTGGACATCGAATTAACATATCATCTAACAAGAAATTTGTTTAAACTTGTAAAACAATTTATATCGTCATTTCAAATTCATTGAAGTTGTGTTTTCACTTCCTGGAAGATTTTCTATCAACTCTTATTTCTATTTCTTTTCCAACATGGATGTCTTCATAGATTCATTGATTATAATGACTTTAAATAGTGTATTGGACATCGAATTAACATATCGTGTAACAAGAAATTTGTTTAAACTTGTAAAACAATTGATATCGTAATTTCAAATTCATTGAAGTTGTGTTTTCAGTTCCTGGAAGATTTTCTATCAACTCTTATTTCTATTTCTTTTCCAACATGGATGTCTTAATAGATTCATTAATTTTAAAGACTTTAAAAAGTGTATTGGACATTGATTCACATATCCTGTAACAGGGAAACCCTTGAAATTTGTAAAACAATCAGAATCGTCATTTTAAATTCATTAAATTCATTCTTTTCCATCATGAATGTCTTAATAGATTCATTAATTTTGAAGACTATAAATAGTGTATTGGACATCGAATTAACATATCATCTAACAAGAAATTTGTTTAAACTTGTAAAACAATTTATATCGTCATTTCAAATTCATTGAAGTTGTGTTTTCACTTCCTGGAAGATTTTCTATCAACTCTTATTTCTATTTCTTTTCCAACATGGATGTCTTAATAGATTCATTGATTATAATGACTTTAAATTGTGTATTGGACATCGAATTAACATATCGTGTAACAAGAAATTTGTTTAAACTTGTAAAACAATTGATATCGTCATTTCAAATTCATTGAAGTTGTGTTTTCAGTTCCTGGAAGATTTTCTATCAACTCTTATTTCTATTTCTTTTCCAACATGGATGTCTTAATAGATTCATTAATTTTAAAGACTTTAAAAAGTTTATTGGACATCGATTCACATATCCTGTAACAGGGAAACCCTTGAAATTTGTGAAACAATCAGAATCGTCATTTTAAATTCATTAAATTCATTCTTTTCCATCATGAATGTCTTAATAGATTCATTAATTTTAAAGACTTTAAATAGTGTATTGGAAATCGAATTAACATATCATCTAACAAGAAATTTGTTTAAACTTGTAAAACAATTTATATCGTCATTTCAAATTCATTGAAGTTGTGTTTTCACTTCCTGGAAGATTTTCTATCAACTCTTATTTCTATTTCTTTTCCAACATGGATGTCTTAATAGATTCATTAATTTTAAAGACTTTAAAAAGTGTATTGGACATCGATTCACATATCCTGTAACAGGGAAACCCTTGAAATTTGTAAAACAGTCAGAATCGTCATTTTAAATTCATTGAAGTTGTGTTTTTAGTTCCTGGAAGATTTTCTATCAACTCTTATTTCTATTTCTTTTCCATCATGGATGTCTTAATAGATTCATTGATTTTTAAGACTTTAAATAGTTTATTGGACATCGATTAACATATCCTGTAACAGGGAAACCTTTGAAATTTGTAAAACAGTCAGAATCGTCATTTTAAATTCATTAATACTATATATACTATATACTATAATACTATAATACTATATATCATGGATACTATCTGAGTCGCGCCATTTGATGGCTGCACCAATATTGTTGTCTCTCAAATTTTTGTGTTTGTGGTCATTTACTTTCGTTTATCTGGACAGTGTTTGTTACTACAGAGTTTGTGAATGGTTCGTGCATGTGTTTTCAGTGGTTTTAAGGCTTTATCTGGGCGCTAATATTTCTTATTAGCATTTGTGATTTTGCCTTTGTTTATCTGTACTGCTACTGGGTGACGTCCATTATGGGTTTCGGCAACATCTGTGCAAATCCCCTGAGGGTCAGTGCCACCGACTACAGGGCCCTGCGTGAGTGTGGTCTGCTGTTACGCCTTCCCACCAGGAGAGGGCGACGTAAAGGTTACTTAACCCGGAAACCAGCTGATAGTGCAAAGCTTGGCCTTGTTAATGCGCGCTCTGTTGCGTCGAAAGCGGAACTTCTGATCGACCACATTGACACCAATAATCTCGATCTGTTGGCGGTAACTGAAACTTGGCTAACTGTTGATCGTGGTGATGCGATCGCTCTTTCTCTCTGCCCCGAAGGCTTCGCTGCGATTCATAATCCGCGGAGGTCGGGTAAACAGGGCGGGGGCGTGGCTCTTTTTTACAAAAATACCATCGATGTTAAACGCCAGAGTGAGCCGGTTTCCATCTCTTTCGAGTGCCTTCACTTGTTAGTCTCCTTGCGATCCTCATGCCAAAATTTCCGTTTGCTCATTATCTACCGTCCACCGAAGCAGGATCGCGAGCAAGTTCAAGCGTTCATGTCTGAATTTGGTCTACTTCTGGAGGGAATCGTCTCATCTCGCGAAAAGCTTGTAATAGTTGGGGATTTCAATTTTCACGTTGATTCACCACTGAATCCATCGGCCTGCAGTTTTCTCGACCTGATCGACTCGTTCGGTCTTGTGCAACTAGTCAACGTGGCGACACACGACAAAGGGCATACTTTAGATCTAGTTCTTACTCGTGCCTCCGACGATCTCATTTCAGAAGTGTCACTAGCAGGACTTTTCAGCGATCACTTTGCCATCAGTTGCTCTTTGAACCTTAAGCGCCCTCTACATCCTACGAAAACGGTGTCGTACAGATCGTTCAAGTCAATCAACATTGAAGATTTTGTCAATGATCTCAAATGTCTACCTTTGCTGTGTGACCCTGCTCTCTCTCTCGAGAGTCTCGTTGACCAATACGACATGGGGATTGGTGAATTACTTCTGAAGCATGCACCTTTGCGTACGAAGACTATAACTCTTCGACATAGAGCCCCATGGCTGACTGGCGAGATTCGCTTGCATCGATCTAAGCTTAGAAAGACTGAGCGTGTCTGGCGGAAGTCTGGACTCAATGTTCATTTACGGATTTTTCGTGAATGCTGTTCCATGCATGCTTTTCTTCTGAAACGTGAGAAGACTGGCTACCTGAACGCAAAGGTGATGGAGTGCTTGGGTGATCAGAGATCTCTCTTTCGTCTCGTCAGTACTCTGACTGGCAAGCCAACAATGTCTCCACTTCCATCCCACTCGTCTGGCCATGACCTTGCCACGAAGTTTAGCGATTTTTTTCGCCAAAAAATCATGACGATCAGACTTGGAATCGATGCGGCTGCCGCGTCAGTGGACAATCAAGACCATCCATTCCTCAAAGATGCTCAGTTCCTTTCATCCAGACGTGAGTCCGACCGCCTTCACGTGTTTAAACCGGTCAGCCCAGATAGTGTCAAAGCTATAATCGTGTCTTCACCAACAAAATCCTGCAGTCTGGACCCACTACCAACTTGGCTCCTGAAGAAGGTATTACACGTGTTGGTGGATCCAATCACTAAGATTATCAATCTTTCACTTTCGTCCGGCGCCTTCCCTCCAAAGATGAAACATGCACTGGTTACTCCCTTGTTGAAGAAACCGTCCCTTGATCCTGAAGAGCTCTCAAATTACAGACCCGTTTCTAATTTGTCGTACATATCGAAACTCATTGAACGGGTTGTCGCTGCTCAGATTCATGAACATTTTTCGGCCAATTCTATACTGTCCGTCCATCAGTCGGCATACCGTTTGAATCATTCAACCGAAACAGCACTTTTATGTATTTGTGAGGATCTACTGGCTGCGGCGGATCGTGGGGATGGTGCTGCACTTCTTCTTTTGGATCTTAGCGCTGCGTTCGACACCATCGATCATACCATCTTGATGCAGAGACTTTCATCTCACTGTGGAGTATCGGGAGTTGCCCTGGATTGGTTTTCCTCCTATCTTGACGGCCGTTCTCAGTCTGTTGTTGTGAATGCTCTGCCATCTGACAGCGTCACTCTAACTTCGGGGGTCCCACAGGGCTCTGTACTTGGCCCGCTTCTTTACCTCGCCTACGCGAATCCTCTTTCGTCGGTGCTAGAAGGTACCAATCTTAACAACGGTGGCCTAAACGTTCTGAAGATGGGTCAGTTCTCTGATGACACTCAGCTCCGGATTGGCTTTCGACTCCGTCCCGCTCCATCTCAACAGCTATCGGCCCTAAGCATGATGGCAAGTTGTGCAGCGCGCTCGGAAACTTGGTTTACTGCAAATCGGGTGAAGCTTAACGTGTGTAAGAGCGAACTTCTCTACACATCGACTCCGAACCGATCCAAGCTGATTGAAAATCTACCTCTTCAGGTTGGAGATGACTTGGTTCAACCTTCTCTAGTGGTGAAAAATCTTGGAGTGATCTTCGACAGCAATTTGACCATGATCCCGCATATCAACAGCGTGTGCAAGTCAGCATTTTTTCACATTCGCACACTGGGAAAAATCAGGAAATACCTGTCACCACATGCGGCGAAAACCTTGGTTCAAGCTATGGTTCTTTCCCGACTGGACTACGCCAACTCGCTGTTTGCTGGTCTTCCAAAGGAACAGATCCTGAGACTGCAGAGAGTCCAAAACGCTGCTGCCAGATTGATTGTCGGAGCGAGGAGGTTTGATCCTGTTTCCAACCATCTCAAAACCCTGCGTTGGCTGCCAGTCAACGAGCGCATCAGCTTTAAGTGTTTGGTTTTGGCCTTTAAGTGTCTGCATGGATATGCCCCTCCATATTTGTCATCCCTGATTGAGCGTTACAACCCACCACGGACCCTCAGATCGTCGTTTTCTAGTGATCTAGCTGTCCCACCAGGAAAACCTGGGCTCTATGGCTCGCGCACATTCTCGAGAATGGGTCCGAGGCTGTGGAACGACCTGCCGGATAACATCAAGAAAATGACGGAGCTGAAGAATTTTAAAACTCTGTTGAAATCCTATTTGTTCAGTAAATGTTATAAATGACCCAAATTGTACATATTTTCTTGAGTGACTCTACCTAAAGCGTCATTTGATCATTGTGTTGTAAAGTGCGCTATAGAAATTGAATAAAATAAATAAATAAATTAAATTCATTCTTTTCCATCATTAATGTCTTAATAGATTCATTAATTTTGAAGACTTTAAATAGTGTATTGGACATCGAATTAACATATCATCTAACAAGAAATTTGTTTAAACTTGTAAAACAATTTATATCGTCATTTCAAATTCATTGAAGTTGTGTTTCACTTCCTGGAAGATTTTCTATCAACTCTTATTTCTATTTCTTTTCCATCATGGATGTCTTAATAGATTCATTGATTTTAATGACTTTAAATAGTGTATTGGACATCGAATTAACATATCGTGTAACAGGGAAACCCTTGAAATTTGTAAAACAGTCAGAATCGTCATTTTAAATTCATTGAAGTTGTGTTTTTAGTTCCTGGAAGATTTTCTATCAACTCTTATTTCTATTTCTTTTCCAACATGGATGTCTTAATATATTCATTGATTTTAAAGACTTTAAATAGTGTATTGGACATCGATTAACATATCCTGTAACAGGGAAACCCTTGAAATTTGTAAAACAGTCAGAATCGTCATTTTAAATTCATTAAATTCATTCTTTTCCATCATGAAAGTCTTAATAGATTCATTAATTTTGAAGACTATAAATAGTGTATTGGACATCGAATTAACATATCATCTAACAAGAAATTTGTTTAAACTTGTAAAACAATTTATATCGTCATTTCAAATTCATTGAAGTTGTGTTTTCACTTCCTGGAAGATTTTCTATCAACTCTTATTTCTATTTCTTTTCCAACATGGATGTCTTCATAGATTCATTGATTATAATGACTTTAAATAGTGTATTGGACATCGAATTAACATATCGTGTAACAAGAAATTTGTTTAAACTTGTAAAACAATTGATATCGTAATTTCAAATTCATTGAAGTTGTGTTTTCAGTTCCTGGAAGATTTTCTATCAACTCTTATTTCTATTTCTTTTCCAACATGGATGTCTTAATAGATTCATTAATTTTAAAGACTTTAAAAAGTGTATTGGACATTGATTCACATATCCTGTAACAGGGAAACCCTTGAAATTTGTAAAACAATCAGAATCGTCATTTTAAATTCATTAAATTCATTCTTTTCCATCATGAATGTCTTAATAGATTCATTAATTTTGAAGACTATAAATAGTGTATTGGACATCGAATTAACATATCATCTAACAAGAAATTTGTTTAAACTTGTAAAACAATTTATATCGTCATTTCAAATTCATTGAAGTTGTGTTTTCACTTCCTGGAAGATTTTCTATCAACTCTTATTTCTATTTCTTTTCCAACATGGATGTCTTCATAGATTCATTGATTATAATGACTTTAAATAGTGTATTGGACATCGAATTAACATATCGTGTAACAAGAAATTTGTTTAAACTTGTAAAACAATTGATATCGTAATTTCAAATTCATTGAAGTTGTGTTTTCAGTTCCTGGAAGATTTTCTATCAACTCTTATTTCTATTTCTTTTCCAACATGGATGTCTTAATAGATTCATTAATTTTAAAGACTTTAAAAAGTGTATTGGACATTGATTCACATATCCTGTAACAGGGAAACCCTTGAAATTTGTAAAACAATCAGAATCGTCATTTTAAATTCATTAAATTCATTCTTTTCCATCATGAATGTCTTAATAGATTCATTAATTTTGAAGACTATAAATAGTGTATTGGACATCGAATTAACATATCATCTAACAAGAAATTTGTTTAAACTTGTAAAACAATTTATATCGTCATTTCAAATTCATTGAAGTTGTGTTTTCACTTCCTGGAAGATTTTCTATCAACTCTTATTTCTATTTCTTTTCCAACATGGATGTGTTAATAGATTCATTGATTATAATGACTTTAAATTGTGTATTGGACATCGAATTAACATATCGTGTAACAAGAAATTTGTTTAAACTTGTAAAACAATTGATATCGTCATTTCAAATTCATTGAAGTTGTGTTTTCAGTTCCTGGAAGATTTTCTATCAACTCTTATTTCTATTTCTTTTCCAACATGGATGTCTTAATAGATTCATTAATTTTAAAGACTTTAAAAAGTTTATTGGACATCGATTCACATATCCTGTAACAGGGAAACCCTTGAAATTTGTGAAACAATCAGAATCGTCATTTTAAATTCATTAAATTCATTCTTTTCCATCATGAATGTCTTAATAGATTCATTAATTTTAAAGACTTTAAATAGTGTATTGGAAATCGAATTAACATATCATCTAACAAGAAATTTGTTTAAACTTGTAAAACAATTTATATCGTCATTTCAAATTCATTGAAGTTGTGTTTTCACTTCCTGGAAGATTTTCTATCAACTCTTATTTCTATTTCTTTTCCAACATGGATGTCTTCATAGATTCATTGATTATAATGACTTTAAATAGTGTATTGGACATCGAATTAACATATCGTGTAACAAGAAATTTGTTTAAACTTGTAAAACAATTGATATCGTAATTTCAAATTCATTGAAGTTGTGTTTTCAGTTCCTGGAAGATTTTCTATCAACTCTTATTTCTATTTCTTTTCCAACATGGATGTCTTAATAGATTCATTAATTTTAAAGACTTTAAAAAGTGTATTGGACATTGATTCACATATCCTGTAACAGGGAAACCCTTGAAATTTGTAAAACAATCAGAATCGTCATTTTAAATTCATTAAATTCATTCTTTTCCATCATGAATGTCTTAATAGATTCATTAATTTTGAAGACTATAAATAGTGTATTGGACATCGAATTAACATATCATCTAACAAGAAATTTGTTTAAACTTGTAAAACAATTTATATCGTCATTTCAAATTCATTGAAGTTGTGTTTTCACTTCCTGGAAGATTTTCTATCAACTCTTATTTCTATTTCTTTTCCAACATGGATGTGTTAATAGATTCATTGATTATAATGACTTTAAATTGTGTATTGGACATCGAATTAACATATCGTGTAACAAGAAATTTGTTTAAACTTGTAAAACAATTGATATCGTCATTTCAAATTCATTGAAGTTGTGTTTTCAGTTCCTGGAAGATTTTCTATCAACTCTTATTTCTATTTCTTTTCCAACATGGATGTCTTAATAGATTCATTAATTTTAAAGACTTTAAAAAGTTTATTGGACATCGATTCACATATCCTGTAACAGGGAAACCCTTGAAATTTGTGAAACAATCAGAATCGTCATTTTAAATTCATTAAATTCATTCTTTTCCATCATGAATGTCTTAATAGATTCATTAATTTTAAAGACTTTAAATAGTGTATTGGAAATCGAATTAACATATCATCTAACAAGAAATTTGTTTAAACTTGTAAAACAATTTATATCGTCATTTCAAATTCATTGAAGTTGTGTTTTCACTTCCTGGAAGATTTTCTATCAACTCTTATTTCTATTTCTTTTCCAACATGGATGTCTTAATAGATTCATTAATTTTAAAGACTTTAAAAAGTGTATTGGACATCGATTCACATATCCTGTAACAGGGAAACCCTTGAAATTTGTAAAACAGTCAGAATCGTCATTTTAAATTCATTGAAGTTGTGTTTTTAGTTCCTGGAAGATTTTCTATCAACTCTTATTTCTATTTCTTTTCCATCATGGATGTCTTAATAGATTCATTGATTTTTAAGACTTTAAATAGTTTATTGGACATCGATTAACATATCCTGTAACAGGGAAACCTTTGAAATTTGTAAAACAGTCAGAATCGTCATTTTAAATTCATTAAATTCATTCTTTTCCATCATTAATGTCTTAATAGATTCATTAATTTTGAAGACTTTAAATAGTGTATTGGACATCGAATTAACATATCATCTAACAAGAAATTTGTTTAAACTTGTAAAACAATTTATATCGTCATTTCAAATTCATTGAAGTTGTGTTTCACTTCCTGGAAGATTTTCTATCAACTCTTATTTCTATTTCTTTTCCATCATGGATGTCTTAATAGATTCATTGATTTTAATGACTTTAAATAGTGTATTGGACATCGAATTAACATATCGTGTAACAGGGAAACCCTTGAAATTTGTAAAACAGTCAGAATCGTCATTTTAAATTCATTGAAGTTGTGTTTTTAGTTCCTGGAAGATTTTCTATCAACTCTTATTTCTATTTCTTTTCCAACATGGATGTCTTAATATATTCATTGATTTTAAAGACTTTAAATAGTGTATTGGACATCGATTAACATATCCTGTAACAGGGAAACCCTTGAAATTTGTAAAACAGTCAGAATCGTCATTTTAAATTCATTAAATTCATTCTTTTCCATCATGAAAGTCTTAATAGATTCATTAATTTTGAAGACTATAAATAGTGTATTGGACATCGAATTAACATATCATCTAACAAGAAATTTGTTTAAACTTGTAAAACAATTTATATCGTCATTTCAAATTCATTGAAGTTGTGTTTTCACTTCCTGGAAGATTTTCTATCAACTCTTATTTCTATTTCTTTTCCAACATGGATGTCTTCATAGATTCATTGATTATAATGACTTTAAATAGTGTATTGGACATCGAATTAACATATCGTGTAACAAGAAATTTGTTTAAACTTGTAAAACAATTGATATCGTAATTTCAAATTCATTGAAGTTGTGTTTTCAGTTCCTGGAAGATTTTCTATCAACTCTTATTTCTATTTCTTTTCCAACATGGATGTCTTAATAGATTCATTAATTTTAAAGACTTTAAAAAGTGTATTGGACATTGATTCACATATCCTGTAACAGGGAAACCCTTGAAATTTGTAAAACAATCAGAATCGTCATTTTAAATTCATTAAATTCATTCTTTTCCATCATGAATGTCTTAATAGATTCATTAATTTTGAAGACTATAAATAGTGTATTGGACATCGAATTAACATATCATCTAACAAGAAATGTGTTTAAACTTGTAAAACAATTTATATCGTCATTTCAAATTCATTGAAGTTGTGTTTTCACTTCCTGGAAGATTTTCTATCAACTCTTATTTCTATTTCTTTTCCAACATGGATGTCTTAATAGATTCATTGATTATAATGACTTTAAATTGTGTATTGGACATCGAATTAACATATCGTGTAACAAGAAATTTGTTTAAACTTGTAAAACAATTGATATCGTCATTTCAAATTCATTGAAGTTGTGTTTTCAGTTCCTGGAAGATTTTCTATCAACTCTTATTTCTATTTCTTTTCCAACATGGATGTCTTAATAGATTCATTAATTTTAAAGACTTTAAAAAGTTTATTGGACATCGATTCACATATCCTGTAACAGGGAAACCCTTGAAATTTGTAAAACAGTCAGAATCGTCATTTTAAATTCATTGAAGTTGTGTTTTTAGTTCCTGGAAGATTTTCTATCAACTCTTATTTCTATTTCTTTTCCATCATGGATGTCTTAATAGATTCATTGATTTTTAAGACTTTAAATAGTTTATTGGACATCGATTAACATATCCTGTAACAGGGGAACCTTTGAAATTTGTAAAACAGTCAGAATCGTCATTTTAAATTCATTAAATTCATTCTTTTCCATCATTAATGTCTTAATAGATTCATTAATTTTGAAGACTTTAAATAGTGTATTGGACATCGAATTAACATATCATCTAACAAGAAATTTGTTTAAACTTGTAAAACAATTTATATCGTCATTTCAAATTCATTGAAGTTGTGTTTTCACTTCCTGGAAGATTTTCTATCAACTCTTATTTCTATTTCTTTTCCAACATGGATGTCTTAATAGATTCATTAATTTTAAAGACTTTAAAAAGTGTATTGGACATCGATTCACATATCCTGTAACAGGGAAACCCTTGAAATTTGTAAAACAGTCAGAATCGTCATTTTAAATTCATTGAAGTTGTGTTTTTAGTTCCTGGAAGATTTTCTATCAACTCTTATTTCTATTTCTTTTCCATCATGGATGTCTTAATAGATTCATTGATTTTTAAGACTTTAAATAGTTTATTGGACATCGATTAACATATCCTGTAACAGGGAATTCCTTGAAATTTGTAAAACAATCAGAATCGTCATTTTAAATTCATTAAATTCATTCTTTTCCATCATGAATGTCTAAATAGATTCATTAATTTTAATGACTTTAAATAGTGTATTGGACATCGATTAACATATCCTGTAACAGGGAAACCCTTGAAATTTGTGAAACAATCAGAATCGTCATTTTAAATTCATTAAATTCATTCTTTTCCATCATGAATGTCTTAATAGATTCATTAATTTTGAAGACTATAAATAGTGTATTGGACATCGAATTAACATATCATCTAACAAGAAATTTGTTTAAACTTGTAAAACAATTTATATCGTCATTTCAAATTCATTGAAGTTGTGTTTCACTTCCTGGAAGATTTTCTATCAACTCTTATTTCTATTTCTTTTCCATCATGGATGTCTTAATAGATTCATTGATTTTAAAGACTTTAAATAGTGTATTGGACATCGATTAACATATCCTGTAACAGGGAATTCCTTGAAATTTGTATAACAATCAGAATCGTCATTTTAAATTCATTAAATTCATTCTTTTCCATCATGAATGTCTTAATAGATTCATTAATTTTGAAGACTATAAATAGTGTATTGGACATCGAATTAACATATCATCTAAAAAGAAATTTGTTTAAACTTGTAAAACAATTTATATCGTCATTTCAAATTCATTGAAGTTGTGTTTTCACTTCCTGGAAGATTTTCTATCAACTCTTATTTCTATTTCTTTTCCAACATGGATGTCTTAATAGATTCATTGATTATAATTACTTTAAATAGTGTATTGGACATCGAATTAACATATCGTGTAACAAGAAATTTGTTTAAACTTGTAAAACAATTTATATCGTCATTTCAAATTCATTGAAGTTGTGTTTCACTTCCTGGAAGATTTTCTATCAACTCTTATTTCTATTTCTTTTCCATCATGGATGTCTTAATAGATTCATTGATTTTAAAGACTTTAAATAGTGTATTGGACATCGATGAACATATCCTGTAACAGGGAAACCTTTGAAATTTGTAAAACAGTCAGAATCGTCATTTTAAATACATTGAAGTTGTGTTTTTAGTTCCTGGAAGATTTTCTATCAACCCTTATTTCTATTTCTTTTTCTTCGTGCATGTCTTAATAGATTCATTGATTTTAAAGACTTTAAATAGTGTATTGGACATCGAATTAACATATCGTGTAACAAGAAATTTGTTTAAACTTGTAAAACAATTATATCGTCATTTCAACATCGTCATTCATCAACTCTTATTTCTATTTCTTTTCCTTCATGAATGTCTATTTTACGATAAATATAAGAAGAAACTCAGTACATGTGACAGTTTGCATTGGTGTTGTCGAAATACCAAAAAAACGTCTCAAACATCTAGCCTGAAATATTTCAAAATCGTGTTGGAAAACTTTCCTATCACATATGATGGTATTTTTCATGTTGAATCAGTGTAGAATACTCTATTTTACAATAATTATAAGAAGAAACTCGGTACATCTGACAGGTTGCATTGGTGTTGAAGAAATACCAAACAATTGTACAAAACATGTAGCCTGTAGCATAATATAATGTAGCATGTAGCCTTAGTATAAGAAGAAACTCAGTACATGTGACAGGTTGCATTGGTGTTGAAGAAATACCAAACAAACGTACAAAGCATCTAGCCTGAAATATTTCCAAATCGTGGTGGAGACCTTTCCTATTACAAATAATGGTATTTTTCATCTTGAATCAGTGTAGAATACTCTATTTTACAATAAATATAAGAAGAAACTCAGTACATGTGACAGGTTGCGTTGGTGTTGAAGAAATACCAAAAAAACGTCCCAAGCATCTAGCCTGAAATATTTCCAAATCGTGGTGGAGACCTTTCCTATCACATATAATGGTATTTTGTGTTTTGAATCAGTGTAGAATACTCTGTTTTACAATAGATTTAAGAGAAAATTCATTATATATGACAGGTTGCATTGGTGTTGAAGAAATACCAAAAAAACGTCCCAAACATCTAGCCTGAAATATTTCCAAATCGTGGTGGAGACCTTTCCTACCACATGTTTTAGTATTTTTCGTGTTGAATCAGTAAAGAATACACTGTTTTACAATAATTATAAGAAGAAACTCAGAATATGTGACAGGTTGCATTGGTGTTGAAGAAATACCACAAAAACGTCCCAAACATCTAACCTGAAATATTTCCAAATCGTGGTGGAGACCTTTCCTATCACATGTTTTAGTATTTTTCGTGTTGAATCAGTAAAGAATACACTGTTTTACAATAATTATAAGAAGTAACTCAGAACATGTGACAGGTTGCATTGGTGTTGAAGAAATACCAAAAAAACGTACAAAACATCTAACCTGAAATATTTCCAAATCGTGGTGGAGACCTTTCCTATCACTTGTTTTAGTATTTTTCGTGTTGAATCAGTAAAGAATACACTGTTTTACAATAATTATAAGAAGAAAATCAGAACATGTGACAGGTTGCATTGGTGTTGAAGAAATACCAAAAAAACGTCCCAAACATCTAGCCTGAAATATTTCCAAAACGTGGTGGAGACCTTTCCTATCACATGTTTTAGTATTTTTCGTGTTGAATCAGTAAAGAATACTCTATTTTAAAAAAATTACAAGAAGAAACTCAGTTCATGTGACAGGTTGCATTGGTGTTGAAGAAATACCAAAAAACGTCCCAAACATCTAGCCTGAAATATTTCCAAATCGTGGTGGAGACCTTTCCTATCACATGTTTTAGTATTTTTCGTGTTGAATCAGTAAAGAATACACTGTTTTACAATAATTATAAGAAGTAACTCAGAACATGTGACAGGTTGCATTGGTGTTGAAGAAATACCAAAAAAACGAATTTTCTAAAACTATTTCTTCATGAATTCCTTTTTTTATGAATTTATTGATTCAATACACTTGAAATGGTGTATTGGACATCGATTAACACATCCTGTAATAAAGAAATGGTTTTAACGAGTGAAATAAATATTATAGCAACTTCAATCTCATAAAAGTGTTTTTTCGCAGTTCCTGGAAGATTTTCTATGAACCATTTTTCTAAAACTATTTCTTCATGAATTGCTTTATGAATTTATTGATTCAATACACTTGAAATGGTGTATTGGACATCGATTAACACATCCTGTAATAAAGAAATGGTTTTAACAAGTGAAATAAATATTATAGCAACTTCAATCTCATAAAAGTGTTTTTTCGCAGTTTCTGGAAGATTTTCTATGAACCATTTTTCTAAAACTATTTCTTCATGAATTGCTTTATGAATTTATTGATTCAATACACTTGAAATGGTGTATTGGACATCGATTAACACATCCTGTAAATGATGGAAAAGAAATAGAAATAAGAGTTGATAGAAAATCTTCCAGGAACTGAAAACACAACTTCAATGAATTTGAAATGACGATATAAATTGTTTTACAAGTTTAAACAAATTTCTTGTTAGATGATATGTTAATTCGATGTCCAATACACTATTTAAAGTCTTTAAAATTATTGAATCTATTAAGGCATTCATGATGGAAAAGAATGAATTTAAAATGACGATTCTGATTGTTTTACAAATTTCAAGGAATTCCCTGTTACAGGATATGTTAATCGATGTCCAATACACTATTTAAAGTCTTTAAAATCAATGAATCTATTAAGACATCCATGATGGAAAAGAAATAGAAATAAGAGTTCATAGAAAATCTTTCAGGAAGTGGAAACACAACTTCAATGAATTTGAAATGACGATATCAATTGTTTTACAAGTTTAAACAAATTTCTTGTTACACGATATGTTAATTCGATATCCAATACACTATTTAAAGTCATTATAATCAATGAATTTATTAAGACATCCATGATGGAAAAGAAATAGAAATAAGAGTTGATAGAAAATCTTCCAGGAAGTGAAAACACAACTTCAATGAATTTGAAATGACGATATAAATTGTTTTACAAGTTTAAACAAATTTCTTGTTAGATGATATGTTAATTCGATGTCCAATACACTATTTAAAGTCTTTAAAATCAATGAATCTATTAAGACATCCATGATGGAAAAGAAATAGAAATAAGAGTTGATAGAAAATCTTCCAGGAACTGAAAACACAACTTCAATGAATTTGAAATGACGATATCAATTGTTTTACAAGTTTAAACAAATTTCTTGTTACACGATATGTTAATTCGATGTCCAATACACTATTTAAAGTCATTAAAATCAATGAATCTATTAAGACATCCATGATGGAAAAGAAATAGAAATAAGAGTTGATAGAAATTCTTCCAGGAACTGAAAACACAACTTCAATGAATTTGAAATGACGATATAAATTGTTTTACAAGTTTAAACAAATTTCTTGTTAGATGATATGTTAATTCGATGTCCAATAAACTATTTAAAGTCTTTAAAATTAATGAATCTATTAAGACATTCATGATGGAAAAGAATGAATGTAATGAATTTAAAATGACGATTCTGATTGTTTTACAAATTGCAAGGGTTTCCCTGTTACAGGATATGTGAATCGATGTCCAATAAACTTTTTAAAGTCTTGAAAATCAATGAATCTATTAAGACATCCATGATGGAAAAGAAATAGAAATAAGAGTTGATAGAAAATCTTCCAGGAAGTGAAAACACAACTTCAATGAATTTGAAATGACGATATAAATTGTTTTACAAGTTTAAACAAATTTCTTGTTAGATGATATGTTATTTCGATGTCCAATACACTATTTAAAGTCTTTAAAATCAATGAATCTATTAAGACACCCATGATGGAAAAGAAATAAAAATAAGAGTTGATAGAAAATCTTCCAGGAACTGAAAACACAACTTTAATGAATTTGAAATGACGATATCAATTGTTTTACAAGTTTAAACAAATTTCTTGTTACACGATATGTTAATTCGATGTCCAATACACTATTTAAAGTCATTAAAATCAATGAATCTATTAAGACATCCATGATGGAAAAGAAATAGAAATAAGAGTTAATAGAAATTCTTCCAGGAACTGAAAACACAACTTCAATGAATTTGAAATGACGATATAAATTGTTTTACAAGTTTAAACAAATTTCTTGTTAGATGATATGTTAATTCGATGTCCAATAAACTATTTAAAGTCTTTAAAATTAATGAATCTATTAAGACATTCATGATGGAAAAGAATGAATTTAATGAATTTAAAATGACGATTCTGATTGTTTTAAAAACTGCAAGGGTTTCCCTGTTACAGGATATGTTAATCGATGTCCAATAAACTATTTAAAGTCTTTAAAATAAATGAATATATTAAGACATCCATGATGGAAAAGAAATAGAAATAAGAGTTGATAGAAATTCTTCCAGGAACTGAAAACACAACTTCAATGAATTTGAAATGACGATATAAATTGTTTTACAAGTTTAAACAAATTTCTTTTTAGACGATGTGTTAATTCGATGTCCAATACACTATTTAAAGTCTTTAAAATCAATGAATCTATTAAGACACTCATGAAGGAAAAGAAATAGAAATAAGATTTGATAGAAAATCTTCCAGGAAGTGAAAACACAACTTCAATGAATTTGAAATGACGATAGCAATTGTTTTAAAAGTTTAAACAAATTTCTTGTTAGATGATATGTTAATTCGATGTCCAATACACTATTTAAAGTCTTTAAAATCAATGAATGTATTAAGACATCCATGATGGAAAAGAAATAGAAATAAGAGTTGATAGGAAATCTTCCAGGAACTGAAAACACAACTTCAATGAATTTGAAATGACGATATCAATTGTTTTACAAGTTTAAACAAATTTCTTGTTACACGATATGTTAATTCGATGTCCAATACACTATTTAAAGTCATTATAATCAATTAATTTATTAAGACATCCATGATGGAAAAGAAATAGAAATAAGAGTTGATAGAAAATCTTCCAGGAAGTGAAAACACAACTTCAATGAATTTGAAATGACGATATAAATTGTTTTACAAGTTTAAACAAATTTCTTGTTAGATGATATGTTAATTCGATGTCCAATACACTATTTAAAGTCTTTAAAATCAATGAATCTATTAAGACACTCATGAAGGAAAAGAAATAGAAATAAGATTTGATAGAAAATCTTCCAGGAACTGAAAACACAACTTCAATGAATTTGAAATGACGATATCAATTGTTTTACAAGTTTAAACAAATTTCTTGTTACACGATATGTTAATTCGATGTCCAATACACTATTTAAAGTAATTATAATCAATTAATTTATTAAGACATCCATGATGGAAAAGAAATAGAAATAAGAGTTGATAGAAAATCTTCCAGGAAGTGAAAACACAACTTCAATGAATTTGAAATGACGATATAAATTGTTTTACAAGTTTAAACAAATTTCTTGTTAGATGATATGTTAATTCGATGTCCAATACACTATTTAAAGTCTTTAAAATCAATGAATCTATTTAGACATCCATGATGGAAAAGAAATAGAAATAAGAGTTGATTGGAAATCTTCCAGGAACTGAAAACACAACTTCAATGAATTTGAAATGACGATATCAATTGTTTTACAAGTTTAAACAAATTTCTTGTTACACGATATGTTAATTCGATGTCCAATACACTATTTAAAGTAATTATAATCAATTAATTTATTAAGACATCCATGATGGAAAAGAAATAGAAATAAGAGTTGATAGAAAATCTTCCAGGAAGTGAAAACACAACTTCAATGAATTTGAAATGACGATATAAATTGTTTTACAAGTTTAAACAAATTTCTTGTTAGATGATATGTTAATTCGATGTCCAATACACTATTTAAAGTCTTTAAAATCAATGAATCTATTTAGACATCCATGATGGAAAAGAAATAGAAATAAGAGTTGATTGGAAATCTTCCAGGAACTGAAAACACAACTTCAATGAATTTGAAATGACGATATAAATTGTTTTACAAGTTTAAACAAATTTCTTGTTACACGATATGTTAATTCGATGTCCAATACACTATTTAAAGTCATTAAAATCAATTAATCTATTAAGACATCCATGATGGAAAAGAAATAGAAATAATAATTGATAGAAATTCTTCCAGGAACTGAAAACACAACTTCAATGAATTTGAAATGACGATATAAATTGTTTTACAAGTTTAAACAAATTTCTTCTTAGATGATATGTTAATTCGATGTCCAATACACTATTTAAAGTCTTTAAAATTAATGAATCTATTAAGACATTCATGATGGAAAAGAATGAATTTAATGAATTTAAAATGACGATTCTGATTGTTTTCAAATTGCAAGGGTTTCCTTGTTACAGGATATGTTAATCGATGTCCAATAAACTATTTAAAGTCTTTAAAATCAATGAATATATTAAGGCATCCATGTTGGAAAAGAAATAGAAATAAGAGTTGATAGAAAATCTTCCAGGAACTGAAAACACAACTTCAATGAATTTAAAATGACGATTCTGACTGTTTTACAAATTTCAAGGGTTTCACTGTTACAGGATATGTGAATCGATGTCCAATAAACTTTTTAAAGTCTTTAAAATCAATGAATCTATTAAGACATCCATGATGGAAAAGAAATAGAAATAAGAGTTGATAGAAAATCTTCCAGGAAGTGAAAACACAACTTCAATGAATTTGAAATGACGATATAAATTGTTTTACAAGTTTAAACAAATTTCTTGTTAGATGATATGTTAATTCGATGTCCAATACACTATTTAAAGTCTTTAAAATTAATGAATCTATTAAGACATTCATGATGGAAAAGAATGAATTTAATGAATTTAAAATGACGATTCTGATTGTTTTACAAATTTCAAGGGTTTCCCTGTTACAGGATATGTTAATCGATGTCCAATACACTATTTAAAGTCTTTAAAATCAATGAATATATTAAGAAATCAATTTTGGAAAAGAAATAGAAATAAGAGTTGATAGAAAATCTTCCAGGAACTGAAAACACAACTTCAATGAATTTAAAATGACGATTCTGACTGTTTTACAAATTTCAAGGGTTTCCCTGTTACAGGATATGTTAATCGATGTCCAATAAACTATTTAAAGTCTTTAAAATCAATGAATATATTAAGACATCCATGTTGGAAAAGAAATAGAAATAAGAGTTGATAGAAAATCTTCCAGGAAGTGAAAATACAACTTCAATGAATTTGAAATGACGATATCAATTGTTTTACAAGTTTAAACAAATTTCTTGTTACACGATATGTTAATTCGATGTCCAATACACTATTTAAAGTCTTTAAAATCAATGAATCTATTAAGACACTCATGAAGGAAAAGAAATAGAAATAAGAGTTGATAGAAAATCTTCCAGGAAGTGAAAACACAACTTCAATGAATTTGAAATGACGATATCAATTGTTTTACAAGTTTAAACAAATTTCTTGTTAGATGATATGTTAATTCGATGTCCAATACACTATTTAAAGTCTTAAAAATCAATGAATCTATTATGACATCCATGATGGAAAAGAAATAGAAATAAGAGTTGATAGAAAATCTTCCAGGAAGTGAAAACACAACTTCAATGAATTTGAAATGACGATATCAATTGTTTTACAAGTTTAAACAAATTTCTTTTTAGACGATGTGTTAATTCGATGTCCAATACACTATTTAAAGTCTTTAAAATCAATGAATCTATTAAGACACTCATGAAGGAAAAGAAATAGAAATAAGATTGATAGAAAATCTTCCAGGAAGTGAAAACACAACTTCAATGAATTTGAAATGACGATATCAATTGTTTTACAAGTTTAAACAAATTTCTTTTTAGACGATGTGTTAATTCGATGTCCAATACACTATTTAAAATCTTTAAAATCAATGAATCTATTAAGACATCCATGATGGAAAAGAAATAGAAATAAGAGTTGATAGAAAATCTTCCAGGAAGTGAAAACACAACTTCAATGAATTTGAAATGACGATATAAATTGTTTTACAAGTTTAAACAAATTTCTTGTTAGATGATATGTTAATTCGATGTCCAATACACTATTTAAAGTCTTTAAAATCAATGAATCTATTAAGACATCCATGATGGAAAAGAAATAGAAAAAAGAGTTGATAGAAAATCTTCCAGGAAGTGAAAACACAACTTCAATGAATTTGAAATAACGATATCAATTGTTTTACAAGTTTAAACAAATTTCTTTTTAGACGATGTGTTAATTCGATGTCCAATACACTATTTAAAATCTTTAAAATCAATGAATCTATTAAGACATCCATGATGGAAAAGAAATAGAAATAAGAGTTGATAGAAAATCTTCCAGGAAGTGAAAACACAACTTCAATGAATTTGAAATGACGATATAAATTGTTTTACAAGTTTAAACAAATTTCTTGTTAGATGATATGTTAATTCGATGTCCAATACACTATTTAAAGTCTTTAAAATCAATGAATCTATTAAGACATCCATGATGGAAAAGAAATAGAAAAAAGAGTTGATAGAAAATCTTCCAGGAAGTGAAAACACAACTTCAATGAATTTGAAATAACGATATCAATTGTTTTACAAGTTTAAACAAATTTCTTGTTACACGATATGTTAATTCGATGTCCAATACACTATTTAAAGTCTTTAAAATCAATGAATCTATTAAGACACTCATGAAGGAAAAGAAATAGAAATAAGAGTTGATAGAAAATCTTCCAGGAAGTGAAAACACAACTTCAATGAATTTGAAATGACGATATCAATTGTTTTACAAGTTTAAACAAATTTCTTGTTAGATGATATGTTAATTCGATGTCCAATACACTATTTAAAGTCTTAAAAATCAATGAATCTATTATGACATCCATGATGGAAAAGAAATAGAAATAAGAGTTGATAGAAAATCTTCCAGGAAGTGAAAACACAACTTCAATGAATTTGAAATGACGATATCAATTGTTTTACAAGTTTAAACAAATTTCTTTTTAGACGATGTGTTAATTCGATGTCCAATACACTATTTAAAATCTTTAAAATCAATGAATCTATTAAGACATCCATGATGGAAAAGAAATAGAAATAAGAGTTTATAGAAAATCTTCCAGGAAGTGAAAACACAACTTCAATGAATTTGAAATGACGATATAAATTGTTTTACAAGTTTAAACAAATTTCTTGTTAGATGATATGTTAATTCGATGTCCAATACACTATTTAAAGTCTTTAAAATCAATGAATCTATTAAGACATCCATGATGGAAAAGAAATAGAAAAAAGAGTTGATAGAAAATCTTCCAGGAAGTGAAAACACAACTTCAATGAATTTGAAATAACGATATCAATTGTTTTACAAGTTTAAACAAATTTCTTGTTACACGATATGTTAATTCGATGTCCAATACACTATTTAAAGTCTTTAAAATTAATGAATCTATTAAGACATTCATGATGGAAAAGAATGAATTTAATGAATTTAAAATTACGATTCTGATTGTTTTACAAATTTCAAGGGTTTCCCTGTTACAGGATATGTTAATCGATGTCCAATACACTATTTAAAGTCTTTAAAATCAATGAATATATTAAGACATCCATGTTGGAAAAGAAATAGAAATAAGAGTTGATAGAAAATCTTCCAGGAAGTGAAAATACAACTTCAATGAATTTGAAATGACGATATCAATTGTTTTACAAGTTTAAACAAATTTCTTGTTACACGATATGTTAATTCGATGTCCAATACACTATTTAAAGTCTTTAAAATCAATGAATCTATTAAGACACTCATGAAGGAAAAGAAATAGAAATAAGAGTTGATAGAAAATCTTCCAGGAAGTGAAAACACAACTTCAATGAATTTGAAATGACGATATCAATTGTTTTACAAGTTTAAACAAATTTCTTGTTAGATGATATGTTAATTCGATGTCCAATACACTATTTAAAGTCTTAAAAATCAATGAATCTATTATGACATCCATGATGGAAAAGAAATAGAAATAAGAGTTGATAGAAAATCTTCCAGGAAGTGAAAACACAACTTCAATGAATTTGAAATGACGATATCAATTGTTTTACAAGTTTAAACAAATTTCTTTTTAGACGATGTGTTAATTCGATGTCCAATACACTATTTAAAGTCTTTAAAATCAATGAATCTATTAAGACACTCATGAAGGAAAAGAAATAGAAATAAGATTGATAGAAAATCTTCCAGGAAGTGAAAACACAACTTCAATGAATTTGAAATGACGATATCAATTGTTTTACAAGTTTAAACAAATTTCTTTTTAGACGATGTGTTAATTCGATGTCCAATACACTATTTAAAATCTTTAAAATCAATGAATCTATTAAGACATCCATGATGGAAAAGAAATAGAAATAAGAGTTGATAGAAAATCTTCCAGGAAGTGAAAACACAACTTCAATGAATTTGAAATGACGATATAAATTGTTTTACAAGTTTAAACAAATTTCTTGTTAGATGATATGTTAATTCGATGTCCAATACACTATTTAAAGTCTTTAAAATCAATGAATCTATTAAGACATCCATGATGGAAAAGAAATAGAAAAAAGAGTTGATAGAAAATCTTCCAGGAAGTGAAAACACAACTTCAATGAATTTAAAATAACGATATCAATTGTTTTACAAGTTTAAACAAATTTCTTGTTACACGATATGTTAATTCGATGTCCAATACACTATTTAAAGTCTTTAAAATTAATGAATCTATTAAGAAATCCATGATGGAAAAGAATGAATTAAATGAATTTAAAATTACGATTCTGAATGTTTTACAAATTTCAAGGGTTTCCCTGTTACAGGATATGTTAATCGATGTCCAATACACTATTTAAAGTCTTTAAAATCAATGAATATATTAAGACATCCACGTTGGAAAAGAAATAGAAATAAGAGTTGATAGAAAATCTTCCAGGAAGTGAAAACACAACTTCAATGAATTTGAAATGACGATATCAATTGTTTTACAAGTTTAAACAAATTTCTTTTTAGACGATGTGTTAATTCGATGTCCAATACACTATTTAAAGTCTTTAAAATCAATGAATCTATTAAGACACTCATGAAGGAAAAGAAATAGAAATAAGATTGATAGAAAATCTTCCAGGAAGTGAAAACACAACTTCAATGAATTTGAAATGACGATATCAATTGTTTTACAAGTTTAAACAAATTTCTTTTTAGACGATGTGTTAATTCGATGTCCAATACACTATTTAAAATCTTTAAAATCAATGAATCTATTAAGACATCCATGATGGAAAAGAAATAGAAATAAGAGTTTATAGAAAATCTTCCAGGAAGTGAAAACACAACTTCAATGAATTTGAAATGACGATATAAATTGTTTTACAAGTTTAAACAAATTTCTTGTTAGATGATATGTTAATTCGATGTCCAATACACTATTTAAAGTCTTTAAAATCAATGAATCTATTAAGACATCCATGATGGAAAAGAAATAGAAAAAAGAGTTGATAGAAAATCTTCCAGGAAGTGAAAACACAACTTCAATGAATTTAAAATAACGATATCAATTGTTTTACAAGTTTAAACAAATTTCTTGTTACACGATATGTTAATTCGATGTCCAATACACTATTTAAAGTCTTTAAAATTAATGAATCTATTAAGAAATCCATGATGGAAAAGAATGAATTAAATGAATTTAAAATTACGATTCTGATTGTTTTACAAATTTCAAGGGTTTCCCTGTTACAGGATATGTTAATCGATGTCCAATACACTATTTAAAGTCTTTAAAATCAATGAATATATTAAGACATCCACGTTGGAAAAGAAATAGAAATAAGAGTTGATAGAAAATCTTCCAGGAAGTGAAAACACAACTTCAATGAATTTGAAATGACGATATCAATTGTTTTACAAGTTTAAACAAATTTCTTTTTAGACGATGTGTTAATTCGATGTCCAATACACTATTTAAAGTCTTTAAAATCAATGAATCTATTAAGACACTCATGAAGGAAAAGAAATAGAAATAAGATTGATAGAAAATCTTCCAGGAAGTGAAAACACAACTTCAATGAATTTGAAATGACGATATCAATTGTTTTACAAGTTTAAACAAATTTCTTTTTAGACGATGTGTTAATTCGATGTCCAATACACTATTTAAAATCTTTAAAATCAATGAATCTATTAAGACATCCATGATGGAAAAGAAATAGAAATAAGAGTTTATAGAAAATCTTCCAGGAAGTGAAAACACAACTTCAATGAATTTGAAATGACGATATAAATTGTTTTACAAGTTTAAACAAATTTCTTGTTAGATGATATGTTAATTCGATGTCCAATACACTATTTAAAGTCTTTAAAATCAATGAATCTATTAAGACATCCATGATGGAAAAGAAATAGAAAAAAGAGTTGATAGAAAATCTTCCAGGAAGTGAAAACACAACTTCAATGAATTTGAAATAACGATATCAATTGTTTTACAAGTTTAAACAAATTTCTTGTTACACGATATGTTAATTCGATGTCCAATACACTATTTAAAGTCTTTAAAATCAATGAATCTATTAAGACACTCATGAAGGAAAAGAATGAATTTAATGAATTTAAAATTACGATTCTGATTGTTTTACAAATTTCAAGGGTTTCCCTGTTACAGGATATGTTAATCGATGTCCAATACACTATTTAAAGTCTTTAAAATCAATGAATCTATTAGGACATCAATGATGGAAAAGAAATAGAAAAAAGAGTTGATAGAAAATCTTCCAGGAAGTGAAAACACAACTTCAATGAATTTGAAATAACGATATCAATTGTTTTACAAGTTTAAACAAATTTCTTGTTACACGATATGTTAATTCGATGTCCAATACACTATTTAAAGTCTTTAAAATTAATGAATCTATTAAGAAATCCATGATGGAAAAGAATGAATTAAATGAATTTAAAATTACGATTCTGATTGTTTTACAAATTTCAAGGGTTTCCCTGTTACAGGATATGTTAATCGATGTCCAATACACTATTTAAAGTCTTTAAAATCAATGAATATATTAAGACATCCATGTTGGAAAAGAAATAGAAATAAGAGTTGATAGAAAATCTTCCAGGAAGTGAAAACACAACTTCAATGAATTTGAAATGACGATATAAATTGTTTTACAAGTTTAAACAAATTTCTTTTTAGACGATGTGTTAATTCGATGTCCAATACACTATTTAAAATCTTTAAAATCAATGAATCTATTAAGACATCCATGATGGAAAAGAAATAGAAATAAGAGTTTATAGAAAATCTTCCAGGAAGTGAAAACACAACTTCAATTAATTTGAAATGACGATATAAATTGTTTTACAAGTTTAAACAAATTTCTTGTTAGATGATATGTTAATTCGATGTCCAATACACTATTTAAAGTCTTTAAAATCAATGAATCTATTAAGACATCCATGATGGAAAAGAAATAGAAAAAAGAGTTGATAGAAAATCTTCCAGGAAGTGAAAACACAACTTCAATGAATTTGAAATGACGATATCAATTGTTTTACAAGTTTAAACAAATTTCTTGTTAGATGATATGTTAATTCGATGTCCAATACACTATTTAAAGTCTTAAAAATCAATGAATCTATTATGACATCCATGATGGAAAAGAAATAGAAATAAGAGTTGATAGAAAATCTTCCAGGAAGTGAAAACACAACTTCAATGAATTTGAAATGACGATATCAATTGTTTTACAAGTTTAAACAAATTTCTTTTTAGACGATGTGTTAATTCGATGTCCAATACACTATTTAAAGTCTTTAAAATCAATGAATCTATTAAGACACTCATGAAGGAAAAGAAATAGAAATAAGATTGATAGAAAATCTTCCAGGAAGTGAAAACACAACTTCAATGAATTTGAAATGACGATATCAATTGTTTTACAAGTTTAAACAAATTTCTTTTTAGACGATGTGTTAATTCGATGTCCAATACACTATTTAAAATCTTTAAAATCAATGAATCTATTAAGACATCCATGATGGAAAAGAAATAGAAATAAGAGTTGATAGAAAATCTTCCAGGAAGTGAAAACACAACTTCAATGAATTTGAAATGACGATATAAATTGTTTTACAAGTTTAAACAAATTTCTTGTTAGATGATATGTTAATTCGATGTCCAATACACTATTTAAAGTCTTTAAAATCAATGAATCTATTAAGACATCCATGATGGAAAAGAAATAGAAAAAAGAGTTGATAGAAAATCTTCCAGGAAGTGAAAACACAACTTCAATGAATTTGAAATAACGATATCAATTGTTTTACAAGTTTAAACAAATTTCTTTTTAGACGATGTGTTAATTCGATGTCCAATACACTATTTAAAATCTTTAAAATCAATGAATCTATTAAGACATCCATGATGGAAAAGAAATAGAAATAAGAGTTGATAGAAAATCTTCCAGGAAGTGAAAACACAACTTCAATGAATTTGAAATGACGATATAAATTGTTTTACAAGTTTAAACAAATTTCTTGTTAGATGATATGTTAATTCGATGTCCAATACACTATTTAAAGTCTTTAAAATCAATGAATCTATTAAGACATCCATGATGGAAAAGAAATAGAAAAAAGAGTTGATAGAAAATCTTCCAGGAAGTGAAAACACAACTTCAATGAATTTGAAATAACGATATCAATTGTTTTACAAGTTTAAACAAATTTCTTGTTACACGATATGTTAATTCGATGTCCAATACACTATTTAAAGTCTTTAAAATCAATGAATCTATTAAGACACTCATGAAGGAAAAGAAATAGAAATAAGAGTTGATAGAAAATCTTCCAGGAAGTGAAAACACAACTTCAATGAATTTGAAATGACGATATCAATTGTTTTACAAGTTTAAACAAATTTCTTGTTAGATGATATGTTAATTCGATGTCCAATACACTATTTAAAGTCTTAAAAATCAATGAATCTATTATGACATCCATGATGGAAAAGAAATAGAAATAAGAGTTGATAGAAAATCTTCCAGGAAGTGAAAACACAACTTCAATGAATTTGAAATGACGATATCAATTGTTTTACAAGTTTTAACAAATTTCTTTTTAGACGATGTGTTAATTCGATGTCCAATACACTATTTAAAGTCTTTAAAATCAATGAATCTATTAAGACACTCATGAAGGAAAAGAAATAGAAATAAGATTGATAGAAAATCTTCCAGGAAGTGAAAACACAACTTCAATGAATTTGAAATGACGATATCAATTGTTTTACAAGTTTAAACAAATTTCTTTTTAGACGATGTGTTAATTCGATGTCCAATACACTATTTAAAATCTTTAAAATCAATGAATCTATTAAGACATCCATGATGGAAAAGAAATAGAAATAAGAGTTTATAGAAAATCTTCCAGGAAGTGAAAACACAACTTCAATGAATTTGAAATGACGATATAAATTGTTTTACAAGTTTAAACAAATTTCTTGTTAGATGATATGTTAATTCGATGTCCAATACACTATTTAAAGTCTTTAAAATCAATGAATCTATTAAGACATCCATGATGGAAAAGAAATAGAAAAAAGAGTTGATAGAAAATCTTCCAGGAAGTGAAAACACAACTTCAATGAATTTGAAATAACGATATCAATTGTTTTACAAGTTTAAACAAATTTCTTGTTACACGATATGTTAATTCGATGTCCAATACACTATTTAAAGTCTTTAAAATTAATGAATCTATTAAGACATTCATGATGGAAAAGAATGAATTTAATGAATTTAAAATTACGATTCTGATTGTTTTACAAATTTCAAGGGTTTCCCTGTTACAGGATATGTTAATCGATGTCCAATACACTATTTAAAGTCTTTAAAATCAATGAATATATTAAGACATCCATGTTGGAAAAGAAATAGAAATAAGAGTTGATAGAAAATCTTCCAGGAAGTGAAAATACAACTTCAATGAATTTGAAATGACGATATCAATTGTTTTACAAGTTTAAACAAATTTCTTGTTACACGATATGTTAATTCGATGTCCAATACACTATTTAAAGTCTTTAAAATCAATGAATCTATTAAGACACTCATGAAGGAAAAGAAATAGAAATAAGAGTTGATAGAAAATCTTCCAGGAAGTGAAAACACAACTTCAATGAATTTGAAATGACGATATCAATTGTTTTACAAGTTTAAACAAATTTCTTGTTAGATGATATGTTAATTCGATGTCCAATACACTATTTAAAGTCTTAAAAATCAATGAATCTATTATGACATCCATGATGGAAAAGAAATAGAAATAAGAGTTGATAGAAAATCTTCCAGGAAGTGAAAACACAACTTCAATGAATTTGAAATGACGATATCAATTGTTTTACAAGTTTAAACAAATTTCTTTTTAGACGATGTGTTAATTCGATGTCCAATACACTATTTAAAGTCTTTAAAATCAATGAATCTATTAAGACACTCATGAAGGAAAAGAAATAGAAATAAGATTGATAGAAAATCTTCCAGGAAGTGAAAACACAACTTCAATGAATTTGAAATGACGATATCAATTGTTTTACAAGTTTAAACAAATTTCTTTTTAGACGATGTGTTAATTCGATGTCCAATACACTATTTAAAATCTTTAAAATCAATGAATCTATTAAGACATCCATGATGGAAAAGAAATAGAAATAAGAGTTGATAGAAAATCTTCCAGGAAGTGAAAACACAACTTCAATGAATTTGAAATGACGATATAAATTGTTTTACAAGTTTAAACAAATTTCTTGTTAGATGATATGTTAATTCGATGTCCAATACACTATTTAAAGTCTTTAAAATCAATGAATCTATTAAGACATCCATGATGGAAAAGAAATAGAAAAAAGAGTTGATAGAAAATCTTCCAGGAAGTGAAAACACAACTTCAATGAATTTAAAATAACGATATCAATTGTTTTACAAGTTTAAACAAATTTCTTGTTACACGATATGTTAATTCGATGTCCAATACACTATTTAAAGTCTTTAAAATTAATGAATCTATTAAGAAATCCATGATGGAAAAGAATGAATTAAATGAATTTAAAATTACGATTCTGAATGTTTTACAAATTTCAAGGGTTTCCCTGTTACAGGATATGTTAATCGATGTCCAATACACTATTTAAAGTCTTTAAAATCAATGAATATATTAAGACATCCACGTTGGAAAAGAAATAGAAATAAGAGTTGATAGAAAATCTTCCAGGAAGTGAAAACACAACTTCAATGAATTTGAAATGACGATATCAATTGTTTTACAAGTTTAAACAAATTTCTTTTTAGACGATGTGTTAATTCGATGTCCAATACACTATTTAAAGTCTTTAAAATCAATGAATCTATTAAGACACTCATGAAGGAAAAGAAATAGAAATAAGATTGATAGAAAATCTTCCAGGAAGTGAAAACACAACTTCAATGAATTTGAAATGACGATATCAATTGTTTTACAAGTTTAAACAAATTTCTTTTTAGACGATGTGTTAATTCGATGTCCAATACACTATTTAAAATCTTTAAAATCAATGAATCTATTAAGACATCCATGATGGAAAAGAAATAGAAATAAGAGTTTATAGAAAATCTTCCAGGAAGTGAAAACACAACTTCAATGAATTTGAAATGACGATATAAATTGTTTTACAAGTTTAAACAAATTTCTTGTTAGATGATATGTTAATTCGATGTCCAATACACTATTTAAAGTCTTTAAAATCAATGAATCTATTAAGACATCCATGATGGAAAAGAAATAGAAAAAAGAGTTGATAGAAAATCTTCCAGGAAGTGAAAACACAACTTCAATGAATTTAAAATAACGATATCAATTGTTTTACAAGTTTAAACAAATTTCTTGTTACACGATATGTTAATTCGATGTCCAATACACTATTTAAAGTCTTTAAAATTAATGAATCTATTAAGAAATCCATGATGGAAAAGAATGAATTAAATGAATTTAAAATTACGATTCTGATTGTTTTACAAATTTCAAGGGTTTCCCTGTTACAGGATATGTTAATCGATGTCCAATACACTATTTAAAGTCTTTAAAATCAATGAATATATTAAGACATCCACGTTGGAAAAGAAATAGAAATAAGAGTTGATAGAAAATCTTCCAGGAAGTGAAAACACAACTTCAATGAATTTGAAATGACGATATCAATTGTTTTACAAGTTTAAACAAATTTCTTTTTAGACGATGTGTTAATTCGATGTCCAATACACTATTTAAAGTCTTTAAAATCAATGAATCTATTAAGACACTCATGAAGGAAAAGAAATAGAAATAAGATTGATAGAAAATCTTCCAGGAAGTGAAAACACAACTTCAATGAATTTGAAATGACGATATCAATTGTTTTACAAGTTTAAACAAATTTCTTTTTAGACGATGTGTTAATTCGATGTCCAATACACTATTTAAAATCTTTAAAATCAATGAATCTATTAAGACATCCATGATGGAAAAGAAATAGAAATAAGAGTTTATAGAAAATCTTCCAGGAAGTGAAAACACAACTTCAATGAATTTGAAATGACGATATAAATTGTTTTACAAGTTTAAACAAATTTCTTGTTAGATGATATGTTAATTCGATGTCCAATACACTATTTAAAGTCTTTAAAATCAATGAATCTATTAAGACATCCATGATGGAAAAGAAATAGAAAAAAGAGTTGATAGAAAATCTTCCAGGAAGTGAAAACACAACTTCAATGAATTTGAAATAACGATATCAATTGTTTTACAAGTTTAAACAAATTTCTTGTTACACGATATGTTAATTCGATGTCCAATACACTATTTAAAGTCTTTAAAATCAATGAATCTATTAAGACACTCATGAAGGAAAAGAATGAATTTAATGAATTTAAAATTACGATTCTGATTGTTTTACAAATTTCAAGGGTTTCCCTGTTACAGGATATGTTAATCGATGTCCAATACACTATTTAAAGTCTTTAAAATCAATGAATCTATTAGGACATCCATGATGGAAAAGAAATAGAAAAAAGAGTTGATAGAAAATCTTCCAGGAAGTGAAAACACAACTTCAATGAATTTGAAATAACGATATCAATTGTTTTACAAGTTTAAACAAATTTCTTGTTACACGATATGTTAATTCGATGTCCAATACACTATTTAAAGTCTTTAAAATTAATGAATCTATTAAGAAATCCATGATGGAAAAGAATGAATTAAATGAATTTAAAATTACGATTCTGATTGTTTTACAAATTTCAAGGGTTTCCCTGTTACAGGATATGTTAATCGATGTCCAATACACTATTTAAAGTCTTTAAAATCAATGAATATATTAAGACATCCATGTTGGAAAAGAAATAGAAATAAGAGTTGATAGAAAATCTTCCAGGAAGTGAAAACACAACTTCAATGAATTTGAAATGACGATATAAATTGTTTTACAAGTTTAAACAAATTTCTTTTTAGACGATGTGTTAATTCGATGTCCAATACACTATTTAAAATCTTTAAAATCAATGAATCTATTAAGACATCCATGATGGAAAAGAAATAGAAATAAGAGTTTATAGAAAATCTTCCAGGAAGTGAAAACACAACTTCAATTAATTTGAAATGACGATATAAATTGTTTTACAAGTTTAAACAAATTTCTTGTTAGATGATATGTTAATTCGATGTCCAATACACTATTTAAAGTCTTTAAAATCAATGAATCTATTAAGACATCCATGATGGAAAAGAAATAGAAAAAAGAGTTGATAGAAAATCTTCCAGGAAGTGAAAACACAACTTCAATGAATTTGAAATAACGATATCAATTGTTTTACAAGTTTAAACAAATTTCTTGTTACACGATATGTTAATTCGATGTCCAATACACTATTTAAAGTCTTTAAAATCAATGAATCTATTAAGACACTCATGAAGGAAAAGAATGAATTTAATGAATTTAAAATTACGATTCTGATTGTTTTACAAATTTCAAGGGTTTCCCTGTTACAGGATATGTTAATCGATGTCCAATACACTATTTAAAGTCTTAAAAATCAATGAATCTATTATGACATCCATGATGGAAAAGAAATAGAAATAAGAGTTGATAGAAAATCTTCCAGGAATTGAAAACACAACTTCAATGAATTTGAAATGACGATATCAATTGTTTTACAAGTTTAAACAAATTTCTTTTTAGACGATGTGTTAATTCGATGTCCAATACACTATTTAAAGTCTTTAAAATCAATGAATCTATTAAGACACTCATGAAGGAAAAGAAATAGAAATAAGATTGATAGAAAATCTTCCAGGAAGTGAAAACACAACTTCAATGAATTTGAAATGACGATATCAATTGTTTTACAAGTTTAAACAAATTTCTTTTTAGACGATGTGTTAATTCGATGTCCAATACACTATTTAAAATCTTTAAAATCAATGAATCTATTAAGACATCCATGATGGAAAAGAAATAGAAATAAGAGTTGATAGAAAATCTTCCAGGAAGTGAAAACACAACTTCAATGAATTTGAAATGACGATATAAATTGTTTTACAAGTTTAAACAAATTTCTTGTTAGATGATATGTTAATTCGATGTCCAATACACTATTTAAAGTCTTTAAAATCAATGAATCTATTAAGACATCCATGATGGAAAAGAAATAGAAAAAAGAGTTGATAGAAAATCTTCCAGGAAGTGAAAACACAACTTCAATGAATTTGAAATAACGATATCAATTGTTTTACAAGTTTAAACAAATTTCTTGTTACACGATATGTTAATTCGATGTCCAATACACTATTTAAAGTCTTTAAAATTAATGAATCTATTAAGAAATCCATGATGGAAAAGAATGAATTAAATGAATTTAAAATTACGATTCTGATTGTTTTACAAATTTCAAGGGTTTCCCTGTTACAGGATATGTTAATCGATGTCCAATACACTATTTAAAGTCTTTAAAATCAATGAATATATTAAGACATCCATGTTGGAAAAGAAATAGAAATAAGAGTTGATAGAAAATCTTCCAGGAAGTGAAAACACAACTTCAATGAATTTGAAATGACGATATAAATTGTTTTACAAGTTTAAACAAATTTCTTTTTAGACGATGTGTTAATTCGATGTCCAATACACTATTTAAAATCTTTAAAATCAATGAATCTATTAAGACATCCATGATGGAAAAGAAATAGAAATAAGAGTTTATAGAAAATCTTCCAGGAAGTGAAAACACAACTTCAATTAATTTGAAATGACGATATAAATTGTTTTACAAGTTTAAACAAATTTCTTGTTAGATGATATGTTAATTCGATGTCCAATACACTATTTAAAGTCTTTAAAATCAATGAATCTATTAAGACATCCATGATGGAAAAGAAATAGAAAAAAGAGTTGATAGAAAATCTTCCAGGAAGTGAAAACACAACTTCAATGAATTTGAAATAACGATATCAATTGTTTTACAAGTTTAAACAAATTTCTTGTTACACGATATGTTAATTCGGTGTCCAATACACTATTTAAAGTCTTTAAAATCAATGAATCTATTAAGACACTCATGAAGGAAAAGAATGAATTTAATGAATTTAAAATTACGATTCTGATTGTTTTACAAATTTCAAGGGTTTCCCTGTTACAGGATATGTTAATCGATGTCCAATACACTATTTAAAGTCTTTAAAATCAATGAATATATTAAGACATCCATGTTGGAAAAGAAATAGAAATAAGAGTTGATAGAAAATCTTCCAGGAAGTGAAAATACAACTTCAATGAATTTGAAATGACGATATCAATTGTTTTACAAGTTTAAACAAATTTCTTTTTAGACGATGTGTTAATTCGATGTCCAATACACTATTTAAAGTCTTTAAAATCAATGAATCTATTAAGACACTCATGAAGGAAAAGAAATAGAAATAAGATTGATAGAAAATCTTCCAGGAAGTGAAAACACAACTTCAATGAATTTGAAATGACGATATCAATTGTTTTACAAGTTTAAACAAATTTCTTGTTAGATGATATGTTAATTCGATGTCCAATACACTATTTAAAGTCTTAAAAATCAATGAATCTATTATGACATCCATGATGGAAAAGAAATAGAAATAAGAGTTGATAGAAAATCTTCCAGGAATTGAAAACACAACTTCAATGAATTTGAAATGACGATATCAATTGTTTTACAAGTTTAAACAAATTTCTTTTTAGACGATGTGTTAATTCGATGTCCAATACACTATTTAAAGTCTTTAAAATCAATGAATCTATTAAGACACTCATGAAGGAAAAGAAATAGAAATAAGATTGATAGAAAATCTTCCAGGAAGTGAAAACACAACTTCAATGAATTTGAAATGACGATATCAATTGTTTTACAAGTTTAAACAAATTTCTTTTTAGACGATGTGTTAATTCGATGTCCAATACACTATTTAAAATCTTTAAAATCAATGAATCTATTAAGACATCCATGATGGAAAAGAAATAGAAATAAGAGTTGATAGAAAATCTTCCAGGAAGTGAAAACACAACTTCAATGAATTTGAAATGACGATATAAATTGTTTTACAAGTTTAAACAAATTTCTTGTTAGATGATATGTTAATTCGATGTCCAATACACTATTTAAAGTCTTTAAAATCAATGAATCTATTAAGACATCCATGATGGAAAAGAAATAGAAAAAAGAGTTGATAGAAAATCTTCCAGGAAGTGAAAACACAACTTCAATGAATTTAAAATAACGATATCAATTGTTTTACAAGTTTAAACAAATTTCTTGTTACACGATATGTTAATTCGATGTCCAATACACTATTTAAAGTCTTTAAAATTAATGAATCTATTAAGAAATCCATGATGGAAAAGAATGAATTAAATGAATTTAAAATTACGATTCTGATTGTTTTACAAATTTCAAGGGTTTCCCTGTTACAGGATATGTTAATCGATGTCCAATACACTATTTAAAGTCTTTAAAATCAATGAATATATTAAGACATCCATGGGGAAAGCGACAATAACCCACATAGACACTAGTCCTTTTAACATGTAGACACTAGAACTTTACAATAGAACATAAACATAAGTCAGTTCTAGTGTCGTCAAAAATTTACATTTTAAAATTTAGCTAGGTCTAGTGTCTCTACTTCTAGTTCTAGCGTCTTCGAAGACATTTTTAATTTTAACGTTATAAAATTTACAAAATCCAAATTAAATTTTTTAATTCCAAATTGTCAAAGTTTTAACATAGTTTTAAATACTGTTTAGTTCTAGTGTCCTATAAGCTAGTTCTAGTGTCTCCTTAATTTAAAAGTTAAAAAAGAAATGTTTGTTCTATTGTCTTCGATAACACTATGGGAAAGCGACAATGAACCACATAGACACTAGTCCTTTTAACATGTAGACACTAGAACTTTACAATAGAACATAAACATAAGTCAGTTCTAGTGTCGTCAAAAATTTACATTTTAAAATTTAGCTAGGTCTAGTGTCTCTACTTCTAGTTCTAGCGTCTTCGAAGACATTTTAAATTTTAACGTTATAAAATTTACAAAATCCAAATTAAATTTTTTAATTCCAAATTGTCAAAGTTTTAACATAGTTTTAAATACTGTTTAGTTCTAGTGTCCTATAAGCTAGTTCTAGTGTCTCCTTAATTTAAAAGTTAAAAAAGAAATGTTTGTTCTATTGTCTTCGATAACACTATGAGTGTTAAATGTTAAATTTATTTTTTAAATTTCGATTCGAGATTTTCGATTTTCAAAAATATCCTCTTAGAGCCTGGTGTACTTAATGCTGCCATCTAGCGATAGGTTGGCGAATGCCATCTAGCGATAGGATGGCGAATGCCATCTAGCGATAGGATGGCCATCTCTATCGGTCGTGGTTGTTGCCTTTGTTGCTCTGTCAAATCTGTTGCCATGGTGGTTTCAGAAGATCTTTTCCCACAAGAACTTGCCTCGTGTGGTCCTAAAAGTCATTACTGATTTATTTTTTATTTTTCCAAACAAGAATGTCTTGCAACGACGTAGATGAATACACAATGTACCTTCAGTTGTACAAATGGTACAAACAGGATTGTGTTGAGATGGGAAAGGTTCCCAAAGAATTAATATCGTTTCTCGGACAGTTAAAAGCAAAAGCTCGTGGCCCTGGTAATGCTGTTTTTTTTTAAATAAATTGTGATCATACATATATCTAATTTGTGTTTTCATTACCTCTAGGTGACGATAGTCAGTTGAAGGGAAACTTAACTGAATCGCAAGAAAGTAAACCATCTTTGGTCTCAGTCTTGGAACCTCCTTGTCCTTCACCGATGACAACCAAATTTGATAATGTTGCTGCACATTTTACAACCAGCTCATCCTTTGGTCATTCAGCATTGAATCCAAAATCTGCTAACAGAGCCACAAATTGTCCAGCCTTAGATGGCATCAAACGAAAGCTGAGAACCATTGAAGGGAAAAGTGTTCCTACAGTTAAGAAAAGTATGGGGCTTTCAAATTTTTTTTCTTAGAATTATCAACTCAATTCTTCTCTAAAATTTAATTTAGGATGCATAAACACATCCACATTTACATTACATGTATTTGTGTTCCCACACTTCGGCTGGTTAGGAAGTACAGCCACTACAGGAGAAAAGGCAGACTTTTGTGACATGTTTTACAGAGCTGGGCTCTGGAGATAAGGGAGCTGGAAACATCATTCCTGGCGGTATGACTGATTAAAACTACTGAAACTGAATAAGTCATTCATGTTTACAAATCATTCAGGTGCCACACTGCTTTTTGATGTCGAGTTGATGGGCATCAACCAGGCCCCACCTCCCCAGAATGTTTTCAAACAGATTGACAGTGATTCCAACAACCAGTTGTCGAAAGAAGAGGTAAACAATTGGACTCTTTGTGTGCTCACTTGCTCATCAGCTATAATTGGTGTTGCTTATTTTCAATATTGGATTTGATTATTTATACTTTCAGTTGACTTGAGTGTGCTTCTTTTATTCATATGCTTACATGGGTTTAATTTTAAGGTGGCAGATTACATAAAAAAGCACATTTTCCCAACTGAGAAAGCTGAAGAGGTCCCTGCTGAAGAAGGAGCACCGCAGCAGCAAGATCCTCTCAAGATTACTGAAGAGATCTTCCAGCACGAAGATCACGACCGAGATGGCTACATCTCGTTCGAAGAATTCTACGGACCGCACGATGAACTCCAAGTCTTCCATTCTCGCGATCCAGTTTAAATCTCAGGTGCGGAGAATCGAGATTTTTAATATCGAATTTTCCTAATAAATTAGAATAATTTTGTTTTCTTTTCAAATATAGAATTAGCTCTCTCAACCGGCCATAACAAAATGCAATTCCATATTGTTCTCTTTGTTGTTATGTCTAAACCTCACTACCTGTTTCTGTACTCGTGTTATTCGCCCACATGAATTAAATGTGTTGTTCAACCTCGAGTTGAAAAACTCAAGAAACTATCAAGAAAATCGATTAATTATCTTGTAAACTATAAAACATTTTTACAAATATTCCATGTAAATCTTTGTTTTATCCTAAATTACTCTTCTTTACTTAAGATTCGGTTAATCACTGCTATATACTCGTTTGCCAGTTGTTTATTATGTTTTTATTTGTCGGATTGAATTCAGAAATATAGGCGTTGATCATTCGAGTGTTTTTTATTATTTTGATCCTTAAATACAGATACATGGCAAATATGTTTAATTGGTAGTCTATCGGTCTATCCAGCAATGCACGGCGTAGAAAAAAATGCATCGAGTTGACTAAGCAAGAGGCTGGAACAATGAATGATTGTGGAGGTCATCCAAGCATCGTTTTCATCTACAAATAGTTTGTCTATTCTGTGGTCAATTGCGGAATGAGTCCATCAGTTTAAAAATATAACTCTTAGAGAAAGAAGAAAAGTTTTGTGGGTATTTTAATCTCTTTTGATGACCTCGGCCTTGCTGTGTTGATGATTATTGATCCGGCGCCACCATCAACCGACTGTTTTTAAGGTGTTATTCGCTTAATTGATATTCTTGGATGCCATTTCTCCTTACGTGTGTATCAGATGTCGCCCTTTGTCCACTGTGAGACGACAATATTCCTCATTACGTAACCTTCTCATTTATTGCCGCAAGATATTATTAAGATTCCTTATATTTCATTTCAAGCGTGTCGAGCCGAGAGGTCTACACTTATTCTATTAATTTACTATTTATTACAACAAAATAGAATCATCCTGTTATACTCGTTCTCTGGGAGTCACAAGTTGATTGCTCTCCTTGTGTGTCCTTATGGTTTGAGATGTGAAGAGGTCACACAGAATTCAGAGTGGAGAGATAGACATGCTAGTCAGGTCTCCCCCCATATATAAATCCGTCTGACGGGCTTTCAAAAAAAAACGAAACAGCAGCAAGAGTTTCTTCTGACGTGAATCGTGACGTATAATACACGTGAGAAGTGGCTCAGCTGCCGCAGTTTATTTGATGAATACCGAGTTGCTACCGCATTTTTGTCTTTATGTTTCACGTCCGAGCCAACTATTATCTATTATCGACTCTTGTACGTAATTAAGTTATTGCTTTCTCCACTACTTGAGACAAGACGAATAGCTTGAAAAAGAATATACAGATACAGCAGCGGCACACACATAAATCTGAATAAAAAACCGGGTAAATTTCATTAACATCTAATAGCTATCAATCTGCTATGAAAATACAAGAAAACATAGTACTGGCAACGCAAAGAACATTGCAATACTTTGACTAGATGCTGAAAGTACAACGTAATTATGTCTACACAATAAGGTCGAGAAACAACATCATTGAAATGTATGTCGGAATAGCCTCTAGGTGCGTTATGATTACAAGTTTACTTCTGTATATACATCTCCGCAGTTTTTTAAAAATGAAAAACCCGTTTCTTGATTAAGATTGAAATAGATATGCATCGTGTGTTGAAAATATCCGGAAACACGCGACTCTGTATAATAATAATTCACTGCCCCGAGTTATATTATATTAGCTTATATACATTTCCGTCGATATTCAACTGTGCACCTATTGGCTGTTTCAATGTTTTTCAAACGGGAAAACATGCTGTTGTGTTACGTTTTTATATCCGCATTGGCCACACAAAACAGGAAAAAAAAAGTCTTTTGCGCTGCCAACCGCATCCTTAAATTCCTTATAATCTTAGACATACGCTGATGCATGGTCAAGACGTGATAACAGCACCGATCTATACGTACAAATTATATGAGCTACTTTCACCTCCATCTAGGATTGCTCGGTTGCTGCGTTAGACAAGATTCTCAAACAAAAATCCTGTTTGAGGTCCGCTCCAACCGAGATGAGCTCTATTCTGGTAGAGATGAGAAAAGCAAAGCATGTGCTGTACATGCATCCTTTTCTTCAGACTTGCAGTGAAGTAAGAGGCTCGAGAGTAACAAAAAAGAAAAAAGAAAACTTTTGGGCACACAGTCCATCACTTTTAAGGTGCGCGCTGCTTATCGCCTTCGCTCCAGGCTTTTCTCCACGATAAAAGCAACAAACCCTGCAGCATCCGGCAGCAGCTACACGTAACACGAGTTGAGAAGATTGTGTAAAGTAGACCGTGTTTGAACATTGCAAATCTGCAGGATGTACATAATACAGGGCTAAACCTATTTAATACATATCATATTATGTGCAGAATAACGAAAAAAAGAGAGGACACAGATCTTTGGACGTCTTTGGATTGTTAAAAAAGAATAGGATAACAAAAAGGACCCAAATGTTGATGATATCTATAAGAGAATGAAGTTTAATCTGCTAGCTTTTTAGGTCGGATTGTACAACGAGACCATTACTAAATTGTCTTGCCGCATCTCAATTCTCAACTATTTATAGGTCTCCTCCTATCGAATGACGCTGTGCTACAATGGATTCGAAGACCTACAAGCTATACACTACTTAGACACCTGAAAGCCGTAGTGCACGCGAGCGGAATGCAAAAAACTATATACGTGTGTAACTAGTAGCCTACAGGCAAACGAGTAATCAGTGCGCTAATTTGCCAGTCTAATGTCTATAGACCATAATCTCTTAAATTAAACGTTTTACAATGATTAGTGACCAAAAGTTATCCGGCTTTGAGTATGCATTCGACACGTTGACGTGATTTTTGTTCAAACTCTTATTTGGTGTTTGATAGTGTTGGTGCTTTTCAGCTTTTAGTTATGTATAGACGCGAAAAGAGATTGAGAGGCCCTCAAATTTAGCTCAACGGTGGTTTGGTCTACTATATGCCCAACACACACACATGGAGGAGAACCAGAATACAGAGCTATACAATGTGTTCTCACTCTACATTGCTCTAATACATGCCTTATCTACATGTAGGGAGAGAAAAACCGGACTATGGAGAATAGTTGAAAGAGTTTTTTGTATAGGTGTTAAAGATGTTACTTTTGTATGGATTTTACGAGATTTTAAACGTGTGTTTAGCACATGCAATGGACATGTGTTCAATTCCGCTGGAAATCCGGTATGACCATCCATCAATGTCATAGAGTCTATCATGTATCGAAAAAAGTCATGCAGTATCCCTATAACAGAAGGTAACCAACGGTCACCAATACCTTTTAACATCTTACATTTCTTTTTTAATAATGGGATATACTAAAGCACAAGCAGAATCATTAGATGAAGTCCAAAAGAAGAAAAAAGGGTTGGCACCTGCTGCTCTACAGTGCACATCGATAAAATGAAGAAGATCAGGAACATTTTAGCGCGAGTTAATCCAACGATCAGATGATGACCATTATAAATACAAAACTGATGGACTCATTCCGCAATTGACCACAGAATAGACAAACTATTTGTAGATGAAAACGATGCTTGGATGACCTCCACAATCATTCATTGTTCCAGCCTCTTGCTTAGTCAACTCGATGCATTTTTTTCTACGCCGTGCATTGCTGGATAGACCGATAGACTACCAATTAAACATATTTGCCATGTATCTGTATTTAAGGATCAAAATAATAAAAAACACTCGAATGATCAACGCCTATATTTCTGAATTCAATCCGACAAATAAAAACATAATAAACAACTGGCAAACGAGTATATAGCAGTGATTAACCGAATCTTAAGTAAAGAAGAGTAATTTAGGATAAAACAAAGATTTACATGGAATATTTGTAAAAATGTTTTATAGTTTACAAGATAATTAATCGATTTTCTTGATAGTTTCTTGAGTTTTTCAACTCGAGGTTGAACAACACATTTAATTCATGTGGGCGAATAACACGAGTACAGAAACAGGTAGTGAGGTTTAGACATAACAACAAAGAGAACAATATGGAATTGCATTTTGTTATGGCCGGTTGAGAGAGCTAATTCTATATTTGAAAAGAAAACAAAATTATTCTAATTTATTAGGAAAATTCGATATTAAAAATCTCGATTCTCCGCACCTGAGATTTAAACTGGATCGCGAGAATGGAAGACTTGGAGTTCATCGTGCGGTCCGTAGAATTCTTCGAACGAGATGTAGCCATCTCGGTCGTGATCTTCGTGCTGGAAGATCTCTTCAGTAATCTTGAGAGGATCTTGCTGCTGCGGTGCTCCTTCTTCAGCAGGGACCTCTTCAGCTTTCTCAGTTGGGAAAATGTGCTTTTTTATGTAATCTGCCACCTTAAAATTAAACCCATGTAAGCATATGAATAAAAGAAGCACACTCAAGTCAACTGAAAGTATAAATAATCAAATCCAATATTGAAAATAAGCAACACCAATTATAGCTGATGAGCAAGTGAGCACACAAAGAGTCCAATTGTTTACCTCTTCTTTCGACAACTGGTTGTTGGAATCACTGTCAATCTGTTTGAAAACATTCTGGGGAGGTGGGGCCTGGTTGATGCCCATCAACTCGACATCAAAAAGCAGTGTGGCACCTGAATGATTTGTAAACATGAATGACTTATTCAGTTTCAGTAGTTTTAATCAGTCATACCGCCAGGAATGATGTTTCCAGCTCCCTTATCTCCAGAGCCCAGCTCTGTAAAACATGTCACAAAAGTCTGCCTTTTCTCCTGTAGTGGCTGTACTTCCTAACCAGCCGAAGTGTGGGAACACAAATACATGTAATGTAAATGTGGATGTGTTTATGCATCCTAAATTAAATTTTAGAGAAGAATTGAGTTGATAATTCTAAGAAAAAAAATTTGAAAGCCCCATACTTTTCTTAACTGTAGGAACACTTTTCCCTTCAATGGTTCTCAGCTTTCGTTTGATGCCATCTAAGGCTGGACAATTTGTGGCTCTGTTAGCAGATTTTGGATTCAATGCTGAATGACCAAAGGATGAGCTGGTTGTAAAATGTGCAGCAACATTATCAAATTTGGTTGTCATCGGTGAAGGACAAGGAGGTTCCAAGACTGAGACCAAAGATGGTTTACTTTCTTGCGATTCAGTTAAGTTTCCCTTCAACTGACTATCGTCACCTAGAGGTAATGAAAACACAAATTAGATATATGTATGATCACAATTTATTTAAAAAAAAACAGCATTACCAGGGCCACGAGCTTTTGCTTTTAACTGTCCGAGAAACGATATTAATTCTTTGGGAACCTTTCCCATCTCAACACAATCCTGTTTGTACCATTTGTACAACTGTAGGTACATTGTGTATTCATCTACGTCGTTGCAAGACATTCTTGTTTGGAAAAATAAAAAATAAATCAGTAATGACTTTTAGGGCCACACGAGGCAAGTTCTTGTGGGAAAAGATCTTCTGAAACCACCATGGCAACAGATTTGATAGTGGTGTCGATATGAGACTTTTGATGCAGATATATCTGTTTTTTGATCAATATATCAAAGTATCGATATATTAGATATATCTGTATCAAAGTCCGCTTCTCCTGTCATCTAGGAGTCAGAAATACAAACTACGGGTTATTGGACGAAGTGTATAAAATTTCTATTGTTTTTATAAAAAAATTTTAAAAGAACAGTCATTTTGCCCCTTCTCAACTCGTATCTATGTTTTAAACCCGTTTGAGATCGAACAGTCGAGCTGATTGCTATGTGTCAGTATCTTTTTCATCAAGTGCAATCAGGAATAAGTTAAACGGAAAATGGCTAGAAACGTTATGCTTCATTTCGAAAAAGAAGTGAAACCGGCAAAAATGACCTGAGCTTTCCTACTTGCAAACGTATAATCGAAAGACCGACTAATAAGACGCACATCTACAATTTATGGACACTCTTAAATGAAATATGCAATGATAGGATTGGTATAGTGGCTAGCGTCCGCATGTCAGAATCTCGAGGTCTAAATTTCAACTCCAGTTGCCAGCTTTGGCTAATACAAAAATTAAAAATTGCTCAATATGCTGTGATATGTTTTTTTCTATGTTATCATTTTAACTAAATACCTGGCGACAGAAACTCGTTGACAGAAAATAAAAACCGTCATCTGAAGCATTAAAACAGTGAATTGCATCATTTTCTTTTTCCGCACAATAACGCCTGACTTTTCCTCGTGTTTTTTTCCCCACTCATTGGAGCTTTATACGTTTAATATTTGTTCATTTGATTAAGCTAGCATTTTTATCTTTAAAAGATTGATTATGAGCAATTAAATATAAATAAACCTTGTCGTCTTTTTCCTTTCATTAAACAATCGATAATGAAGAGATACAACCTATTTAAAAATTTTGCCACTTGGCAGCGTTGTTAGTTTGATATTTTCCCGATACAGATATATCAGAATATCGCGATCGATTTTTCTGATATCAGATAATCTAAAAAATATCTAATATCGACAACACTAAGATTTGACAGAGCAACAAAGGCAACAACCACGACCGATAGAGATGGCCATCCTATCGCTAGATGGCATTCGCCATCCTATCGCTAGATGGCATTCGCCAACCTATCGCTAGATGGCAGCATTAAGTACACCAGGCTCTAAGAGGATATTTTTGAAAATCGAAAATCTCGAATCGAAATTTAAAAAATAAATTTAACATTTAACACTCATAGTGTTATCGAAGACAATAGAACAAACATTTCTTTTTTAACTTTTAAATTAAGGAGACACTAGAACTAGCTTATAGGACACTAGAACTAAACAGTATTTAAAACTATGTTAAAACTTTGACAATTTGGAATTAAAAAATTTAATTTGGATTTTGTAAATTTTATAACGTTAAAATTTAAAATGTCTTCGAAGACGCTAGAACTAGAAGTAGAGACACTAGACCTAGCTAAATTTTAAAATGTAAATTTTTGACGACACTAGAACTGACTTATGTTTATGTTCTATTGTAAAGTTCTAGTGTCTACATGTTAAAAGGACTAGTGTCAACGGGGATTTTTTTCTTTATGAGCTGTCAGGGGAGCCAAAATAGCGACGTCATCCGAAGACGACGTGATAGTCTTCCTGCTAGGCATCAGGAACTAAGCCACTTGCAGTTGCTGTCCTCATTCTAACGGCGAAAGCCGGAGGTGTCAGGGCAGCTGACGCAGCGACATTTTCATCCGAGGACGCCGAGAAAGTCTTCCTGCCAGTCGCTGGATCTGGGGCAGTTACAGTGCGCTTTCCAATAGCGACAGTCGGAGCTGCCAGTAGGGAAGATAATCTACTAGGTGGAGGAGTTGGCGGTAACTCATTTGAGACCTCAGAATAAGCTTCGTCAAGGTCGGAGATTACTACCACATCCTGGATGTCAGATTCCGTTCGATCAAATATCTTCCGTTTTACACCTGTACAAATTTTTTTAAAGATTTATTCATCAGTAAACATTACTTTTCGTGTGTATTAACTAAATACTACCTTGTGTGTCTTCAATGGTGTTGCACAGGGAAGCTTTAAAGGGAGAAGTGCTTGTCGCCACCAAGCTGCTGCCAGAAGAAATAGATTTCGAAGGTGAAGGGGATACGGCGAAAGATCCTGAACTTGAGTTTGTTGTCTTTTGACTTATTTTTTTGCGACCATAAGCATGGCCCATCCTTTTGATTCGGTTCTCCTCCTTTTTTTTTCTTTGATGCTTCCAACTCTTGTTGCCTACTGGCACCACACTGCTGAGCAACAATTATTGCTTCCTCTCCTACAGCGCTGATAAACGGTCCAGTAATGTCACTGGATGCAGTAACCGCTTCTTGCAAGTTTATCTTGTCATCTAAATTAAAATATTACATTACTGACATGTAAATACTACACAATAAACCATTTTATGAATGGTGATACTGAGAACAGTATACTACATACCTACCAACCAACTGTTGATAATAGTTGTAAGTCGGTCTTGATCTTCTTTCCAATATCAGTCTCATTAGCAAATTGCTTCATCCATAGCCATCAAAATGCCAGCTTTTTCTAACAGCTGTAGGGGAATGAATTCCAAGCAGTATTTCTAGCTTGAACTTCTCGCAGAACTTTTCAGCCTGTACAAACAAGAAATATCAAGACTAATTGATCAACACTTAGTATGCAATATAAAGAAATACGCAATTACCTCTTTTTTAAATGCTAATGTCCGACGTTTTCTTGCTGATTCACTCAATCCATCGCCAATCCCAAGAGGGCTTTTTTTAAATTGCCAAAAACACTTTCGTTTGTTTCACTTGAAGATAATCACCTTCATCACTTTTTTCACAGTCAGAGTTCTCCATCACAATCACACTTTAAAAAAGGTAAATAGAAAGCACTTGGTAAACGAATAATTAAAGCACCTGACAGTTCAAACGAAGAGGTGGGCTAGCTCAGGCGGGGGTGAGCTATTTTCAAAACAGTCGTCTGACGCTAAGGACGAGTTGCGGCCATCAGCCGCTTGGATCGCTTAAATACCGTGCCGCCGACGGGCTCACCCGCGCCTGAGCTGGCTCAGTGCAACCCATGTTGAAATTTAACATTTAACACTCATAGTGTTATCGAAGACAATAGAACAAACATTTCTTTTTTGACTTTTAAATTAAGGAGACACTCGAACTAGCTTATAGGACACTAGAACTAAACAGTATTTAAAACTATGTTAAAACTTTGACAATTTGGAATTAAAAAATTTAATTTGGATTTTGTAAATTTTATAACGTTAAAATTTAAAATGTCTTCGAAGACGCTAGAACTAGAAGTAGAGACACTAGACCTAGCTAAATTTTAAAATGTAAATTTTTGACGACACTAGAACTGACTTATTTTTATGTTCTATTGTGAAGTTCTAGTGCCTAAATGTTAAAAGGTCTAGTGTCTATTAGGTCTAAAGTAGGCATGCCGACGATATCAATTGTTTTACAAGTTTAAACAAATTTCTTTTTAGACGATGTGTTAATTCGATGTCCAATACACTATTTAAAGTCTTTAAAATCAATGAATCTATTAAGACACTCATGAAGGAAAAGAAATAGAAATAAGATTGATAGAAAATCTTCCAGGAAGTGAAAACACAACTTCAATGAATTTGAAATGACGATATCAATTGTTTTACAAGTTTAAACAAATTTCTTTTTAGACGATGTGTTAATTCGATGTCCAATACACTATTTAAAATCTTTAAAATCAATGAATCTATTAAGACATCCATGATGGAAAAGAAATAGAAATAAGAGTTGATAGAAAATCTTCCAGGAAGTGAAAACACAACTTCAATGAATTTGAAATGACGATATAAATTGTTTTACAAGTTTAAACAAATTTCTTGTTAGATGATATGTTAATTCGATGTCCAATACACTATTTAAAGTCTTTAAAATCAATGAATCTATTAAGACATCCATGATGGAAAAGAAATAGAAAAAAGAGTTGATAGAAAATCTTCCAGGAAGTGAAAACACAACTTCAATGAATTTGAAATAACGATATCAATTGTTTTACAAGTTTAAACAAATTTCTTGTTACACGATATGTTAATTCGATGTCCAATACACTATTTAAAGTCTTTAAAATTAATGAATCTATTAAGAAATCCATGATGGAAAAGAATGAATTAAATGAATTTAAAATTACGATTCTGATTGTTTTACAAATTTCAAGGGTTTCCCTGTTACAGGATATGTTAATCGATGTCCAATACACTATTTAAAGTCTTTAAAATCAATGAATATATTAAGACATCCATGTTGGAAAAGAAATAGAAATAAGAGTTGATAGAAAATCTTCCAGGAAGTGAAAACACAACTTCAATGAATTTGAAATGACGATATCAATTGTTTTACAAGTTTAAACAAATTTCTTGTTAGATGATATGTTAATTCGATGTCCAATACACTATTTAAAGTCTTAAAAATCAATGAATCTATTATGACATCCATGATGGAAAAGAAATAGAAATAAGAGTTGATAGAAAATCTTCCAGGAATTGAAAACACAACTTCAATGAATTTGAAATGACGATATCAATTGTTTTACAAGTTTAAACAAATTTCTTGTTACACGATATGTTAATTCGATGTCCAATACACTATTTAAAGTCTTTAAAATTAATGAATCTATTAAGACATTCATGATGGAAAAGAATGAATTTAATGAATTTAAAATTACGATTCTGATTGTTTTACAAATTTCAAGGGTTTCCCTGTTACAGGATATGTTAATCGATGTCCAATACACTATTTAAAGTCTTTAAAATCAATGAATATATTAAGACATCCATGTTGGAAAAGAAATAGAAATAAGAGTTGATAGAAAATCTTCCAGGAAGTGAAAATACAACTTCAATGAATTTGAAATGACGATATCAATTGTTTTACAAGTTTAAACAAATTTCTTGTTACACGATATGTTAATTCGATGTCCAATACACTATTTAAAGTCTTTAAAATCAATGAATCTATTAAGACACTCATGAAGGAAAAGAAATAGAAATAAGAGTTGATAGAAAATCTTCCAGGAAGTGAAAACACAACTTCAATGAATTTGAAATGACGATATCAATTGTTTTACAAGTTTAAACAAATTTCTTGTTAGATGATATGTTAATTCGATGTCCAATACACTATTTAAAGTCTTAAAAATCAATGAATCTATTATGACATCCATGATGGAAAAGAAATAGAAATAAGAGTTGATAGAAAATCTTCCAAGAAGTGAAAACACAACTTCAATGAATTTGAAATGACGATATCAATTGTTTTACAAGTTTAAACAAATTTCTTTTTAGACGATGTGTTAATTCGATGTCCAATACACTATTTAAAGTCTTTAAAATCAATGAATCTATTAAGACACTCATGAAGGAAAAGAAATAGAAATAAGATTGATAGAAAATCTTCCAGGAAGTGAAAACACAACTTCAATGAATTTGAAATGACGATATCAATTGTTTTACAAGTTTAAACAAATTTCTTTTTAGACGATGTGTTAATTCGATGTCCAATACACTATTTAAAATCTTTAAAATCAATGAATCTATTAAGACATCCATGATGGAAAAGAAATAAAAATAAGAGTTGATAGAAAATCTTCCAGGAAGTGAAAACACAACTTCAATGAATTTGAAATGACGATATAAATTGTTTTACAAGTTTAAACAAATTTCTTGTTAGATGATATGTTAATTCGATGTCCAATACACTATTTAAAGTCTTTAAAATCAATGAATCTATTAAGACATCCATGATGGAAAAGAAATAGAAAAAAGAGTTGATAGAAAATCTTCCAGGAAGTGAAAACACAACTTCAATGAATTTGAAATAACGATATCAATTGTTTTACAAGTTTAAACAAATTTCTTGTTACACGATATGTTAATTCGATGTCCAATACACTATTTAAAGTCTTTAAAATTAATGAATCTATTAAGACATTCATGATGGAAAAGAATGAATTTAATGAATTTAAAATTACGATTCTGATTGTTTTACAAATTTCAAGGGTTTCCCTGTTACAGGATATGTTAATCGATGTCCAATACACTATTTAAAGTCTTTAAAATCAATGAATATATTAAGACATCCATGTTGGAAAAGAAATAGAAATAAGAGTTGATAAAAATCTTCCAGGAACTGAAAACACAACTTCAATGAATTTAAAATGACGATTCTGACTGTTTTACAAATTTCAAGGGTTTCCCTGTTACAGGATATGTTCATCGATGTCCAATACACTATTTAAAGTCTTTAAAATTAATGAATCTATTAAGACATTCATGATGGAAAAGAATGAATTTAATGAATTTAAAATGACGATTCTGATTGTTTTACAAATTTCAAGGGTTTCCCTGTTACAGGATATGTTAATCGATGTCCAATACACTATTTAAAGTCTTTAAAATCAATGAATATATTAAGACATCCATGTTGGAAAAGAAATAGAAATAAGAGTTGATAGAAAATCTTCCAGGAACTGAAACACAACTTCAATGAATTTAAAATGACGATTCTGATTGTTTTACAAATTTCAAGGGTTTCCCTGTTACAGGATATGTTCATGGATGTCCAATACACTATTTAAAGTCTTAAAAAATTGATGAATCTATTTAGACATTCATGATGGAAAAGTATGAATTTAATGAATTTAAAATGACGATTCTGATTGTTTTACAAATTTCAAGGGTTTCCCTGTTACAGGATATGTTAATCGATTTCCAATAAACTATTTTAAGTCTTTAAAATCAATGAATATATTAAGAAATCAATGTTGGAAAAGAAATAGAAATAAGAGTTGATAGAAAATCTTCCAGGAACTGAAAACACAACTTCAATGAATTTAAAATGACGATTCTGATTGTTTTACAAATTTCAAGGGTTTCACTGTTACAGGATATGTTAATCGATGTCCAATAAACTTTTTAAAGTCTTTAAAATCAATGAATCTATTAAGAAATCCATGATGGAAAAGAAATAGAAATAAGAGTTGATAGAAAATCTTCCAGGAAGTGAAAATACAACTTCAATGAATTTGAAATGACGATATCAATTGTTTTACAAGTTTAAACAAATTTCTTGTTACACGATATGTTAATTCGATGTCCAATACACTATTTAAAGTCTTTAAAATCAATGAATCTATTAAGACACTCATGAAGGAAAAGAAATAGAAATAAGAGTTGATAGAAAATCTTCCAGGAAGTGAAAACACAACTTCAATGAATTTGAAATGACGATATCAATTGTTTTACAAGTTTAAACAAATTTCTTGTTAGATGATATGTTAATTCGATGTCCAATACACTATTTAAAGTCTTTAAAATCAATGAATCTATTAAGACATCCATGATGGAAAAGAAATAGAAAAAAGAGTTGATAGAAAATCTTCCAGGAAGTGAAAACACAACTTCAATGAATTTGAAATAACGATATCAATTGTTTTACAAGTTTAAACAAATTTCTTGTTACACGATATGTTAATTCGATGTCCAATACACTATTTAAAGTCTTTAAAATTAATGAATCTATTAAGACATTCATGATGGAAAAGAATGAATTTAATGAATTTAAAATTACGATTCTGATTGTTTTACAAATTTCAAGGGTTTCCCTGTTACAGGATATGTTAATCGATGTCCAATACACTATTTAAAGTCTTTAAAATCAATGAATATATTAAGACATCCATGTTGGAAAAGAAATAGAAATAAGAGTTGATAAAAATCTTCCAGGAACTGAAAACACAACTTCAATGAATTTAAAATGACGATTCTGATTGTTTTACAAATTTCAAGGGTTTCACTGTTACAGGATATGTTAATCGATGTCCAATAAACTTTTTAAAGTCTTTAAAATCAATGAATCTATTAAGAAATCCATGATGGAAAAGAAATAGAAATAAGAGTTGATAGAAAATCTTCCAGGAAGTGAAAATACAACTTCAATGAATTTGAAATGACGATATCAATTGTTTTACAAGTTTAAACAAATTTCTTGTTACACGATATGTTAATTCGATGTCCAATACACTATTTAAAGTCTTTAAAATCAATGAATCTATTAAGACACTCATGAAGGAAAAGAAATAGAAATAAGAGTTGATAGAAAATCTTCCAGGAAGTGAAAACACAACTTCAATGAATTTGAAATGACGATATCAATTGTTTTACAAGTTTAAACAAATTTCTTGTTAGATGATATGTTAATTCGATGTCCAATACACTATTTAAAGTCTTAAAAATCAATGAATCTATTATGACATCCATGATGGAAAAGAAATAGAAATAAGAGTTGATAGAAAATCTTCCAAGAAGTGAAAACACAACTTCAATGAATTTGAAATGACGATATCAATTGTTTTACAAGTTTAAACAAATTTCTTTTTAGACGATGTGTTAATTCGATGTCCAATACACTATTTAAAGTCTTTAAAATCAATGAATCTATTAAGACACTCATGAAGGAAAAGAAATAGAAATAAGATTGATAGAAAATCTTCCAGGAAGTGAAAACACAACTTCAATGAATTTGAAATGACGATATCAATTGTTTTACAAGTTTAAACAAATTTCTTTTTAGACGATGTGTTAATTCGATGTCCAATACACTATTTAAAATCTTTAAAATCAATGAATCTATTAAGACATCCATGATGGAAAAGAAATAAAAATAAGAGTTGATAGAAAATCTTCCAGGAAGTGAAAACACAACTTCAATGAATTTGAAATGACGATATAAATTGTTTTACAAGTTTAAACAAATTTCTTGTTAGATGATATGTTAATTCGATGTCCAATACACTATTTAAAGTCTTTAAAATCAATGAATCTATTAAGACATCCATGATGGAAAAGAAATAGAAAAAAGAGTTGATAGAAAATCTTCCAGGAAGTGAAAACACAACTTCAATGAATTTGAAATAACGATATCAATTGTTTTACAAGTTTAAACAAATTTCTTGTTACACGATATGTTAATTCGATGTCCAATACACTATTTAAAGTCTTTAAAATTAATGAATCTATTAAGACATTCATGATGGAAAAGAATGAATTTAATGAATTTAAAATTACGATTCTGATTGTTTTACAAATTTCAAGGGTTTCCCTGTTACAGGATATGTTAATCGATGTCCAATACACTATTTAAAGTCTTTAAAATCAATGAATATATTAAGACATCCATGTTGGAAAAGAAATAGAAATAAGAGTTGATAAAAATCTTCCAGGAACTGAAAACACAACTTCAATGAATTTAAAATGACGATTCTGACTGTTTTACAAATTTCAAGGGTTTCCCTGTTACAGGATATGTTCATCGATGTCCAATACACTATTTAAAGTCTTTAAAATTAATGAATCTATTAAGACATTCATGATGGAAAAGAATGAATTTAATGAATTTAAAATGACGATTCTGATTGTTTTACAAATTTCAAGGGTTTCCCTGTTACAGGATATGTTAATCGATGTCCAATACACTATTTAAAGTCTTTAAAATCAATGAATATATTAAGACATCCATGTTGGAAAAGAAATAGAAATAAGAGTTGATAGAAAATCTTCCAGGAACTGAAACACAACTTCAATGAATTTAAAATGACGATTCTGATTGTTTTACAAATTTCAAGGGTTTCCCTGTTACAGGATATGTTCATGGATGTCCAATACACTATTTAAAGTCTTAAAAAATTGATGAATCTATTTAGACATTCATGATGGAAAAGTATGAATTTAATGAATTTAAAATGACGATTCTGATTGTTTTACAAATTTCAAGGGTTTCCCTGTTACAGGATATGTTAATCGATTTCCAATAAACTATTTTAAGTCTTTAAAATCAATGAATATATTAAGAAATCAATGTTGGAAAAGAAATAGAAATAAGAGTTGATAGAAAATCTTCCAGGAACTGAAAACACAACTTCAATGAATTTAAAATGACGATTCTGATTGTTTTACAAATTTCAAGGGTTTCACTGTTACAGGATATGTTAATCGATGTCCAATAAACTTTTTAAAGTCTTTAAAATCAATGAATCTATTAAGAAATCCATGATGGAAAAGAAATAGAAATAAGAGTTGATAGAAAATCTTCCAGGAAGTGAAAATACAACTTCAATGAATTTGAAATGACGATATCAATTGTTTTACAAGTTTAAACAAATTTCTTGTTACACGATATGTTAATTCGATGTCCAATACACTATTTAAAGTCTTTAAAATCAATGAATCTATTAAGACACTCATGAAGGAAAAGAAATAGAAATAAGAGTTGATAGAAAATCTTCCAGGAAGTGAAAACACAACTTCAATGAATTTGAAATGACGATATCAATTGTTTTACAAGTTTAAACAAATTTCTTGTTAGATGATATGTTAATTCGATGTCCAATACACTATTTAAAGTCTTTAAAATCAATGAATCTATTAAGACATCCATGATGGAAAAGAAATAGAAAAAAGAGTTGATAGAAAATCTTCCAGGAAGTGAAAACACAACTTCAATGAATTTGAAATAACGATATCAATTGTTTTACAAGTTTAAACAAATTTCTTGTTACACGATATGTTAATTCGATGTCCAATACACTATTTAAAGTCTTTAAAATTAATGAATCTATTAAGACATTCATGATGGAAAAGAATGAATTTAATGAATTTAAAATTACGATTCTGATTGTTTTACAAATTTCAAGGGTTTCCCTGTTACAGGATATGTTAATCGATGTCCAATACACTATTTAAAGTCTTTAAAATCAATGAATATATTAAGACATCCATGTTGGAAAAGAAATAGAAATAAGAGTTGATAGAAAATCTTCCAGGAACTGAAACACAACTTCAATGAATTTAAAATGACGATTCTGATTGTTTTACAAATTTCAAGGGTTTCCCTGTTACAGGATATGTTCATGGATGTCCAATACACTATTTAAAGTCTTAAAAAATTGATGAATCTATTTAGACATTCATGATGGAAAAGAATGAATTTAATGAATTTAAAATGACGATTCTGATTGTTTTACAAATTTCAAGGGTTTCCCTGTTACAGGATATGTTAATCGATTTCCAATAAACTATTTTAAGTCTTTAAAATCAATGAATATATTAAGAAATCAATGTTGGAAAAGAAATAGAAATAAGAGTTGATAGAAAATCTTCCAGGAACTGAAAACACAACTTCAATGAATTTAAAATGACGATTCTGATTGTTTTACAAATTTCAAGGGTTTCACTGTTACAGGATATGTTAATCGATGTCCAATAAACTTTTTAAAGTCTTTAAAATCAATGAATCTATTAAGAAATCCATGATGGAAAAGAAATAGAAATAAGAGTTGATAGAAAATCTTCCAGGAAGTGAAAATACAACTTCAATGAATTTGAAATGACGATATCAATTGTTTTACAAGTTTAAACAAATTTCTTGTTACACGATATGTTAATTCGATGTCCAATACACTATTTAAAGTCTTTAAAATCAATGAATCTATTAAGACACTCATGAAGGAAAAGAAATAGAAATAAGAGTTGATAGAAAATCTTCCAGGAAGTGAAAACACAACTTCAATGAATTTGAAATGACGATATCAATTGTTTTACAAGTTTAAACAAATTTCTTGTTAGATGATATGTTAATTCGATGTCCAATACACTATTTAAAGTCTTAAAAATCAATGAATCTATTATGACATCCATGATGGAAAAGAAATAGAAATAAGAGTTGATAGAAAATCTTCCAGGAATTGAAAACACAACTTCAATGAATTTGAAATGACGATATCAATTGTTTTACAAGTTTAAACAAATTTCTTGTTACACGATATGTTAATTCGATGTCCAATACACTATTTAAAGTCTTTAAAATTAATGAATCTATTAAGACATTCATGATGGAAAAGAATGAATTTAATGAATTTAAAATTACGATTCTGATTGTTTTACAAATTTCAAGGGTTTCCCTGTTACAGGATATGTTAATCGATGTCCAATACACTATTTAAAGTCTTTAAAATCAATGAATATATTAAGACATCCATGTTGGAAAAGAAATAGAAATAAGAGTTGATAGAAAATCTTCCAGGAAGTGAAAATACAACTTCAATGAATTTGAAATGACGATATCAATTGTTTTACAAGTTTAAACAAATTTCTTGTTACACGATATGTTAATTCGATGTCCAATACACTATTTAAAGTCTTTAAAATCAATGAATCTATTAAGACACTCATGAAGGAAAAGAAATAGAAATAAGAGTTGATAGAAAATCTTCCAGGAAGTGAAAACACAACTTCAATGAATTTGAAATGACGATATCAATTGTTTTACAAGTTTAAACAAATTTCTTGTTAGATGATATGTTAATTCGATGTCCAATACACTATTTAAAGTCTTAAAAATCAATGAATCTATTATGACATCCATGATGGAAAAGAAATAGAAATAAGAGTTGATAGAAAATCTTCCAAGAAGTGAAAACACAACTTCAATGAATTTGAAATGACGATATCAATTGTTTTACAAGTTTAAACAAATTTCTTTTTAGACGATGTGTTAATTCGATGTCCAATACACTATTTAAAGTCTTTAAAATCAATGAATCTATTAAGACACTCATGAAGGAAAAGAAATAGAAATAAGATTGATAGAAAATCTTCCAGGAAGTGAAAACACAACTTCAATGAATTTGAAATGACGATATCAATTGTTTTACAAGTTTAAACAAATTTCTTTTTAGACGATGTGTTAATTCGATGTCCAATACACTATTTAAAATCTTTAAAATCAATGAATCTATTAAGACATCCATGATGGAAAAGAAATAAAAATAAGAGTTGATAGAAAATCTTCCAGGAAGTGAAAACACAACTTCAATGAATTTGAAATGACGATATAAATTGTTTTACAAGTTTAAACAAATTTCTTGTTAGATGATATGTTAATTCGATGTCCAATACACTATTTAAAGTCTTTAAAATTAATGAATCTATTAAGACATTCATGATGGAAAAGAATGAATTTAATGAATTTAAAATTACGATTCTGATTGTTTTACAAATTTCAAGGGTTTCCCTGTTACAGGATATGTTAATCGATGTCCAATACACTATTTAAAGTCTTTAAAATCAATGAATCTATTAAGACATCCATGATGGAAAAGAAATAGAAAAAAGAGTTGATAGAAAATCTTCCAGGAAGTGAAAATACAACTTCAATGAATTTGAAATGACGATATCAATTGTTTTACAAGTTTAAACAAATTTCTTGTTACACGATATGTTAATTCGATGTCCAATACACTATTTAAAGTCTTTAAAATCAATGAATCTATTAAGACACTCATGAAGGAAAAGAAATAGAAATAAGAGTTGATAGAAAATCTTCCAGGAAGTGAAAACACAACTTCAATGAATTTGAAATGACGATATCAATTGTTTTACAAGTTTAAACAAATTTCTTGTTAGATGATATGTTAATTCGATGTCCAATACACTATTTAAAGTCTTAAAAATCAATGAATCTATTATGACATCCATGATGGAAAAGAAATAGAAATAAGAGTTGATAGAAAATCTTCCAAGAAGTGAAAACACAACTTCAATGAATTTGAAATGACGATATCAATTGTTTTACAAGTTTAAACAAATTTCTTTTTAGACGATGTGTTAATTCGATGTCCAATACACTATTTAAAGTCTTTAAAATCAATGAATCTATTAAGACACTCATGAAGGAAAAGAAATAGAAATAAGATTGATAGAAAATCTTCCAGGAAATGAAAACACAACTTCAATGAATTTGAAATGACGATATCAATTGTTTTACAAGTTTAAACAAATTTCTTTTTAGACGATGTGTTAATTCGATGTCCAATACACTATTTAAAATCTTTAAAATCAATGAATCTATTAAGACATCCATGATGGAAAAGAAATAGAAATAAGAGTTGATAGAAAATCTTCCAGGAAGTGAAAACACAACTTCAATGAATTTGAAATGACGATATAAATTGTTTTACAAGTTTAAACAAATTTCTTGTTAGATGATATGTTAATTCGATGTCCAATACACTATTTAAAGTCTTTAAAATCAATGAATCTATTAAGACATCCATGATGGAAAAGAAATAGAAATAAGAGTTGATAGAAAATCTTCCAGGAAGTGAAAACACAACTTCAATGAATTTGAAATGACGATATCAATTGTTTTACAAGTTTAAACAAATTTCTTGTTAGATGATATGTTAATTCGATGTCCAATACACTATTTAAAGTCTTAAAAATCAATGAATCTATTATGACATCCATGATGGAAAAGAAATAGAAATAAGAGTTGATAGAAAATCTTCCAAGAAGTGAAAACACAACTTCAATGAATTTGAAATGACGATATCAATTGTTTTACAAGTTTAAACAAATTTCTTTTTAGACGATGTGTTAATTCGATGTCCAATACACTATTTAAAATCTTTAAAATCAATGAATCTATTAAGACATCCATGATGGAAAAGAAATAGAAATAAGAGTTGATAGAAAATCTTCCAGGAAGTGAAAACACAACTTCAATGAATTTGAAATGACGATATAAATTGTTTTACAAGTTTAAACAAATTTCTTGTTAGATGATATGTTAATTCGATGTCCAATACACTATTTAAAGTCTTTAAAATCAATGAATCTATTAAGACATCCATGATGGAAAAGAAATAGAAATAAGAGTTGATAATAAATCTTCCAGGAAGTGAAAACACAACTTCAATGAATTTTAAATGACGATATAAATTGTTTTACAAGTTTAAACAAATTTCTTGTTAGATGATATGTTAATTCGATGTCCAATACACTATTTAAAGTCTTTAAAATCAATGAATCTATTAAGACATCCATGATGGAAAAGAAATAGAAATAAGAGTTGATAGAAAATCTTCCAGGAAGTGAAAACACAACTTCAATGAATTTGAAATGACGATATCAATTGTTTTACAAGTTTAAACAAATTTCTTGTTAGATGATATGTTAATTCGATGTCCAATACACTATTTAAAGTCTTAAAAATCAATGAATCTATTATGACATCCATGATGGAAAAGAAATAGAAATAAGAGTTGATAGAAAATCTTCCAAGAAGTGAAAACACAACTTCAATGAATTTGAAATGACGATATCAATTGTTTTACAAGTTTAAACAAATTTCTTTTTAGACGATGTGTTAATTCGATGTCCAATACACTATTTAAAGTCTTTAAAATCAATGAATCTATTAAGACACTCATGAAGGAAAAGAAATAGAAATAAGATTGATAGAAAATCTTCCAGGAAATGAAAACACAACTTCAATGAATTTGAAATGACGATATCAATTGTTTTACAAGTTTAAACAAATTTCTTTTTAGACGATGTGTTAATTCGATGTCCAATACACTATTTAAAATCTTTAAAATCAATGAATATATTAAGACATCCATGTTGGAAAAGAAATAGAAATAAGAGTTGATAGAAAATCTTCCAGGAAGTGAAAATACAACTTCAATGAATTTGAAATGACGATATCAATTGTTTTACAAGTTTAAACAAATTTCTTGTTACACGATATGTTAATTCGATGTCCAATACACTATTTAAAGTCTTTAAAATCAATGAATCTATTAAGACACTCATGAAGGAAAAGAAATAGAAATAAGAGTTGATAGAAAATCTTCCAGGAAGTGAAAACACAACTTCAATGAATTTGAAATGACGATATCAATTGTTTTACAAGTTTAAACAAATTTCTTGTTAGATGATATGTTAATTCGATGTCCAATACACTATTTAAAGTCTTAAAAATCAATGAATCTATTATGACATCCATGATGGAAAAGAAATAGAAATAAGAATTGATAGAAAATCTTCCAAGAAGTGAAAACACAACTTCAATGAATTTGAAATGACGATATCAATTGTTTTACAAGTTTAAACAAATTTCTTTTTAGACGATGTGTTAATTCGATGTCCAATACACTATTTAAAGTCTTTAAAATCAATGAATCTATTAAGACACTCATGAAGGAAAAGAAATAGAAATAAGATTGATAGAAAATCTTCCAGGAAATGAAAACACAACTTCAATGAATTTGAAATGACGATATCAATTGTTTTACAAGTTTAAACAAATTTCTTTTTAGACGATGTGTTAATTCGATGTCCAATACACTATTTAAAATCTTTAAAATCAATGAATCTATTAAGACATCCATGATGGAAAAGAAATAGAAATAAGAGTTGATAGAAAATCTTCCAGGAAGTGAAAACACAACTTCAATGAATTTGAAATGACGATATAAATTGTTTTACAAGTTTAAACAAATTTCTTGTTAGATGATATGTTAATTCGATGTCCAATACACTATTTAAAGTCTTTAAAATCAATGAATCTATTAAGACATCCATGATGGAAAAGAAATAGAAATAAGAGTTGATAGAAAATCTTCCAGGAAGTGAAAACACAACTTCAATGAATTTGAAATGACGATATCAATTGTTTTACAAGTTTAAACAAATTTCTTTTTAGACGATGTGTTAATTCGATGTCCAATACACTATTTAAAATCTTTAAAATCAATGAATATATTAAGACATCCATGTTGGAAAAGAAATAGAAATAAGAGTTGATAGAAAATCTTCCAGGAAGTGAAAATACAACTTCAATGAATTTGAAATGACGATATCAATTGTTTTACAAGTTTAAACAAATTTCTTGTTACACGATATGTTAATTCGATGTCCAATACACTATTTAAAGTCTTTAAAATCAATGAATCTATTAAGACACTCATGAAGGAAAAGAAATAGAAATAAGAGTTGATAGAAAATCTTCCAGGAAGTGAAAACACAACTTCAATGAATTTGAAATGACGATATCAATTGTTTTACAAGTTTAAACAAATTTCTTGTTAGATGATATGTTAATTCGATGTCCAATACACTATTTAAAGTCTTAAAAATCAATGAATCTATTATGACATCCATGATGGAAAAGAAATAGAAATAAGAGTTGATAGAAAATCTTCCAAGAAGTGAAAACACAACTTCAATGAATTTGAAATGACGATATCAATTGTTTTACAAGTTTAAACAAATTTCTTTTTAGACGATGTGTTAATTCGATGTCCAATACACTATTTAAAGTCTTTAAAATCAATGAATCTATTAAGACACTCATGAAGGAAAAGAAATAGAAATAAGATTGATAGAAAATCTTCCAGGAAATGAAAACACAACTTCAATGAATTTGAAATGACGATATCAATTGTTTTACAAGTTTAAACAAATTTCTTTTTAGACGATGTGTTAATTCGATGTCCAATACACTATTTAAAATCTTTAAAATCAATGAATCTATTAAGACATCCATGATGGAAAAGAAATAGAAATAAGAGTTGATAGAAAATCTTCCAGGAAGTGAAAACACAACTTCAATGAATTTGAAATGACGATATAAATTGTTTTACAAGTTTAAACAAATTTCTTGTTAGATGATATGTTAATTCGATGTCCAATACACTATTTAAAGTCTTTAAAATCAATGAATCTATTAAGACATCCATGATGGAAAAGAAATAGAAATAAGAGTTGATAGAAAATCTTCCAGGAAGTGAAAACACAACTTCAATGAATTTGAAATGACGATATCAATTGTTTTACAAGTTTAAACAAATTTCTTGTTAGATGATATGTTAATTCGATGTCCAATACACTATTTAAAGTCTTAAAAATCAATGAATCTATTATGACATCCATGATGGAAAAGAAATAGAAATAAGAGTTGATAGAAAATCTTCCAAGAAGTGAAAACACAACTTCAATGAATTTGAAATGACGATATCAATTGTTTTACAAGTTTAAACAAATTTCTTTTTAGACGATGTGTTAATTCGATGTCCAATACACTATTTAAAGTCTTTAAAATCAATGAATCTATTAAGACACTCATGAAGGAAAAGAAATAGAAATAAGATTGATAGAAAATCTTCCAGGAAATGAAAACACAACTTCAATGAATTTGAAATGACGATATCAATTGTTTTACAAGTTTAAACAAATTTCTTTTTAGACGATGTGTTAATTCGATGTCCAATACACTATTTAAAATCTTTAAAATCAATGAATCTATTAAGACATCCATGATGGAAAAGAAATAGAAATAAGAGTTGATAGAAAATCTTCCAGGAAGTGAAAACACAACTTCAATGAATTTGAAATGACGATATAAATTGTTTTACAAGTTTAAACAAATTTCTTGTTAGATGATATGTTAATTCGATGTCCAATACACTATTTAAAGTCTTTAAAATCACTGAATCTATTAAGACATCCATGATGGAAAAGAAATAGAAATAAGAGTTGATAATAAATCTTCCAGGAAGTGAAAACACAACTTCAATGAATTTGAAATGACGATATAAATTGTTTTACAAGTTTAAACAAATTTCTTGTTAGATGATATGTTAATTCGATGTCCAATACACTATTTAAAGTCTTTAAAATCAATGAATCTATTAAGACATCCATGATGGAAAAGAAATAGAAATAAGAGTTGATAGAAAATCTTCCAGGAAGTGAAAACACAACTTCAATGAATTTGAAATGACGATATCAATTGTTTTACAAGTTTAAACAAATTTCTTGTTAGATGATATGTTAATTCGATGTCCAATACACTATTTAAAGTCTTAAAAATCAATGAATCTATTATGACATCCATGATGGAAAAGAAATAGAAATAAGAGTTGATAGAAAATCTTCCAAGAAGTGAAAACACAACTTCAATGAATTTGAAATGACGATATCAATTGTTTTACAAGTTTAAACAAATTTCTTTTTAGACGATGTGTTAATTCGATGTCCAATACACTATTTAAAGTCTTTAAAATCAATGAATCTATTAAGACACTCATGAAGGAAAAGAAATAGAAATAAGATTGATAGAAAATCTTCCAGGAAATGAAAACACAACTTCAATGAATTTGAAATGACGATATCAATTGTTTTACAAGTTTAAACAAATTTCTTTTTAGACGATGTGTTAATTCGATGTCCAATACACTATTTAAAATCTTTAAAATCAATGAATCTATTAAGACATCCATGATGGAAAAGAAATAGAAATAAGAGTTGATAGAAAATCTTCCAGGAAGTGAAAACACAACTTCAATGAATTTGAAATGACGATATCAATTGTTTTACAAGTTTAAACAAATTTCTTGTCAGATGATATGTTAATTTGATGTCCAATACACTATTTAAAGTCTTAAAAATCAATGAATCTATTATGACATCCATGATGGAAAAGAAATAGAAATAAGAGTTGATAGAAAATCTTCCAGGAAGTGAAAACACAACTTCAATGAATTTGAAATGACGATATAAATTGTTTTACAAGTTTAAACAAATTTCTTGTTAGATGATATGTTAATTCGATGTCCAATACACTATTTAAAGTCTTTAAAATCAATGAATCTATTAAGACACTCATGAAGGAAAAGAAATAGAAATAAGATTTGATAGAAAATCTTCCAGGAAGTGAAAACACAACTTCAATGAATTTGAAATGACGATATCAATTGTTTTACAAGTTTAAACAAATTTCTTGTTAGATGATATGTTAATTCGATGTCCAATACACTATTTAAAGTCTTAAAAATCAATGAATCTATTATGACATCCATGATGGAAAAGAAATAGAAATAAGAGTTGATAGAAAATCTTCCAGGAAGTGAAAACACAACTTCAATGAATTTGAAATGACGATATAAATTGTTTTACAAGTTTAAACAAATTTCTTGTTAGATGATATGTTAATTCGATGTCCAATACACTATTTAAAGTCTTTAAAATCAATGAATCTATTAAGACATCCATGATGGAAAAGAAATAGAAATAAGAGTTGATAGAAAATCTTCCAGGAAGTGAAAACACAACTTCAATGAATTTGAAATAACGATATCAATTGTTTTACAAGTTTAAACAAATTTCTTGTTACACGATATGTTAATTCGATGTCCAATACACTATTTAAAGTCTTTAAAATTAATGAATCTATTAAGACATTCATGATGGAAAAGAATGAATTTAATGAATTTAAAATTACGATTCTGATTGTTTTACAAATTTCAAGGGTTTCCCTGTTACAGGATATGTTAATCGATGTCCAATACACTATTTAAAGTCTTTAAAATCAATGAATATATTAAGACATCCATGTTGGAAAAGAAATAGAAATAAGAGTTGATAGAAAATCTTCCAGGAACTGAAAACACAACTTCAATGAATTTGAAATGACGATATCAATTGTTTTACAAGTTTAAACAAATTTCTTTTTAGACGATGTGTTAATTCGATGTCCAATACACTATTTAAAGTCTTAAAAATCAATGAATCTATTATGACATCCATGATGGAAAAGAAATAGAAATAAGAGTTGATAGAAAATCTTCCAAGAAGTGAAAACACAACTTCAATGAATTTGAAATGACGATATCAATTGTTTTACAAGTTTAAACAAATTTCTTTTTAGACGATGTGTTAATTCGATGTCCAATACACTATTTAAAGTCTTTAAAATCAATGAATCTATTAAGACACTCATGAAGAAAAAGAAATAGAAATAAGATTTGATAGAAAATCTTCCAGGAAGTGAAAACACAACTTCAATGAATTTGAAATGACGATATAAATTGTTTTACAAGTTTAAACAAATTTCTTGTTAGATGATATGTTAATTCGATGTCCAATACACTATTTAAAGTCTTTAAAATCAATGAATCTATTAAGACACTCATGAAGGAAAAGAAATAGAAATAAGATTTGATAGAAAATCTTCCAGGAAGTGAAAACACAACTTCAATGAATTTGAAATGACGATATCAATTGTTTTACAAGTTTAAACAAATTTCTTGTCAGATGATATGTTAATTTGATGTCCAATACACTATTTAAAGTCTTAAAAATCAATGAATCTATTATGACATCCATGATGGAAAAG